>NC_135482.1:42032052-42637812 GCF_052094955.1 Ictidomys tridecemlineatus | reverse complement strand
TCATTATCACTACATATATTATTCTGGTCTGAAAGGTCACACATTTAAAAATACATCCAGAGCAGCTACCACTTCCTATTTTAACTCTACCAGCAACTTTTACATTCCTAAGCAATGGATGATCTATTTTTATGCTTATTCTAAAAAAAAAAAAAAGCATTAGAAAATTTTATTCCAGCTAATTGGGTTATGTATAATTTTAAACCAAAGAGATCACGGTGTGCTGTCTACTTTGTGTTAAAATTACTACAAATAATATTTTTTGAACTTAGTGAAACTATTATTTTAAAATTAGTCATAATTTCTACACTAGTCTATAAAATTGTAATTCTCGCTTACTTTAAATTTATATATGCTTGAAAGATCAGTTTAAAATAATCATTCATAAGATGAACAGATTTCCTTTTGATTTGCAAAGGATTCAAAACATCTTCAGAGTTGTTCTAAGAGGGATTATCTTCGGTATTTAAAACTATTGTTTGTTATTGGGCGTCTGTGTACTTGCCAGGCACTGTCCTAAACAGTAAGCACCTTATCTCTAATCCTCATAACACCCTGCAAAGCAGATTTAAATGGCCTCCTTTTCTAAATGTGGAAAGTCAAGCTTAGACTTTTTAAATAATTTGTGTAAGGTCAGAAAGCTAGCTAGCGGCGGAATTAGAAATCTAACAGCATTGGTCATGAATGTCCACATAATAAATTGTTGAAGCATTGGATGGATTATTGCATCTTTTGTTTTGTGCTTTGGTGAGTCACTGACATTGGAGCCCTAGGGCTAGAGTCGGGCATGGAAATACAAGGCTCTGCTGAATTTGGTGGCTAGTTTAATATATAATAAAACACATGGCATGCTTTGATCCTTATTTAGTCCTTAGCATTTGTCTTTAACACGGTTGGTGAGTGATTAGCATCCTCAGGATTACAAAAACAAAACCCAAGTTTTCTAATTCTAAACAGGAACCTTTTTCACACGACTGCCCTGCCTCTTTCTCTTTTTAATTTCAGGTGAAAAAATATGAGGCATTATTCTTCTTAGGTTTATACACACTAAGAATTTAGTGATGCAGTAAGACTTAAAAGACTTTCTTATTAGTAAATAATACCAATAATAGAATATTAGCATTTAGATGTGAGGTATACCCCAGAAACTTATGTACGAGACAATGTAAGAAAATTTAGAGGTGAAATAGTTGGGTTGTGAGAACCTTAGCCGAATTTGTGCATCCATCCCCTGACAGGAATTAATTGGTGGTGACTATAAGCAGGTAGGGTGTGGCTGGAGGAGGTGGGTCACTGGGGACATATATACTTTGGGGTATATATTTTGCCCTTCTGGAGGGGAGTCTCTCTCTCTCTCTCTCTCTCTCTCTCTCTCTCTCTCTCTCTCTCTCTCTCTCTCTCTCTCTCTCTCTTTCTCTCTCTTTCTTAGTGGCCATGTGCTGACCTGCTTCCCTCTTCCACACCCTTCTGCCACAGTTTTCTGCTTTACCTCAATTCCACAGCTATGGAGACTACCATCTATGGACTGAGAACTATGAAACCATGAGTCCCCAAATAAACTTTTCCTCTCTAAAGTATTTCTTGTTGGATCTTTTGGTCATAGGGATGAAAAAGTTGACTAAAACATAGAATATATAAAATAATCAAATAAAACCCATATTCCCATCATCAAGCTCTATCAAATTTTAGATTTTTTGCAGATCACATATTAAAATCAAGCAAACAAATAACAACAAAATCTTCACAGGTCCCCGTGCGCCTCCAGGTCTATCTCATTTCCTCTTTCTCAATAAATTCCCTGTATTCTGAACTTCTAGTTCATTACTGCCATCCATGTTATTACACTATCACCGTACATGCAGATTGGTAAAACAACATACATTATTATTTTGAACCCTTTCAAAAAAACATACAGACATTTTCATTTTTCAGTCATCTATTTCTGAACCATAAATCACTCCTAAAACTTGATGACTTAAAACATCCACATCTCCATTTCTTTCACCTTTGAATTTACAGTTCATGCAGAGCTGGGTAGTGATAGTATGCCTCTGTTTTACTTAGCATCAGCTGGGAAAGTTCAAATACTGGTCATGTAAAGATTTGCTACAACAGGGCTAGGGTTGTGGCTCAGAAGCAGAGCGCTTGCCTTGCATGTGTGAGGCACTGGGTTCGATCCTCAGCACCACGTAAAAGGAATAAATAAAATAAAGGTATTGTGTCCATCTACAAGTAAATGACAGATTATACTGGTTATTGCGACTTTTAGCTGGGCGTGTCAATGACAACATATACACATGACCCTTCATGTGCATTTCTTCACGCATGGTAGCATAGTTTCAAAGGTGAACATTTCAAGACAGAGAGCAAAAGATTTAAATTTTCCTTTGTGAAAAAATGAGTAAATTCTAGCGATTTACTGTACAACAGTTTGTCTATAGTTAAAAATACCATAATGTGCACTTAACTATGTTAACATGATAGCTCTCATAGAAAAAGAGTTTAAAATTTTACCACAATAAAATTTTTAAATATCAAAGAAAGAAAATAGCACCCTATCTCCCAATTTTTGCAGAGGTTGGCTGCAAAACCTAGATAGGCAACAAACAGGCGGCCTGATTTCAAGACCAGTTTCCCCCTAATGTCTTCCAGTACTTTTTCACTGTCAGCCCATTGCCTAAAATCCCTCCTACTTTTTGTTCCAGTGGAGTTCGGCCTCTTTCTTCATTGCAATTGTCTTCAATAGAATCTCCCTTGCCTACTTAATTCTGTCCACTGAAACTTTACTTTGACACTAGTCCTAATTAATGTATTCTCTGTGTATATTTCTTTCACTGTGAAGCTAAAGTCATTCATTACTCTTACATTAGCAGATCAATGAGATTTAATCATCCTGGAGTGAAAATAGAATAAAAATGTTAGAGTGGAAAAAGATTCTTTGGAATAAATGGTTAAATTAAAAGACCAGATGTGAAACTAATGCAAAATAATAAGTGAACTGGAAGAAGTAGAAGGAAAAGAAAAATATGAAAGTAAAAATGGTACAGTAATCAAAAAATTGATAAATACTTCTTCTACATATTTCTAGGTGTTGTCCACAAAGAGAAAATTTGTAAACATATTCGTTGTTTTCAGATGATCAGAATACCTTGTGGTATTCTCAAAACAAAAAGGTAATATGCCCCTACAGCTCTGTTGAAGTTAAACACAAATATTACAGCAGATTATTGCCATGAATATATTTCTGGTAAAGTGGGACAATAAAATAAATATGAATATTGCTTAGAGCTCCTGTCTCTGTCAAACTTCTATCAGTGTATGCTACTTAGGATGGTTGTTTTTTATAACCATTAGTATAATGCTATTTAATTATGATTGTTATTATGTAAATTTTATGTAAATTACAATGATTATTATGGAAATTGAAGGTAAATTTCATTTGTATTCTATTAGTAATGCTTTGCATGAAGATGTAGGTTAATTATGAGAGAGTTATGATGAGCTTTAAAAAATGAAAGAGAAACATTTTTTTTTTTTGGTGAGACTTCAAAAAGTATGTATACAAATAGTAGTAAAAAAATAGCCTTTGGACATTTATTTCATCTTTTTTGTGAAATAATGGTTGATCAATATGTGTATACTTCTTGTGACTGATACTTTGAGTCTAGAAATTTTACATTTGAATAATAAAATTTTTAATTCCTTATTTTTATCTATTACAGAATTGTATATACTTATTATGCTTGAGAATGCCATAAATTAGTTTTGACTTTGATAAAACACACACATATGTATATATTTATTTAATATATTAGTGTGATACACATATTTAGTTGCATATATATGTACATGAGGAATAAAATTATATTGTCCAAACACAAGCCATTTTGCATGTTCTTTCAACAATATTCTACTATTTAATATTTTTTATAAGAAAATTTTATTTTTATTAATCAAAACTGTAGTATCATATGGTAGAACAGATGGTTAGTAATAATACCTTATTGTATGGAGAATAACAATTCATGAAGCACTTTCATTTCCATTATTTCAATTAAATTCAATGAGATGATTAAGGGTGATTTTTGTTTTCAATAGTATTTTTAGTATTAGTGTAAGAAAGGAACCAATTTCAATGTCACTCTAATTTTCAATAAAATTATCATGTTTTTATTTTTATAAATGTGAGCAACAATAATCTCATTTTACTATCAAACAAAAGATTGCAAATTTAAGTCCAAAGCTTACTTTATATAATTAACTCATTAATTGGTCAACATCTTTTGAGAACTTTTTTGAGAAAGGATTAGGAACTTGATAATTTAATAGATGTTACTTATCTAAAATATTTAGTTATATTACATAGATAGTGAGTTATCAGCTTTGTTGAGAATAAGGAAGAAGGACTGCTGTTGGAAAACTACAAATACTTAAACGAAATTGAAGTGTTAATCTATATTGTTGGAGGAAGAACAAAGTGTTTGCATGGAACAGAATACATAGTCATATAAATATACCCAATCTATACTTTTCTTAGGTGTTCTGCATCAGATGAAATGTAAATTTGGGGAATATATTACAGGTTTTCAGATTATTGAAATTACCTAGTCAGTATCCACAGGACTATCAAGAGAGGCTTTTGGTCCATTCTGAAGGCATTGCTAGCTTCTTCCAGGATTGTATAGCTCAGAGTATAGGTAGGGATCCATTGGAAATCTGAGGCAATGGATGAGTGACTTGCAAAGATAAATTGATAAAATAAAAACTGACCTTCAGAGTGTAATTTCCTTTTTCTAAAATATTTTCTTATATGGTTCTCAGCAATAATTGTAAGGACATGTTTTCATTTACTTTTCCAATACTATCACTAGTAATAAAAATATTAATACCTACCTGCATTTTCTAAACACTTACTGTGCACCAAGTATGGCCATGTGTCCTTAATGATTCTACTGCACTGAGGTAAATATTGTTTAGTCTAAATTTTACAGTATCACATGTTGGAATAGAGACAATAGGACATGAGTTCATAGCTGATCTGACTATATAGCTTTTCTTCATAACCACTAGTTATTTTGTTACTTAGTTACTTTTGAAAGACAGATTGTCAAGTGAAGATATGGATATGTAAACTGTCAATAAAACCAGGCTTCACCTCTGTATTGGGGCATTTCCCTGGCCGCTGGACACATCTTGTTGCATACTGCCTATTGATCCATTTTGTCTATCAGCATTGGAACATATACCCACAATTTTTTGGAGGAGGGGACAGTTCAAACGTAGGAAAAACTACTACTGTTAAACCCTAAGGCATTATGTGACTTAATCTAAACCAATTAGATGTTCCCAATCCTGGACTTGGTTTTCAAGGGCATAATATAAAACCACAGTTATCTCAAGAAGAGCTAAAAGTTACCAGAGATATATATGTTAGGTTGATAGACAGTGGCACCCAGCATTCAATGACAATATGTCCAATTTGACATCCTTCAGCAGATTGTTCACACTATCAAAACTTGTTTTAGTAACTCCTGCTTCAGAACTTGTTTTAGTAACTCCTGTTTCACCTGTTCAGTGCTTCTTGGTTCCTTCCTGGTTTTGATACTATTTCAGCTTTTGCTGGCAGTTCCTAGACTGTAGGGATGCTCTTATTTCATCATTGCATGATACTGCAGGATTTCTTGGTTTGCTTCTTGGAAATATTAACAAGAAGAGATGACCTTAATTCTTTAGTGCCTGGAAAGAAGGTTATGTTATTATATTCTGTACAAACGCTGAAGGAAGAAAATATCCTCAAAGATCTTCTATTTGTAAAAAAGAAAATCCCACTTTCAGTGACAGGATTTTTTTTTAAATAAAGGAAAGAAACAATTTTTATTCTCTTTGTTTTGGGATAGTAACTTACAGACCTTGTGGGTAATTCTAAAAGGTGTACATCCTGGTGTTTCCCAGGCAAAGTGTTAGAATATAACTCTGGATAATTTGGTGACTGAAGGGTTGGGCTAGTTACTTCCATTTCTTCCAATTTAAGAGCAAAGAAAGCTTTTAAATTATTTATATTTAATTCTTGTTCTGATTAACTCATAACTACAAATAAAAAGATCTTGGAGTTCTACTGGGCAAAGAGAACCTGCAACTCATGAGTAGTGACAAATTGGAGACTAAGGAATTTATAGAGAAATGTAATTCATTACACAGTAATTTTATAATTTGGGATTAAACTGATGACTATGACCATTGTATATAAGAAAGTGAAGCCATTTGAAGCCTTTTTTATTCCATTAGATAAATTTTCATATTTTACCCCAAGTCTGGCAAACTGTAAGAAGCTTTGTAGGAGAAATTTTTAGAATAATTTCTTTAAAAACTTATTCAGCATGCAGATGCCCATTTACCCGAAAAGTCCCCTCTTGATGGAATTGATTGCTTCCAGTCTTGGGCTAATGCTAACAGTGCTACAGTGACTAGCACAGCCTTTGCTTTATGATTTGTTTTATTTTTACCATGACTACTGTATTCCTAGGTTAGAATCTGACATATGAGATTGACATTCGAAAGCTTATAAACACTCATAATCCAGTTATTTTATGTCAACTTTCTCTCCGTTGTTTGTAACATGTTACATTTCCCATGTTAATTACGTGGCCTATAAGGAACTCTGACCTATGTTTATGAAACACAACTCTAAACATGGGGACCATAAAGAGAGAGTAAATATGTTGGGTTTGACTAGCCATCCAGTCTGTGCTATGACCACTTGGCTCTGCTGTTTAAGGGTAAAATTAGTCATAGATATTATCCAAGTGAATGAGTGCAGCTATGTTTCAGTAACACTTTTTTCAGAAAAACAGGTGGTAAGCTAGATTGGCCTGTTGACTGTGACATGTTGCTCTTTTCTCTAAAACACACATTTTAAAGAATGTGTTAGGAGCTGGGGTTGTGGCTCAGTGGTAGAGTGCTTGCCTAGCATGCATGAGACACTGGGTTTGATCCTCATTTATTTATTTCCACGTAAATGTAAAATAAAGATATTGTATCCACCTAAAACTTAAGAATAAATATTTTTTTAAAAAGAATGTGTTATAAAGTAAAACCTCCAGGTCCATTCCTCTCTTGCAAATTAGGCTTCTGATGAAAAACTAGAGGTTCATACCACAAACATTTGAGTGAATAACTCAATTCCTGTTTAGTAAAGAGCAGAAATAAAATACATTTAATAAACTCTCAGAAAGTAATATACTCAACAAGTCTACTGACTTGTGAGATTTTCTTCCTCTGTTACAGTAGGCTTATTGATCAGCTATTTCAAACATGTTTATGTAAAAACCTCAAGCATATACTGAAGAGCTTTTGCGATCTATTGTCCACAGAAGGCATAACATTGAATAGGGAATCCATGATCCAATGACCTGGAATACTGATATTCCAAGATACGAATGAATGTTTTCTATTACAGAAAATGAAAATTCCTGATAAGTGATTAAAGATTAAATATAACTGGTTCAGTTTCCAGTTCTTCATAAGAATATCCAGACAAGGGGACTTTATTTGAATAGTTCCAAAGTTAGCAAGGAGAAAAATGATACAGGAGTCCATTCCGTGGTAACTACTAGAATGTACTGACTTAGAATTTGTTGAAATTAACTTAGGATTCTACCCACGGGGACAGATGCCTGAATCTACACGTGATGCACACTGTTCTTCCTTCTGGCGATACTTTAAATGTAGTGGTTTGAACTGATTGAAATCCTAAATTACAAGTTTTCTGACAATCACTAGAGCTTTCTGTATTACTCAGTTCTGCTAGTTGAATTAAATATTACATGAGTCCATATGTTGTTTTTCTAAATTGTGTATTCCAGCCAGACTGGCATCACTATCTTTAAACAATGTACTTTTTTTTTTTTTTTTTTTTTTTTAGTAATCCCAGTCTTTGGAACATACCTCCCTGGAAGGAAATATTTCCTGTCCTAGTTCAGACATCCTGCCCCTTCCTCTCACCTTTTAGTGGGATTTCATTGAGTTTCAAGGATTTTGTGCAGACTGAAAGAAGCAATTAGTAAGGCATATTTGCTGCTTTAGAAGGAAGTGACAGTGTAAGGAGAAAGAGATGAAAACAAATTCAATATGATGGGCCCTTGTTAAAACAGAGATATGTGAAGGGAGCACTCTGAAAGAAGGTGGTAGGTTTTTCAGAGGGAACTGAAGATACTTGGTTTCAAAGAAGGACTGTGAATTTGCTGGACTGTTGTGTGAACACAATCAGGAAGAACAAAAGAAGAACATGGCATGATGATGAAATTTTAAGATTTTCAATTCAATT
Organism: Ictidomys tridecemlineatus; assembly: GCF_052094955.1. NCBI lineage: Eukaryota > Metazoa > Chordata > Mammalia > Rodentia > Sciuridae > Ictidomys > Ictidomys tridecemlineatus. The sequence continues at coordinate 42,629,489 of NC_135482.1, read as the reverse complement.
CTAGAATTAAAAATTCTAGATTTTTAATTCTAGAAGAACTAAATTGAAAACTCTGGGCTCAAATCTCAATTTTACTTCCTAGATATTTTTCATTTGGTTACATCATTTAGCTATTATAATAAAGTTTGAACACCCACATATGTGTATATCTGTGTACACACATATGTGTGTGTGTGTGTGTGTGTGTGTGTGTGTGTGTGTGTATTCACAGAAGCCTTGCAAATTCCAGGGGAAGGCCTGGAGGGTAAACCACAGTGAGTTTCAGCTCTTAGCTCAATAACTGCTACCCATATCCCATCTTCAGCTCCATGGTAGGTAGTGTAGGAATTGCAGGAGTAGCTTGCATGGTTTATGGGGCTCAGAATGGGCATTCATTACCCTTCCTCCAGACACATGGGGATGCATTCTGATTACTGATTGCTGCTTCTTATCAGAGAATTACAGGCAGGCAGCCACTGTTGCACTCTACCCTACCAGGAACTTCACAGTGTTCCAAGTCCTTCATCAGGGAAAGCAACTCAGGAGATTTAAAGGGATAGTACAGTCTTTTCCCTCCCTCCCCTTTTCTCTCCTCTCTCCTCTCTCCTCTCTCTCTCTCTTTCTCTCAGTCTAGATATGAGATGTCCTCCAAAAGTTCATTTGTGAGACAAAGAACTTTCAGAGGTAAAATGATTAGGTCATGACAGCTGTAAATTAGTGGATTAATATACATGTAGGGATTCATTGAATGGTAACTGTAGGCAGGCAGGGAGTGTCTGAAGGAAGAGGGTCACTGAGGGTGTGCCTTTGGGATTTACAATTTGTTCCTGGTGAGCAGAGCTCTCTCTGCTTCCTGATTGCAGCATTCTGAGTTGCTTTCCTCTGTCATGCCCTTCTGCCATGGTGTTCTGCCTCACCTCAGGTCCAGAGGTGTGGAGTCCGGAGTCTATAAAATGAGAACTCTGAAACTGAGCCAAAATAGATTTTTCCTCCTCTAATTGTTCTTGTCAGGTCTTTTGGTCACAGTGGCAAACAAAGCTAAAACCAACCCTCCCTCCCTCCCTCCCTCCCTCCCTCCCTCCCTCCCTTCCTTCCTTCCTTCCTTCCTTCCTTCCTTCCTTCCTCCCTCCCTCCCTCCCTCCTTCTCTCTCTCTTCCCTTCTCCTTTCTCCCTTTCTCTTTCTTTCTTTCTTTCCTTCTTTCTTTCTCTTTCTCTTTCTTTCTTTCTTTCCTTCTCTGTCTATTTGTGAGCCAGACATGAAAGAATAGTAAAATGCAATAACACATATATGCATTATACAGTCCCAGAGAGAGAGTGAGAAAGATTACTTGAAAGAATAATGACCATTTTTAAAAAAATGTTTTTGACAGATAACAAATCTAAATATGGTAAGTATCTTTAAATGTTTTCTTTGTCTTGGCTTTTTTCCAGGATTTAGTTATAGGATGTTTCTGTGTAAGTCTCTCTGAGTTTATCCTAGTTGGTCATTATTATTATTACCATTGATTTTGCCCTTAAGTATTGCTCAAGGGAACCCTGAAGGTTGAAATTAAAGGATATTAGATAATTATGTAAAAAGAAATCAAGTTCTTAGCAAAGGGAAATACGTGGTCAATAATAAATGCTATCATTACTATTATTATCATTATAATTGTTTCACAACTTTTTAATTTTCTACACAAGAGACTATAAAAATAGTGTAAAAGTTGTTATTATAATTTTAATTTGTAATTCTACATCTTGTTTTCCATATAATTAATAGATTAATGCATTAAAAACAGCTATGTTTTGGGGACACATAATGTGTAAAGTTGTAATTTTGTGAAATAACAAAAAAAATCAGCTATTAAGCTTTAAAGAAACTAAATTAAACTAGTACAAATTCATGTGTCACTGAAATTAGGCTAACATAAATTCAAATTAGAATGTTGTAACTTAAGGATATTAAATGTAATCCCCATTGTAATAATGTAGAAAATTTACAGAATGTACACAAAAGGAAATGTAGAGAGAAATGAGAATGTTTGACTATTAATAAAGTGGCTAAATATATGAGAAGATAGTAATGTAGTAATTAGGGATGAAACACTATAAAGTACACAGAAAACAAATGGAAAAATTACAAAACAGACCAAAAAAGTGTCTGTTCCTATCAGTAATTACTTTAAATCTAAGTAGACTGAACATTTCAACAAGCAGGGTTGAACAATGGATTATGAAAACATGATCCATTTGCTGTCTATATGAGACACACTTTAGATCTAATGACACAAATATCTTGAAACTGAAAAGGTAGGAAAAGTTATTCCATGTTTCAAACAGTAGCCAAAAGAGAACAGGATGCCAATTAATTCTAAAATCAAAAAAACTAAAGTTTAAATTAAAAAGTTTATAAGAAATTAAGAATATTTTTAACAATAAAAATTTTAATATACAGCAGAGAAGATGTAACATTTCTAAACATTTAGACATCTAAACATATACCATTAAAACATATGATGCAAAAGCTAATAAAATTGAAGGGGAATGTACGATTCTATAATAATAACTTGATACTTTAATATTTCACTGTCGGTATATGTGGAATATAAGACAGAAAATTAGTAAGGAAATAACAATATAAACCAATCCAGAAGTAAGAGACATATAAACAATTCTCTACACACAACAAAAGGCACATTATTCTCTAGTGAATCTGGGATGTTTTCTGGAATAAACTATAGGAGAGGACACCAATTATTTTCAATAGATTTTAAAAGATGCACATCATACAAAGTGTCTTCTCTGACCATGACAGGATAATATTAAGAAGCAGTGGGCTGGGGATGTGGCTCAAGCGGTAGTGCGCTCGCCTGGCATGCGTGCGGCCTGGGTTCGATCCTCAGCACCACATACCAGCAAAGATGTTGTGTCCGCCGAGAACTAAAAAAAAACAAATATTAAAAATTCTCTCTCTCTCTCTCTCTCCTCTCTCTCTCTCTCTTAAAAAAAAAGCAGTGACAGAAATAAAATTTGAAAATTCAAAAAGTTGTGAAATTAAATAACACACCTTTAAAGGACTAATGAATCAAACAAGAAATCTCAAGGGAAATTAGAAAACAGTGTTGAGTAAAAATGAAAACACAGATACCAAGTCTTACAGAGTTCAGCAAAAGCAGGAGAGAGGGAAAAAATTACAGCTATATATGCTTACATTAAAAAAAATGGTCATTTCAAATTAGCAACCTAACTTTTAAGTTAAGTAACCAGAAAAAGAAGAACAAATTAAACCTAATAATGTCTGGAGGAAGAATCTAATAAAGATTTAACTAGATTTAAGTAGAGATTAGGAAAACTGGCAAAATTAATAAAACCAAAAAGTTGTTTCTTAGAAAATATGAATATAGTTGAAAAATTTTTAACTAGGTTGAAAAAAAGAAAAGTCAATTTATTAGAATCAGAAAGTGAAACAATAATACAATTGTACAGAATTTTTTTTAAAAAGACAATAAGAGATTACTATGGATGATGGTATGGTAGCAAATTGGGAAACTTAGATGAAATGGACAATGTTTAGAAATGCAAAACCTACCAAGACTGAATCATGATGAAATAGAAAACTTAAATAGATCCATGACTCATTAAGAGATTTATCAGAAACAAAATTATCTCAATGAAAGAAAGACTTTGACCTGTTGATTTGTGCCAAACAGTTAAGGAATAACTAGCATCAAAGATTTGCAAATTTCTTGAAAGAATTTGGGAGTAGGAATACATGTACCTAGTCTATGAAGTCAGTACACATCAATATCTCATGAACATAGATGCAAAAATCTTTAACTAAATATTAACAAGCAAATTCAGGAGCATATTAAAATGATTATTATCGTGACCATGTAGGATTTATTCCTAAATGCAAGGATTTTTCACATATTAAAATAAATCAAAATAATATGACATATTACAGATTAAAAGGGGAAAATGCTTGATGGTTTTAATTGATTTAGAAAAAAAGTATTTGCAAAATTCAATATTCTTTCATGATAAATACACTCAGTGACTAGATATTGAAGGAATTTAACCCAACACAATAAAGACCATATTTGAAAAGCTCATAGTTATCACCATATTGTATGATGAAAAACTTAAAAGTATTTCCTTTAATAACAAAAAGAATGCAAAGATGACCATTTTTGCCACATCTATTCAGGATTGTACTGGAAGTCCTAGTCTGAGTACTTGGAAAGAAAGGAAATAAAAATTCAATATAAGAAGTGAAATTATCTCTATTTGCAGATGATATAATCTCATTTGAAGAAAATCCTAAAAAGCTTCACAAAACTTTATAAAACTAACAAATTTAACAAAGTAGCAAGATAAAGAGTTAATGCACAAAAATTAGTTGTATAATGTACTTAAAAATTTCAATTTATGGGGGCTGGGGATGTGGCTCAAGCGGTAGCGCGCTCACCTGGCATGCGTGTGGCCTGAGTTCGATCCTCAGCACCACATACCAACAAAGATGTTGTGTCCGCCGAGAACTAAAAAATAAAACATTAAAAATTCTCTCTCTCTCTCTCCTCTCTTACTCTCTCTTTAAAAAAAAAAATTTCAATTTATAATAACATAAAAAAGACTTAGAAATTAGCCTGTAAGATACATGATTTTAATATTAAAACTACAAACCATTGTGGAAAGAAAATAAAGAAGACATAAATAATGGAAACTTGTATCATGTTCATGAATTAGAATACTTAATGTTGTTAATAAATCAATACTTCACAAAATGACTTACTGACTTAGTATAATTTTTCAAAAAATTCCAATGATGTTCTTGCAGAAATATTATCAATATTAAGATATATAGGAAATTAAAAGAGAATCTAAAGAGCCCTAATGCTCTTGAAAAAGAAGAACAAAGTTGAAGGAATCTTAAATCCTCATTTCAAAAATTACTACAAAAATACAGAAATGAAAAAAAAATATATATATATATATACACACATACACACCATAATATACTGCCAAAAATATAGGCCAGTGGAATAGAATAGAGAGTATAGAAATAAGTCCTTACTTATATGGTCAATGATTTTTGAGTCAGGTATCAAGGTCATTCACTGTGGAAAGCATTTTCAACAAATGGTGCAATAAACAACTGTATATCCATATGAATAGCAAGAAGTTAGGCCTTTACATAACAGTGTATACAGAAAATCATTCAAAATGTATCAAAGATCTAAATGTGAGACATAAAGCTGTAAAATGTTTAGGAGAAAACATATGGCAGGGCTGGGGATGTGGCTCAAGCGGTAGCGCACTCACTTGGCATGCGTGCGGCCGGGGTTCCATCCTCAGCACCACATACAAACAAAGATGTTGTGTCTGCCGATAACTAAAAAATAAATATTAAAAAATTCTCTCTCTCTCTCTCTCTCTCTCTCTCTAAAAAAAAAAAAAAAGAAAGAAAAAGAAAACATATGGCAAATGCCTCATGACATTGAGTTTGACAATGGTTTCTTGGATATAACTCTAAAAGTACAAGTATCAAAAACAAAGATGTACAAATTTTGTTCATCTAATTTGATGAATATTTAGGACATTTAAAAGAGTGAAAAATGAACCAATGGAATGTGAAAAAATACTTATAGATCACATAAGTGATAAGAAATGAATATCCAAAATGTACAAAGTACTTGTAAAACTCAATTGCAAAAAACAAACAAAAACCCAGCACAAAACAAATTCCAAATAACCCTCTTAACAATGGGTAAAGGGTTTAAATAAGCATTTTTCCAAAGATTTACTAATGACCAGTAAGAACATTAAAACATGTTAATATCACTGGTTATTAGGGATGCGAAAATCAACACTATGATGGAATGGCATCTCATAACCACCATAATGACTACTATGAAACAAAACTAGGTATTGGTAACAATGTGGAGACATTGCACCCCATAGGGCACTGGGCTGTTAGGAATAAAAATTTTGCAGTTTCTTTGGAAAGTTTATGGTGGTTCCTCAATAAGTAAAAGGATACCCATGGGATCCTACAATTCTGTTATTGTTTACATATCACAAATAAATACAAATATATATCTCTTTTATATATCACAAATAATCACTCAAGAGGTATTTATATACCCCATTCAGGCTACTGTGACTAGGCAGCTAGTAAACAGAAATTTGTTTCTCAGAGTTGTGGAGACCCGGAATTCTAGTATCAAGTGTTGGGAGCAGTGACTGAATTATCATTTTTGAGCTATCCTGTAATAGAGGCGACCCCTCTCCTGGGAACTTTCAGTGTGAAGGTGCTGCTAAAGATTTCTCAGTTGCTATTTGGTGATGCCCTGTTCAATGGGAGGTTTTGTGCCAGGCACAGAGCTCTCAATCCTTGACCTTGAAGTTAGGATACCAGCTGCCTGGGAATAGAAAGTTATAGGCACAGGCTGATAATCATTATTAGGCAGCTCACACCTATGACCTTGGTTCTGCTTGTTTTGAGAAAACTTTCTCATAAGAATCCTTTTGATATGAAAACCTATATAATAAATATGCTGAGCTGGTTCTGGGTTGTCCATCCCTAATCAGGGGATGGAAAACCACCACGGGGCACCCACTTTTTCTCTGTGTGTGGGTCTGTTTGTCCTTCCTTCATCGTCCTGTCAGGTATCTGAATTAACAGCCCTACAGTTCTCAACAATCAAGGTTCCAGAAAATTTAGTGTCTCCTGAAGGCCTACTTTCAGGTTCATAGACTAATGGTTTTTCTGTGTCTTCATATGGTGAAACGGGCAAGGCAGCACTCTGAGGCCTTTTTTATGAGGATGCTAAATACATGAGCACTTTGTCCACATGTTCCAATTATATCCCAAAAGCTCCACCTCTTTGTAACATCACATTGGTGATTAGGAAGGAAGATAATAATTTCAAGGGACACAAACATTTAGACTATAAATACCTGTGCTCATAGGAGCATTATTCATAGTAGTTAAAAATGGAAATAACCCAAGTGTCCTATGGACAGACAAATAGATAAGTAAAATGTGTTATACACATAAAATAGAATTTTATTCAGCAGTAAAAGGAAGGAAATTCTTACATATGCTACATGTATAAACTCTGATTGTGCTTTGTTAAGTGAAATAAATCAATCACAAAAAAAACATATGATGGGTATTTCTATATAAACGAGGTACTTGTAGTCAAAATCAGAAGCAGAAAGTAGAAAGGTGGTTTCCAGGGGTTGCAAACATGGGTGGATGATGGAAGTTTGTTAAATGGGGATAGATTTTAAGTTTTACAAAAAAGAAAAGAATTATGCAATTGGATAAGGTTATGGTGGCACAACAATGTGAATTTGCTAAGACTATTTTACCCTTATAAAAACTGAAAGAAAAAATAATTATTTCTTTCTAAAAGAATGCATTATAAATTTCTCTTAAATACATAAGATATATTAAAATAATTCAGATACATTATATTAATTTCATAATTAATATAAAATAAATTCTTGCAATAGTTAAATATGATTAAGAACTCTAGCATCACAAAAAAAATGGTTCTCTTTTTTTTATTGCTCTATACTTAGTCAAACATAGTACTTAGCATATTGTAAGTTCTTAATAAAGATATTTAGTGAATGAAATCCTGAAGTTAACATTATAATTAATGTAATCATTAAAATTATTTGGGAATTAAAAATTTAGAAGTACATTGGTTTGTGTTCATACTTTTAAAATGTGAATATTTTATGTCTCAATATTTTTTACTTTACAATATAATTATTTATAATTATTATATTTACAGTATAATTATTTATACTAATACTTAGAAAATTTATACACAATTTATACACAAGTATGCCCTCTTATCAAAATTTCCCAATATTTGGAAGGTAAGTGCTGCAGCAAGTGCAGTTTTTTTCATTCTTTTCTTTTTACTTACTCAACCCAGTTAGTAGCTTAGAGTTTAAAATTAAGGCTTGGATGCACCGTTGAGTTGCATCTCATCAGTCATGGTCTGTGTCGCATTTCTTAATATCATACCATGGATTAGAATTGCTGAGACTTTTGTTTGTTTATGTTTAATTTTAAAATGTCTTTTCTTTTTAGTTTTAAAAGAAAAAGACCTGTAGTTTAGTAAAATAAACATGAAATAAGGAAACCCATGAAATTTACAGTTTGTAAGTGCTGTAGGTTAGGCTTGAGGGTAAACTGTTGATTTCCCATATAATTTAAGAGCGAGAGACTTCCCAGTCAGCAGAATAGGACGGCAGTCTCCAGAGACTTCTGAGTTACATTTCAGTTTTTTTCATTTGCTTGGTACTTTTCTTTGTCAGGATAAGCAAAGAGAAACATTTGCATTATGATAATGTGCCTATGTATCTGGATTACAATTTGAACAAATTTAATTGCTCCATTAGGCAAAATAGAATCTGTATTTCAAATTTGACAAAGGGAAGAAAAATAATTGGCTTATTAATGCCTTTTTTAAGCAGCATCATTTTTACCTCTGATATTGCACTTTGAAGATGCAGTTGGGTTATTATTAAAACTGAGTTCAACAAAGATGTGCTAATGATGAGTTCACTGATGCTGCGTCAGAGCGAAAATAGGCAATCCGTGTCTAACTTTATGCTGATGATACACTGGGAAATATGTTTGTTTAAAAGAGCATCTGCTATTTTCAGACATTTATATGTGATTCTGTGGTGGATAAATGAACTCTCCTGACTGTAACCTAAAAAAAGGCAAATGTATTAACCACAGTAAAGCCCCCACCACCCCAAGTTAATTGTTAAAAAGCTGACTTTGCTGTGTTATTTATTTGAAATGGCATTGGTTGCCTTGAGTGGCTTATTCTTTAATATGTGTGTGCTTCATTAACATATTAGACTTTCATCAAGGTCAATATTTTAAACTTGAATTAAGAGTATAGCAGGAGAATGAAACTTTGGCTTGTTCCCAAGCCCTCAAGTATATGACAGAGACCTTGCCTTTCTTTCTTTTGGCTTTAATTTACCTTTGTGTAAAATGAAAGAGTTCATTTCTAAGGTTTACTGTGAATCTAAGATTTTATGATTTTGTTAACCATGGATAGTGGTACTAATGTAAACATCATTGACTTCCCTGGTGGCCATTATAGAATTATATGCTAGAGGTGTCTTTAAGGAATAACTTATAAATGGTGTGTTAAAAATATCACCATGAATTTGAGAAACAGTTGGTAAGTATACACTCACTGTCCACTCACAAGTACAGATTATCTCTAGAATCTGTGTCCATGGCAGACTGCAAAAATGAATAGATGCTCTTAATCTTTCTGGTTTCAAGCTTTTCTGCCATGGATCACAGCTCAAATATGAAATCTTCTCAGTTTAGCATCACCTGGGGTTGCAGGAGAAGCCCTGAGGCTTCAGCATGCAATCTCTATTATCTTGTGGCATGCTCTTAGAAACAGCTGTGTACAGATGTTCTCAGTTCCAGGAAGGCCTGGTGCTCCTTGGCACTCACCTGTGGCTTGCTACCCCTACTTCATGGTGCTGGAGTTTCTTGGGAAAGTAAGCAAGTCATGCCTCCTTGAAAGTTCACCACAGAGGAAAATTGCAGATTCTTTCATTTAAGTATATTTTTGCAAAACATGAGTCTAATTTTTTTTTGGTCCACATATTGCCTTCCCAAAGTGAAGTTTTCCTTAATAATGATATGCAATGTGTTTATTATACTTCGGATTATATATTTGGCAAACAGGATTTTTTATTCTATATCTGACACAAGTTCCAAGTTTTCAGTAATTTTTTTTTAAAAAAGAACAATTGTACTTGGTGTTGGATTGATGAGGAAGAAGCCACTCTTCTACTTTATATATCAAAATTTGGCAAAGAAACTATGATTCTAAACTATTTGACTTTAAATTATCATTTTATTTGATTTTTCTTGTTAGTGGAGGACAAGAACTAGTTTTATTTTTTCCAATCCTAATGAGAAAAAAAAAAGAGAGGTAAAGGAAGAAACAATAAACAGAGAGAGAGAGAGAAACAGTGAGACAGATGGAAGTGGGGGAGGGGGATACTCTCCAGATATGGTTGAAAAGTAGAAATTTATTCTGATTTCTTGTTATAAATAGCTCAATTCTTTCTTTCTTTTTTTAAAAGAAATTTTATATTTTAAATGTTTTTAAAACCTTAAAATATAATCAGTATTGAATCTTCTCCCAATTATATACTACATGCTTCTGAAACAACAACAACAAAAAATTGCTGGACACAATTTAGTTCTTTCCAGATAATTTAGGGTAACATTATGCACAATATGAAGTTATAATAGAGTGATTTCTACTTTATAGGTAAATTCTTAAGGACTATTTGTGCCTATATTAACTGGACCCTGGCTGTGCTTTTCTTATTTTCTATGTATCCTGAATTATTTTAACAGTTATTTTTCTTTTTCATTTTCAATATTTGTACTCACTTTTTTTCTCCTCTCATTCTTACCAGCCAAGTAATTCAAATATGATCAGAAAGAAAGAAAGAAGGACAAACCTGGACTTGAAATCAAATACAAATGACTGGAGGCATAGAAATCTTGCTCTGGATAGCCTATCAAATATGAGGGTGAGCAAATGCACTACATTTGTACCTAAGAGCACAGAAGGGTCAGGCAGAGAAAAGAACTGAGCTGGAAGAGAAATTAATTACCTTAACCATCTAAAGAGCTTTCAAAGAAATAGTGTATTACTTTATATTTCACACTTACTACAACATCTCAACATTAGGACTAGACTATTCTCTCTCCATCTCTATAATATGCAAAATGCTTTGCCAATTTGAAAAGAGATTCTTGTAATGAAAATGAAACCACCTCTAAGATAACTTCAGCATCATTTTCTGCTGTTATGAACAGTTATAGAATGGAGACTGACTAACTATAAGCATATAGGGATTGACTTTCTTGTCCATGAGTTGAATAGTTGAATTTTATGTAAAATAATTAAAGTGGTTCATTTTTTTTTTTTGGTGTTAGAACAGAACATGGCAATAAAAGACATTTCGACTACTTAAGAAGTTAATGACTAATTTTCTTGCCTCCAATGATAATGTTCATAAGTTCCAAGTTCATTTGTGTGGTATAATGCTGTTATTAGAATTAGCATAAATTTGAAATGATTGGTCATCCATATCTATTAGATAAAAAGTCATCTTCTATGTATGAAATTCTTACTTTTGAGTAACTCACAGGCTTTAAATTAAATTTTCTGGTTTGCACTTGGTTTAAAGCTGTATATAGCTTTTTAGAACATATAATTGAGGTGATATTGAATTTTTAGACAAGAGGATCCTATTATTATACAGCGATTTCTATTAACATTTGAGCTATGATTTCAGAGACACCAGGGGAAAGCACAGGAAAAGCAATATATCATTGATATGCACAATATTGTTACATTCCTCCAAGACTCACCAGAGAATCAAAAAGGAAAGAGGATCAAATGATAGTACAATTAATGTTACCCTCTGAGGCATATTTTACAGAAGACTATGGATGTAATTGAATGAGGAAAAATACAAACAGAAACAAGAATTTTAATAGTAACTAAAGGAAAGGACAACATTTTGCTTGTCAAATGCAGAGATGCTTCTCTTAGTTAACACAGTAACTTCAGAGGAAACAAATAAGCCACTTGACCTGAATAGAGATGTATTGACCAATGAAATGAAACAGTAAAATTGAAGTCTTAGCATTTAGCAAAAATAAATAAATAAATAAATAAATAAATAAATAAATAATTCGATGACATCTTGAAGTTGGACTGTTAGAATATAAATCTGTGAATACTCTTCCCCTTCAGAGTCTGTGGTAATATATTTTCATGGCCCATGGTTCTGATAGAGGTATTTATAATTTTTTTGGCCCAACTTTCATGTAGATGACTCTCAACTATTATACTTAGTTACCTTTTTATGTTATGACATCATTAATATCCATGACTCCAACTATCATGACTATTCAAACAATTCTCAAGTTGGCACCTTCCTGTGTGAGTCTGTTCTTCATCTTGTATTTATTCAGATGAATTTATTGAAATTTGCCATAGGTACTCTCTCATCTTCTATACAAACGGGAAAACTGAATTTCCTTACCATTTCTCTCAAAAATCTTTTTTTTCTTCTTGTGATCCTTCTTTCTGTATATAAACTATCAAGCTCTGTCACATGTTTGGCATGGTGGAATTCTGGTTGAGTCTTTTCCCTCTCTTTCTATATTTAATCATTACCAAGTTCTGTCACTTGTTATGACTGTGCTACACTCTCATCTCTCTCCCTTATTGGTAATTATATTGTCAGGAGACTTTTGATCCTCTTCTTTTAAACATCCCAGCACAGTCCTTCAATGTACATTTGAGGTTTTTGACAGTGTTGCAAAATCATATAACACTACTCTTGTTCATTCCTAATATACTTCAGCTTTTATATAGTGGCCACATATTATCTTAATCGAGTGTGTGTCAGATTCTTCTCCATTATCCCACTCCAATCTTGGGTTGTGGAAATTTTATACTATTCCTCTAACTCTGAATCCAAGTTCTTATTCAAGGGAATTGGCTTATAATAATCTTCTGGTAAAGAATGCACCCATAACTTGAGTGAAGCTACCCTTGGGAGCTAATAGGGAATGTTCAATGGGGTCTCCAAAGAAAATATCTCATCATGCCTAACATATTGCTCTTCAAATCCATTCTTTTATTCACTCATTCCTAACCAAGCTGATTTTATTTTATTTTATTTTTTAAATATATAAATAATAACTTTACTTATTATAAATGTTTCATTGTTTTATAAGGCATACATTTTGGACAAAATCTGTTCAATGTTCACTACTAGTATGAGTTTTCAGATGTTCAATGAATTTAAAATTTAAATATATTTTGGAAATATTATTTAACTTTTTAGAGTTTCTGGGCACAATGAATTCTCCAAAAATAAGCAGTGTTTAAGAAACATGTAGCTACAATTTTTTTTTCCATTTGTATTTTCTCTAACCAGTATGTATCCACAGGTGCTTATTATTGCTGAATAAATTTTGGAGGCATTGTCACATTGTCAATTTTCACATTTCAAAATTTTCTCTATGCTATGGTTATTGTGGTGAGGATTAAATGTTGTCCCTTTCTTAGAGTAATGGTACAATGGTCTCATTTGTAGAGCTTCTCTCCAGTGTGTTTTCTCTGATGTCTAGTATTATATGATATATAATTTAACATGTTTCTACATTCTCTACATTTAGATGTCTTCTTTCCAGAATAAGTAGCCTAATGGTGAAAAGAATTGATTTCTTATTAAAAGCTTTGATGCATTGTTTCAAATTGTAGGGGTTCTTTTCTGTATAAATTCTGTTGTTAATAAGGTTTAGTCTTTTTTTAATGTTTATTTTTTAGTTGTAGTTGGACACAATACCTTTATTTCACTTATTTATTTTTATGTGGTGCTGAGGATCGAACCCAGGATCTCAAACATGCAAGGCTAGCACTCTACCACAGAACCACAACCCCAGCCCCAAGGTTTACTCTTTTTAAAAAAGTATTATTACTTTATTCACATTTCACATTCACCAGGATGTCTTCTGCTGTGGTGAATAAAGTTTTATTTTTTATTAAAAGCTTTTCCACATTATTCACTTTTGTAGGGCTATTCTCCAGTGTGAGTTCTGTTGTGGTGAATAAGGCCTGTTTTATTGCTAAAAGCTTTGCTACATTCCTTATATTTGTAAATCTTCTCTCCAGTATAAATTCTCCTGTGGCAAATAAGGTGTAATATTTGAGTAAAAACTTTGTCACATACTTTGCATTTGTGAGGCTTCTCTCCAGTGTGAGTTCTGTTGTGGCAAATAAGGTGTGATTTTTGACTGAACGCTTTGCCACATTCTTTACATTTGTAAGACTTCTCTCTAGTGTGAGTTCTCCTGTGGCAAATAAAGCCTGTTTTTTTGAGTAAAAGCTTTACCACATTCTTTACATTTGTAGGGCTTCTCTCCAGTGAGTTCTTCTGTGGTGAAGAAGGTCTATTTTTTGACCAAAAGCTTTACCACATTCTTTACATTTGTAGGGCATCTCTCCACTGTGATTTCTGCTGTGGTAAATAAGGTCTGATTTTCAACCAAAAGCTTTGCCACAATCTTTACATTTGTAGGGCTTCTCTCCAGTGTGAGTTCTCCTGTGGTAAATAAGGTGTGATTTTTGACCAAAAGCTTTGCCACAATTTTACATTTGTAGGGCTTCTCTCCATTGTGGGTTCCTCTGTGGTAAATAAGACCTTTTTTTTTAATTTTACTAAAAGCTTTGCAATATTCTTTGTATTTATAGGGCTTCTCTCCAGTATAAATTCTCTGGTGATGAACAAGTCCTGATTTTTTTATATGATTTCTGGTGTTCACTCTCACTTGTAGTTTTCCATATTTTCTTTTGTGCTAAATAGTCAAGATCACAACTTCCATATTTTGCACTTATCACTTCATGTAATATATGTTTTAGGCCCTTTTCTGGTGAATATTCTTGGATATGATTAGGAGTCATGGCCAGGAAAGCCAAGTTTCTATAGTTCTCTAGCAGCACATGTCTATATAAATTTTTCTGAGCAGGCTGAAGGCATTCCCACTCCTCTTCAGTAAAATCAATGGCTATATCCATAAATGTTAACAGTTCCATTTCCTGGCTCTCAGGGTTCTCAGCGTTCTCCCTGTGGTTTGTTTTCAGATTCTGCATAGCACAGATATCTGGGCTCTGGATCCAGGACAGAAGCCTACAAAAAAGATTTAAAAAATGGGGGGTTCCAGACACCAAGGGAACAGAAGATTCCCAAGCTGATTTTAAAAATCTAGATACAATAGGAAACATTAAAAAAATGCTATGGTAGGATTCATTTTGTTTTTTATTAAACCTCTTGCTTTAGAGCTGACTATAGTAATAATTATATTTTATGAAGTTAGTGCTAATTCCAGTCCTTTGTCAACTTTTAACATCATAATAATGATTATGAACACTGGTAAATATCAATTTAAACTGGCTAAAAGTTTCATCCAATTGCAACATTTAACCTTGTATGCTCAGAATTTATTGTATATTTTTCATTTAACATGGGGAATGGATTTTTCATTTATTTTATCTAGTAAACACTTATTAAGTGATAAACTTTAGTCTTCACAATAATGAGTACAAAATCTTTAAGCTGAAAGTTCTTGAGCTTTCTATTTAGGGGGATTGTACTATTGCTAAAAAAAATGATGGCATCCTCCACAATGACATCCAGCTTCTTTTTACGGTGATCACAGTGGCTAGTGTCATGCTCCTGCCATCTATTCAGTATTACAAGTTCCCATGCACAATTGCTTGATATTCTGTAGTTGTTCTCTTGAAATTCCCACAAAGTTTTGAACAAAGGATCAAGCATTTTATTTTTTTTCAATGAGCTTCAAAAATTTTGTAGCTTGTTTTGCCTAGTGATTAAATAAATAAGTAAATAAATTAATAAACAGCTTTAGTATCAGATTTCTTTGGTCAGTAGAATTTCAATATTTTTATCTCACCTGTCACAAATTTCTTCTTTGAGCTTGAATCTTTGTTTAAATTTTAGTTAAATTAGTTTTAAAATTCTGTGTCTTTCTCTGTTAAATTAGGGTAATTCCATCTACTCCATAATTTATTGTGAGAATTGATCAAAAGTTGTATGTGAAAGGCTTTGTCCAGCAAAGTTAGTGAATGCTAACTAATTTATGGTTCTGTTTGTTATCCTGTTGAATTGTTTTGCTAAATGACTTCCATACTGGTAATGTGAAAATGGGTTTCATGATTAAGTAAGCTGAAAATTTTAAAAACATTCTGTAGGACATCTCAGAATTTCATATTATGTGATATTCTTTAACAAGAAGTTGAAATACATAGCTTTGTCCCCAAATAATCTGATTCTGCAACACATCTTATGCAATTTATTTTCTTTCAATAAGCACTATGATATAGAAAAAATAGTTTCCTAGGAATGATCCTCACAATAAAGCAGGCTTATTGACAATCTAGACATATGCAGAAATGGACTTGGTTCTCTGAGCAATAGGACTTATCTGTCAATAAATCTGATTGATGCCCCCAATGGACTCTTGGATCTAAATTCTGTAAAGATGTGGAAGATCTACTTTTATTAAGTTTTAAAAAACCCTTTTCAGAGAACCTGGTTCAAAATAATGTAGTAAACAGTTGTTGCACATGTGTCCAATTTTCAAGACTTCTCTCTCCTTACTTTTACTTGGCTCATTCTGGATGACTTTGGCATCCCCACAGATAAATTCAATGCATTGTCAATATTTTTATCTCCCCCATCACGAATTTCATCAACACTTACCTTACTTCATATGCTGTCTCACAAAGATACAAGAAGCCCACCAAACATCTCAGATTGCAAATGGGCTGATTCAGCCATTGCATTTTGCTTGCTCAGATTCTATTAACCTCTTTGCCTCTTTGGGACCTACTGTTCATTCAGGCCTCTGCCTTATTCCTGTTTGTCAGCCTTATTCCTTTCTTTGTGCTTTTCATTGAAAGTTTAGAGTCCATGGACCTTTTGCTATAATTTCTACCACATTTTTTAATAATATATTTAATTTCCTTGTCCTTATGAGTTTTCACCTGCTTGGCAAAATTTTGATCTCAGTTTGTTCACTTTTACTAAGTATGCATAAATACTTTTGTAGAAGATTACTGGGGAAAATTAATAGCACCATAAATCATTATAAATTAACATTGACATGTCACAGTTGGAGTCACTATATTGTTCCAGAGATATTTTTATGTTCAGTTGATCAGTTCAATCCTCAGAATATGTGAAAATTGTTCTAAAATTTCTCAAATTTTTCTCTAACCTCTCCCCTTCCACATTCAACCCTAATTTTCAGCAAATGAATATGCCTCCTAATTTATAGGAGAAAAAAGTGTGTGAAGGGGTTTTAACTGGAAATTCCAAAATTCCTTCTATAAACTTTCAAAACGATTATATATCACTACCCATTCTATCCTCCTTATTTAGTCTTATAATAAAGGAAGTATCCTCTCTCCTTGCCCGGAACCATTTCCTTTACCTTTGCTTCCAATCCCACCTGTTCAGAAGCTAGATGCTATCAATTATGCCTGCTCTCTCTACATTTAAATTTTTTTCTGGATCTTCTTAATAAATAGGTTCAAATTATAGAGCATGTAAACTAATTAAAGAACAAACCTACAAGAAAAAAAAAATCAATTGATAAACCCCAGAAAAATTCTATCTCTGAACCCCAAAGATCCTATAGTCCTACTGTGTTTTCTTTTCACAGTTTATAGTGAAACATCTCAAAGGAATTGCTTTACTAATGATATCTATTTAATATCTTATTCCTCCATCTCAGTCCATTCTGAATTGACTTCCAACTCATACTGTTCTACTAAAACAATTCTTACTAGGCCATCAATGACTTAATATCCATAAGTCAGTAGTCACCTCTGGGGTCTTGTCTGTATTTGCCAGCAGTGCTTGACATATTGATAACTCTCTCACATTGAGATATACTTTCTCTTTCTCTTTTTGTGTATGACAACATACAGTATCCTAATGTTTCATCTACGTCTCTTTCTGCTACTTGTTACCCTCTCATCAATCTTTTCTCTCTTTACCAATAGAGTGTTGGAGAATCTTAATATTTAAGCCCTTATTTCAATTATGCATAAAGCAAACCATCACAAATTCATTGAATTAAAAGAACATGATATGGACTTCTACTGGCAACTATCCAGAGTGTTATTACATTTCCTAGTTTTCCTTCCTATCTTTATCAGTTCTCTAATGAAATGGAAGCAATACTTTCCTTTTTAAACTGGGGTTTTAAATAGCCATTGGAGTTTCTCATTTCTCTCTCTCTTCCCTCTTGCATGCATACAGGAAATTCCTAAGCTCATAGAAATGACAGAATTACAACACTCAAGGAACTTGGGTCCTGAAAAATTCTATGCAAAACGCAATCCAACAAATCACAAATAGCTAAATTGAACTCTCAGGTAATAAGGAATAGTCGTCTGTAATATGGAAAGTCAATTGATAATTTGAGATGTGTTTGAGTAATTAAATTCTAGCTTGTAACTCTCCCTAGGATGGTCTAGTCTACTCACCTCCACTCCTCACTTTGTGCCACTTTTCCTTGCTAAACTATGCTCACTTCATCATGCTTTATTTGGTTTCTTGAATGTTTTATCCTGTCTCAAGGCATTAGTACCTAAAAGTCCTCCTGTCTAGAATGCTTTCTGGTTCCTTCATGGAGCTTACTTTCAGGCATCTCTCGTTGGACCTCTTCTGACTCATGTATGTGCTTCCCCAAACCTCTTCTGTATGTCTTTGAATGTGAGAATCCACATATGACATTTTCTCTGAAGGATTGCCCCAAACCATGCATTTGCTTAGTTTTTACCTCCTTTTATGTTCTTATTTTTACACTTTCTTAATCACTTTTAGAAGAATATTCATCTCAGTATCTGTAATCTTATGAATCTGATCAAAAGCAAGTATCTTTCATATCTCGCCTTTTTTCAGGGCAGACTTTTCTTGATGCCCCAGAAAAGAAAATGTTCCCTATATAAAGTTGCTTTCATGACAACCATAGTTTGACTATAGGGAATATTATGTCTTTGCATGTGTGCCAGGTATGGAATTGAGCTTCAGTAAATACTAAATGAATAAATGGAGCAAAGAAAGAAGAAAGAATTAAAAAGGAAGGAATAAAGGCCTCAATAGTGATGACTTCAGAAAGAATCTACTTTTGTGAGAAAAATTAATTCATGGTAGTGTTCACAAAATATCTTTTACTCTATCCTCACAATTGACGAATCAAATTGCATTTTAATCAACTTAATAAGTTATAGAAAATAATTTTGAGAAATAATTTTTTGGTATATTTATCATTAAATATAGTTACAAAATTTTTAACTATTATGTGAGCTATTTATACCCAGGTGATTTTTTTTCTCTACTTTTTAAAATTGGGATTTCTTATAAATTATAAACAAGAAATATTTCTAAATCTAAATCATTTCTCTATATGAATATTCTATACTCATTAATCATTATTTGATGAGCTCTATTCTTCCTGAGACACCTTGTTAGCCATTGGAATTACAGGGTGACCTAGACATGCATAATCTTTAGGTTTCGAAGACCTTAGACATAGCAGTAATTTGAAAAATTTGTATAAATACCAGATGATAATTGTTCTAAATTTCCCATATAGGAGGATTGTATAAATATTAGGACCCTTCAAAATAACATCTCCCTCTAATGTTTTTCTAGTCCTTTCTAGGGAATCTTCTAAGAACTGCTGATTACAACTGGAAATATCTCTGGGTCAGTTTAGACTCCCAATCTCCTTAGATGCTGTGCTGAGAAGGAGAAAAGAGAAGGGATTAGAAAAAGATTTATGTTTGTACATAGGTCTCTTTAGGGAACAACTCAGACTTCTGATGGAAGGGCAAAGTAGAAATGTTTTGGGGGCATGCACTCACCTGTAGACCTGGAAGAGCCACCTGAGAATACATAGGCAGTGGAAGGCCAGGAGAGGTTGATTGGACTTTGCAAAGCTGGGGCCTGAGAATTGCGCTGTTCAAGATCTTGCAAAATTTGCGGAGAGTAAGGAAGCCTGACTGAGCCGCAAAACTGCAAGCTGAAGAGCAGAGTTTGCCTGAGGTGGTATGAAGCAGCTGAGCAAGGAAATCTGCTGTGACTGGAGACTGCAATGTGGGCAATCCACCTGTGAATAATCAATTTTTGGCTGATGACTGTATATGCCTCTGGGTGTTTTTGAAATACTCCTTCTTACCCGGATAGGATCTGATAATAATTAGTTGTTCTATAATCTGCTGTATCTCTCAAAACTGATTTTTATTAAGCAGAATCACCCTCAGTTGTAAAGCTGGAAAATCAGGCTCACCACGTGTTACTTATTTGTAATTATTTCAGATATTTTCTTTTCCACTGAGGCAATGCGTTATTATATTGCAGTCATTTATATTAATAATGATCAACATGTAAAACTACAAACACCCTTGCAAGGTATTACAATTGTCAACAGCTGCCAATTTTTAGGTGAAATGATTTGGTTTTGGGGGAATACTATTCCTTGGGGATTTGCATTTATTTGTTGGGTATGGAAGTTAAACTTGCCAAAGTTATTTAAGTAGAGTTTTCAGAAAATTCCTTTTACATTCTTTATGAGTTACTAAAATAATTTTAAACAGGAAAATGTATTTTTAAGTGTCCAGGGATGTGGGATGTAAAAGAGATCTTGTTTATTTTAGACCTGCATACAAAGCATGCCACAGTACTATACAAGGAAATTTATTCCATTTTACTTATTTATTTAAAAAAATCTACACTTGTACTGTTTCTCTATAGAAAAGAGGAAAAACCCTGAACTACTATGAAGTATTTAAATTATTTGAGTGGACAGTAAGCAGTTTGATCTGGTTTAAACATATAGGTTATGTCTTCTTTTTTATATCTATGTGAGTTTCACATAATGTATTGTAAAACTTCCAGCAATAAAATAAATTTGGGGAGATATCTAGGGAAAATAGATCTTTGTTTAAATCTTTGGGTGCAGAAACATATCTTCCATATAGTGCAATTCTATCTTATTTAATCCTAAAGAGATAATAGCTGAATAAAGCATGGTAAGGTCCAATTTTGCCTAGAATTGACTGAATGTATTTTTTGCCTTCTGTAGGTGGAGTAACTTGTAGAAGCAGCTGAAAAGGAACAGATGATGATGCAGTTTGAGTATCTGGAAAATGATCTGAAAAGACCCCAATAAAGGCTGTAAGATCCAGGGAGCAGGGGAAGAAAGTATTCTCAAAAAGGTCAAACAGAGGGGAGCCTGTGTGCTGGAAGGTGACTCCAAATCTCCTGTGTCCTCTCTCTTCTTGTGATGATATTGCTGAGAGTCAATATCTAGTATCCTAGACTTACCACTATATTTAGTGAATGGAAAAACTTTAACTAGAAAATTGAATTTATACTGTATCATTTTGATGGGCTTTAAAAACATATAAATTAATTAATTACAGAAAAATATAACCTCCTCATGTGTGAGATATGACTGATGCTTTTCTTGAAATAAATAACTAAGAAGAGATTAAAAACAGAACAAGAGGGATTTCTGTAGGGAAGCCAGAAAAAGGTAAATTAAGAGACAAACTTACTCAGACTTTGGAATTGAGGAATATTTTAGGTTTAAAATCCCAAGAGATACAGACATAGGGTTCATGTAATACTCTTATAGACACTCTATTTTCTCCTCTTGAGCTATTTGCATTTGATTTTCTTAACATACAAACAACTTCAGTATGAATTATCCAACTTGAACTTCAACACAATATGATAAAATAGCAAGACTTAAAGGGCATTTCAAAAATGACATAAAACACCCCCATCTGATTGAAAACTATTGATGAAAGAAATTGAAGAAGACACAAAAAATGAGAAAAAATGACATGTTCATGTATTGGAAGAGTCAATATTGTTAAACTATCCATACTACCCAAAGCAATCTGTAGATTTAATGCAATTCTTAACAAATTGCCAATAACATTTTTCATAGAACTAGAAAAAACAATCTTGACATTTAAATGGAACTACAAACAAAAAACAAGCAAACAGAAAACAAACTAACAACAACAACAACAAAAATAGCCAAAGCCATTTCTTAAGTTAAAGGAACAAAGCAGGAGGCATCATACATCTGGCTTTAAAATGTACTATAAAGCTGCAGTAATCAAAACAGCATGGTATTGGCACAGAAACAGTCACATAGAAAAATGGAACAGGCTAGAGCATAGGATTCAACCCATGCATCTACAATCAAACTATTTTTAACAAAGTTGATTTAAAAAATGCATTAGATAGAAGGCAACGTTTGCGATAAATGTTGAAGGAAATTTCGGATATCCAAACACAGAATTATGAGACCAGACTTATCTCTATTATCAGTTACATAAGTCAACTCAAAATGGATTAAAGACTTAAATATAAGATATGAAACAAATGGAAGTACTTCAATGTGGGAGAGGATGAGGATTTCTTTGGACAAAAATCCCCAAAGCACAGGAAACAAGCAAAATGGACAAATTAGCATCACCTCATATTGAAAAGGTTCTGCACAGAAAAGGAAGCAAATAACAGAGGGAAGAGATAAGCTATACAATTGGGAAAAATATTTATACTCTATACATCTGACATGGGACTGATATTCATAGCATATAAAGAACTGGGAAAATGCAATAACAAATAAATAAATAATAAAGCACCCAATTAAAAATAGACTATAGATTTAAATAAATAGACATTTATCAAAAGAAGGTATACAATTGAGTCAAATGTATGAAAGATGATATATCATGAGCTCTGTAATGTTTTGAACAATCAATAAAAAAAATGGAAAAAAAAGAAGGTATACACAGGAGCAAGTAAAAGTGCTCACCAGGGACATGCAAATCAAAAACAAACTAAGATATAATCTCCTCCTAGTAGAAACAGCTATTATTTTAAAAAGAAGAAGAAAAGAAGAAAGCTAAAGATAGCAAAGATGTGGAGAAAAGATAACCCTGCACAATGCTGGTGAGAGTATAAATGCCTACATTCATTATGGAAATCAGTATTCAGGTTTCTCAAAATAAATTTCCTTATGACCTGGAAATTCCCCTAGTGAGTATATATCCAAAGTATATGAAATCAGTTTGTTGAAAAGACAACTGCAGGTTCATGGTCATTACCACATTCTTTACAATTGCCAAGAGAATAAAACAACCTAAGAATCCAATAAATAATGAATGGAAAAAGAAAATGTGGTGCATATTCACAATGGAATACTATTTGGTCACAAAAAAGAATGAAAGACTATCATTTGAACAACATAGATGGAACTGTCATTATGATAACTGAAATAAGCCAGACACAGAAAAGTATTGCCTGATCTCTCTCCTGTGTGGAATCTGAAAATGTTGATCTCAAAGACATTGGGAGTAAAATGGTAGTTAGTTGCTAGAATGCAAGGAAAGAAAAGTGAAGGATGTGTAAAGTTGACAATGAATACTAAGGTACAGTTAGATAAGAGCAAGAAGTTCTGATGTGCTATTTCACAGTATGGTGACTTCAGATAACAATTATACTGTAAATTTCAGAAAGAAGAAACAATTCTGAAACTCTTACCATAAATAAATGCAGAGATTTATATGTCTAACCTGATTTAAACATTACACAATGTATACATGAGTTGAAACAGTACATGGAACTCCACTAATATATACAATTTTATATTTTTATTTATCAATTAAAAATAAATTAGAATTTTTATTTTGGTTGAGGCAAGAAACATGTGTGTATGTGTTTATGTTTGTGTATAAAAAGATTTTATTTAACTCATGTGCTTATATGTTTTACCTTATTGGGAGACACAAAAAATAATTTTGATGATTCTGTTTTTCCTTTCCACTTTTTGAAAAGTGGAAGTAATTAAAAATAAATTCAAACACATAAAAAGTTCTTATTTATGAAATGTATACAAGATATTTATTTTGGGGAAGTTTTCTCTTCACTATACTAGTATTATACCATGTTCCCTAAATAAAAACACAACTTTGTTAGCATATTTCATTTCAGACTCCTTTCTTTAAATCCTTGGAAATTTTTATTATTGCACATGCACCTTTCTTTGCATATGTAATTCTCTGGGATAAAAGTTAACAGTGAAATCAACAGAAGTAGTGTTAATAAAATGTTGCTCTTTGTTGCACTCCTATAATTTGCCAAATTTTGTGTAATTAATCTCACTTAATCCTTACACAAACTACAGAGACAGCTATTATCCTTCTAAGACAGATGCTATAGTTTGGATCTAGTGTGTACTCCAAAAAGTTCTCTGTTGAAAGTTTGGTCCCCACTGCAGCAATGCCCAGTGGTGAGGCTTTTGGGAAGTGATGGAATCATGAGGGCTCTAATCTCATTAGTGGGTTAATCCTTTCACAACTGAATAGAATACTAGGAGAAAGGAGAACACAGAACATACTTGAACACTATCTTTGAACTGTAGACTGGTGGGACATAGTTGGAGGAAGAAGGTCATGTTGGGGAATGGAGAGCTTACCCTTGGGGACTTTGTCTTCTTCTTGGCTCCCCCTTTCTCTCTTTTTCTCTCTGCTTCCTGGCTGCCATGAGCTGAGCAGCTTTCCTATTTGATGCCCTTTCACCATGATGCTCTGCCTCCCTGTGGGCTCAGAACTGTGGAGCCTGCCAACTGGAGCTGAAACCTCTCAAACTCTGAGCCAAAATAAACCTGTCCTCCTCCGGGTTGTTGTGTCTGGTATTTTGCTTACAGCAACAAAAAACAACTAACACAATAGATGATAAATCTAAGGTTCAGATTTTGAGCAACTTGGCATAGTTGAAGTTTATAAATCTAGTATACAAAATAAACTAATGGGATTCCATAGCAAAGCATGTAAAATTCTCTGCTTATCTCCATTGCACCCAAAGCATTTATTAGACAACATGTGGAATATGATCAACATTGTTGTTTAAAAACAATGCTTTGACATATATACAAAAACACCCTGTAACTTTATTCCTTTCTTTTTCCAGGGCCAGGGGACAGACTACAATGAAGGCAGAGGGAGAATTTAATATAACACATTTTTTTTTTTTTGCTTGTTTGTTTTCAGGCTCTAACAAGTCTTCCAAAGGTCAAGTATTAAACATGACCACGATAATTCTAAACCAGTCTTTGGAATCATAAAAATCACATAAAACTCAGCCATATGGAAACAAGTCTTTAGCCACATGGGAGACATTTCACTGCTTTCTTTATAAAACGGTAACACATTGCACTGTCAAGCAGCAGGATAATTGAGGATTAATACCAAGTGGGTCCACCTACATCTGTATCTGTATACAGAGAGGTTGACCTTTCCCCTCAGCTTATCCAGATCTTCTTTCCTGTGAGTCTTTTGGGCAAATCTCCCAATCTAGTTGAATTCTTTACTTTCTGATGTCACACTGAGACCTTCCTGAGTGGTCTCTAATGCTGCTTAGGAGGGAGGAGTGGCTCTCTCATCTTTACCTTCATTCCTTCTGGGATACTTTTGATTTCCCCCATTGGTTTTAGAACTGAGAAGTCACAATCCACTTCTTGAAGTAAATTCTTCATAGTGCCAGGATGCATTTTCCAAGGACTCATTAAGTACTCATTCTCACACGACAGTGAATGGTTACTGGTGTCTGGAGCCACTTCAGCCTTTAGATTTGTTCATTGTTACCCTTCATCAATATTTGTTTTTATTCTTTAATTCACTCGTAGTTTCCTTTATAAAATTATGTTTTTCTCAAATATTATATATTTGCTTTCTGTTTCTTGATGGTTTTAGTGCATCCCATATTGTGTAAGCTCTTGCCTGTGATTTGAATAGGAAACATTTAGTTTTCTTTCTTTTTCATGATGATTCCTGAACACTGACTTCATTATCAAAATGGTTTATAAAGTGATTTGTGGAAAGATCTTATTTGTAATGGAGGATTTCCCAGCTCCCATGCTACTCCTGAGGGATCGTGGAGATCAATCCTTTGATCCCTAAGTATTACTCTTCAGGATGAGCAAGAGCTGTAGAAATTGCTGTCTGACTGAAAGATTAGATGAGGAGAGGAGGAAAATGATTTAAGGGCTATAGAAGGCAATGGAACGGAACCTGAGGATGAAAAAAATGAGAAAAATTGTTAATACATAGGAGAAAGAAATAGAACAGAGGAAAAAATACATAGAGAATGAATGGCTTTTGTGAGTTTTATCCTAATGTGATATGATCCTTCAGCTGTATTTTGCATTCTTCCAATCACCGCATCTCTCTTTTCTGAACTTGAGGTAAGTACTTAGCACAGATCTTCGTTTTCCTTTATCATTTTTTTTTTCTGCCGGAATATTACCCTCATCTCTCTTTGCATTTCACTGCACTTGACACAAAACACCCCAAGCTTCTAAAAACCTTGATATGTCATTGAGTTCTAGCAGCTGTTCCTTGGATCCATCAGCATGTCAAAATGTCAGATGCTGAGATTGGTATGTGGGTATTGCTTGTGGCAGTTTTGATCATTGTGGAAAGATGTGAACGTTTTTTTCCATCCAGTATACTTGGCCAGGAGTACAACTTTGCAGCAGTAATTATATAAAACCACTGTGTTATATTTTACTGTGGAGAACAGAATTGGACTAAAACATACAGTGGTCATACATTTGCATGCCTCATACAGTATAGGAAAGTTATATGTATTGTTGATATCTATCTGCTATTCAGGAAGACTGCAGATCCTTATCAGTTTTGACTATTTGGGGAAATTTATCTACTACTATTGAGTAGAAATAAAAGTCCATGAATGAAAATGGTGGGAATTATCTAAGGTATGTTTCTCAAAATCTAGAAATTAGGTTCTTTTACATTTTCAAGACTGTACTTAACATAAATCTGAAATTTGTTAGAAAGCCAATTATCTAAGATTTTCACATAATCGTAGCAAATAATGTCCAAACATTTATAAAATCTGTGCTAATCTCCAATTTTTTTTTTTTTAGGTGTTGTCAGCCTTGGGCCCTGCAAACTTCATAAGCAAGTCAGAGTTTCAGGGAATCAAACAAGTCAAGGCATCATTTTATTACCAAGGAGTCTTTGAAAGTAAGCCAGGCATTTCCTGTAATTTAAGGCAGAAAGTCCCACTTATTACTGTATTTAATTTGAATGCCTGAAGCTTACTTCCTGTCACCACAGCACCAGCAGGTAGGTCTTAAAGAGCCTTTCCTCATATGCCCACTTTTGTTATGTAGCTTTCATTGTAAGATGTTGACCCTTAGATTATTTTCTTTACCTACATAAATCAGTAAAGTTCCAGTCAGTCCTTGCTTTTGGAGGATTACACTTTGTTTTCTGTTCTGCAGCTCTGAGCTTCCAGGTCTCTAGGTCTTATAACATCAGAGACAAAATACTTCCTGCACAATTTGTCAAGTGTCAGAATTATTAGATGTGAATAAAATTGATCTTTAAACTATGTCCAACAGTACCTTCCTTCTCTAAGGGAGTTGGAACTGACAGGTTCATACTGGTGAAGATTCTAAAATCAAAGATTTCATTGCTGTGGAACAAAATGGAATAGGAATAAGCCAAACCCTAGGTAAATCCTGAGATTAAGACCTCCATCTTTGGTCTGAGTGATCTAAATTTGTATTAGGAGACAACTTTAGGATTCAAAACCTTAAACATTACAGAAATTTGTAGTAAATTACCAATTTTGCAATGCAGATTCAGAAAGAGTAGTAACACATTACAGAAATTTGTAGTAAATTACCAATTTTGCAATGCAGATTCAGAAAGAGTAGTAACTAACAATTAGCTGAGTAACTACCTAGAAAATATCTTGTTTCATCTAACATTAGTAATCTGGATATTTATAAACTTTGGGATATTTATATATATTTATTAATCTGTTTTATATAGTTCAACATTTTTCTCTGGCAAAATTCTATGGAAAAAAGAATAATTATTTGAGCTAAGAATGAGATTTTCTTGTTTTCATAAAAAAATAAAAAATAACAGTCTTTGCTGGACACATGAATCTTAGGAGAATTAATATTGATGTACATTTTTTTGTACTTCATCTTTGTGTGTGTGTGTGTGTGTGTGTGTGTATCAGAAAGAGAGAGGAAGAGAGAGAATCAGAGAGAGAGAGAGAGAGACAGTGAGAGAGAGAGAGACAGAATATCAAAATTCTAAATATTTGGTCAAATCTCCTCTGAAAATTATGATAGACATACATTAACTGAAGAAAGAGACAAGCTTGAATTCTAATGATTTGGAAACACTCCCAACTATTTATTTTTCAAATTGATACCAATTTCAGGAAAAAACTTTAATTTTTAAAAATAATTGTCCTTAGGAAGTATCTGAAGAAACTCTTAAGTATGTGACTCTTAATAATGAAGTTTAGTCTTTTTCTGATAATCCAGAAAAATTCTATAAAATAAAGTTGGATTAATTTTATTACTTACAACAAAATTTCCTCATTGAATTTTACTGGAAATTATCACATTTTTATGTAAATTTAAGAATTATATACTTGCATGCATTATGAGCCAAAGATGAAAAATAATATTACTCTATCAGAACTTCACTGCAGACATGTACTATATGCCTTTGGAAAGGTGCATTGGGACAGTACAGTATTTTATTTTAAGAGTCAATATACATTTATGAAAATGGAATGCCATGTTTTGAAATATAGCCTTTTTAACTTCATTGTGGTAGATATTCATTATGCTTATTGTATATAGTGTTTTCACACCCTTATTGTGCAATTGCTGCTCCTTTGTAGAGGAGGATAGAGATCAAAATTTTAGCCTCCAAGATTAAAAATATATTTTGAAACAGAATTCTCCTTAAATATTGTATGCATATTGAATGGATATAGCATTGAAAATAAGGCAGTCCTAGAAACATCACACACAGAGACAGAATGGAGAAAGTAGGTATTTACTTCCTAAATAAAAAACGTCTATTTACAGTTTTTAAAATACATCTTTGTCTCCCCTGTAAATCAGCTCCTCCTATCCCAGGTCATCTGTGTTCACTTGTTAAATTAGTAGGTGACATGTAGTTTTTATATTGTTAATAGTGAAATAATATTTCCTAGGTTTAAACAGAACAATGTGTGCTTTTGGAAATGCTGTCCTATCAAGTAATTTTGTAGAGAAGATTAGTATTTTATCTATTTCAGAAGTATGTACATTTTTATATTAATACACTTTGGATCATGGATGATTAAATAGCACTGTGTGTTAGTGATTTCTGGAGAGCTAATCTGTTGGGTGTCCAGTATTCAGTAATGCTTTTTATCTGCATCCTGGACAACTGCTAGGACCCAAAGAGAATGGCTTTCCATGACTTAACTATGTTCTCTATCATAATTCCAACTACACTATTGGAAAAACAAAGAAAGGGAGTCCTCTTGCCTTTTCAATGGAATGAACCAGGTTAGCTTCACTGTTTTGCAAATTTTAATGTGTGTTTGAATCACCTGAAGATCTTGTTACAGGGCAGATTCCGATTCGATATGTCTCAGTGAGTGATAGCTTGCATTTCTAACCTGCTCTTGAGGTGGAGAACAAGGAACTAAAGAACAACAAGACTTCATTCCAACCACCACAGCTGGACTATCCACCAGCGGTATTGTGATCTGTGCTGCCTGTTGAGTGAAAAAGAAAAATGATGATTTTTGCTTAGTGAAATATTCGTGGAGATAAAAATTGAGAAATTAGGATGTGAGGGTGGAACCAGGAAGAATAAAGTTAAAAGTGACAAAGCAGAAATTAGAATTGGAAAAAGACCTTTGAGGAAACTGGTTTTGTGCCTTGGGGAAAATCTCCAGTCCATCTGCTGCAACTGCAGACAGTCCTCTGGCCCGGAGGAAGAGATTGCATGGCCCAAATAGAGTATCAAACTGTAGTAAACTTAGTAAACTGTAAGGTAGTGTTGGCAAAGAGCAGCCTTTTGAATTGATTCAAGTTATGGGCAACAGTTGGCATTGATGATTTAATACTGAGAATGTGTGGTTGAAAATGAGGAGATCCAGATTTTAAATTTCTTTTATTTTTTTAAAAATTATTTCTTTGCATAGGTATAGCATTACACCCCAGCCAGTTGTCTTCAGCAGTAAAATGCACTTTTTGACAGGTATTGTAATTCCAAGGATTCAGAATATTTCTCTAAAACTGTATGAAAAAATCTTGACTGTATCTGAAATCAACTAAATCTGAAATGACTGACTATAAACTACACAGACCAGGAAGAATTTTAAATGATTCAACTATCAATAAAGGCTTTTTATAATTATGAGAATAGCATAAAATTGCAAGTATTCAATTTTCCAGATGAGAACTGTGCTTTTTTTTTAATTAATAAAGCATCTATTTTTTTCTTGTAAAAGCTCAACTTTCCTCCTGACATTTAAAAGTGAGTTTGGTGCTTATGATTGATAATAATAACTTTTACGTTTAGCCATCTTTCATCACTTTATCGATTTGTCTATTTTCTTATGGCTTTTTTCTTTGATCTCATTTAGCATTTGGGTACACTTTATCGATTTCATCCTGTGGTCAATTTGCATTTAAAGTTTGCATTTGGTTCAGTAGAAGCGCTTGTAATATTGGGTATTAATGAGGAGTTTCAGAGGTCAATGTCTGAGTCATCTGCTACTGCTGCCTAAAGCAAATTCATAGTGGATGAAGAGGAAATTATTCACAAACACTAATTAAAGGTTATTTAAATGCTCGATAATTTTGAAAATAATACTTCTCAAATAAAATTATTTTATAATACAATTCTAGACAAGCTTTAAGAATATCTTTGTGCTTTTTATGTATATTGAAGGAGAAAAGAGAAAGGAGGAAGAAGCATCCTTTGTAGTCCATGCTTTTGTTCCAAGTATAAATTCAGCTGTGTTCAAAATACAACTGCAGCTTGTCGAATGCCATGTTTCCCATTTTCCACTTTGTCGAATAAATTGGGCAAATTTTATTTTTTATTTTTTAAGATCTCCCTCTGTGACTTAATAACTAAAACATAATCAGAATACTTTTAACAGTAATAGAATAGGATTTAATATTACCAAGATGTCATGTTGTGGATTAGGGAATCTTTCTCCTGAAGAATCCTGCTGGCTCAAATGTATTTTAATATGGAGGTTTACCTCATATTTTGGTATTTTTGTGTTAAAAGATGAGATGATGTCTCAGGAGGAAATGCATCTGGAATTGATCTGAACTCTCTCTCTCTCTCCCCACCCCTTGTCTCTCATCTCTTTCAAACTAGAGGTAAATCAGTGACAAGCCTTTTAGAAAGATGATGAATGTAACATAATGTTTCTGAGCATGAATTTTTGTGTTGGGGGGGAACGTAATTAACCAACTTAAAACACTTCTATTCAAACACTCCAGAAAGATAACAACAGTCACAAATGTTAAATATCTGTTTTGCTTTACTTTGCTTACTCATGCATTTATTCAACACTTGCTATGGCAGTTTATCTAAAATTAGGTCCAAAGTAATTTAGGCAGCCATGCCCTATGTGAAAGATTCTGTAGAAAGCTTTAAATCATAGTGACAGCCATTAGAACTTGCTTAAAGGAAATGCATTTCTGAATAACTCCAGAGGAAACAATAGAAAAAGGAGTTATAATTATATCTATAAGGTCTCTTAAGAAATTACTCAGCACTTAGATATGTATTCCTTTGAAAGAATGGAATTGGATGTGTTGTTTTCTGTGCTTTCATATACCTATTTAAGAAAGAATAATAGCATACATTTGTTGAGTATTTATTCTGTGCCAGGTACATATTTTGGTACTTGGATGCTATCTTACTATTCAATTTTCAAAAATTTTCAATTAAACAAACTGTATTGCTGCTTGCATTCACTGATGAGGAAATAGTGGTATAAAGAGATTAAGTAATTTGCCTAACATCATATAGGTAGTTAGTTACAGGAATGGGCTTTATATGCCAGCAGCAATTTCCACAGCATAGGTTCCTAACTTCTGTGCTATTTTCAGCTGTGGCACTGATTTCTGTGAACATTGGTTTTTCCAGCAGCCACAGGTAAGCTAATGTCATGCAAAATTGTGATCAAGACTTCGGGAGCGAGGGAGCTTTTTTGTGTATTTCTTAACTTAGAAAAAAAATGAACAAATAATTATCAACATACTGATTGAATATTATAAATATATCCAAAACTGTGAAATAATGGCTATCTGCAATACATGAATTTAACAATTGAATGTTTTAGTTCCAACGAAATCAGTAAATTGGTGTTAACTTAGAGACATAGAGAATAAATATATAATATGGTAAAAAAGATCTCAATATTTTACTTGGAAAAAAAATCCTGAAGCTCATCATTTAAAAATATATGTTCTTTTAAGTGTTATCTAAATCCAAGACAAAAGAAGTTTAGAATATTAGTAATGCAATTTTAAGATATTTTTAAATATTTTCCACAAATTAGATGCTATAACCTCTAACATGAGAAGGGAGGTATTTATTATTGTATAGAAACTCTTAGCAAAAGAGATTTAGATGCATATGTCACTTTGAGAATTTGCACGTGAAATAGTCTAGAATGACAAAGTGAGGAACTGAGATATACGGAAAAAAATTGCTGGACTGGAGGATAAAATTTGTCAAGTGTTTCAGTCTTAGCACATTTTATTACTGCATTCTTATCTATGGGGGATATGTTCCAAACCTCCTTTGATACCTGCAACTGTAGACAGTATGTGTGTGTGTGTGTGTGTGTGTGTGTGTGTGTATAGACATTTATATATATATATGTGTATACACACTATTTTTCTACTTTATACATGAATACCTTTGATAAAGTTTAGCTTATAAATTAGCAATATTAGAGATTAACAACAATAAGTAAAACAAAATGGATCAATTATTAAAATACAGCATTATTATTCTTGAACCTTGAGGCCATTATTAAGTAAAGTAAGAGTTACTGGAACCCAAGCATTTTGATAACACACAACAGTTGATCTGATAAAAGAGATAGCTACTAAGTGATTGACAGGTGGTTGGGAGGTACAGTATGAATATCTCCATAAAGAGATTTCTGTCCCAGACAGGACAGAAATGAGTGATGCAAGATTTCATCCTGTGACTTAGAACTGTATGCAATTTAAAACTTTCGATTTCTTACAATTTCCATTTAATATTATCATACTATAGCTGAACACATGTAACTGAAACTATGGAAAGTGCAAGCACTCTACCAGTGAGCTACATTCTCAGGATTTTTCCTTATTTTATTTTAGAATTAGTCTCATTAAATTGCCTAAGCTTGCCTGGAATTTGCCACCCTCCTGCCTCAGCCTCCAAAATACATTGGATTACAGGTTTGTGCCCCTGCATCCAGATCTGATTTTTCTTGGTGTTTAGATGTTATCATACTGTGCAACTCAATTTTTTTTTGTTGTTAAACAAACTCTATTGCTGCTTTCATTTTATTGATGAAGAAATAGCACAGAGATTAAATAATTTGCCTAATGTCAATTAGGAAGTTAGTGGCACTGAAAAATGATTCATTAAACTCAGCCCTGAGTAGGCAGCCTGAGAAACAAGGAGAATGGGGCTGATATCTAATTGGGGGAAAGTATATGGTTTCCATTTTAATTTTTAAAAGGGGAAATATTACTATAACCAGCTGGAAAAATTCCAGATTCCAAAACAGCATGCAAAAACAAAAATTCTTTTTACCCTGAAATACATATGTTAAGATCGTTGCTTTTGGTAATGGTATAATTCTGTTTTGCTTTCAAGATTCAATTAAAAGCCTACATTGTATTTGAAAGCCTTGATGATGAATTATTTTTGTTGAAATAGTTACTCTCAGAATTTCCAGACTCTCTTCAAATCTTTTACTATAACACTAATTCATTTTTGTCTTTCAGAATCTTGAGTTGTTTACACATGTGTACCACATTGTTTTTAAATGCTTACACTATGAACCATATGTTACTGCTACACTTCTTGCTTAAAAAGCAAATGTGTTTTCTAGAATCTATTGCAAAACATTTGAAATGTCATCTAGATTCAAGCTTCCCAGTGTTATCTTTGTTCACTTTTCTACTTTTGCTATAATTATATGCCCATATCCATCAATACCTACATGATAAAATGGAGGTCATATGAAATGCACTAGCTTCTGTCCTCTCATCATTTAACAGATTTGTATGAATCTATTCATTATAATTAAATAATTATATAGCATACAGATTTTAGCAGAATGGTTTCCAATTTAATTATGTATTTGATGTAATCAAATAGTCTCTAAAGAGTCAACAGATTTTTATAATTCTTAAATACACCAATTTAATATAATTATGCATAAATATTTTGGTGAGTTTGTGCATTTTCTCATTTAAAAATATTACATATTGATTGCTTATTTTAAAACTGATTCATAAAACATAAGATTGTATGTATTTATATTCATGTATAATGTTTAAATCAGATTATATATTTATCTTCTCAAATATTTATTATGTTTATGGTGTGAGCTTTCAAAATTCTTCGTCTGGCTTTTGATAATATATAGTACATTACTGTCATCTATAGTCACTCTACTGTGCAAGCACATCAGAACTTCTTATTCTTCCCTACTAACTGTCCCCAATTATGGTAACCACCATTCTATTCTCAACATTCAGGAGATCAGTATATTTTTATTCCACATTCTGAGTAAGATTATGTAGTACTTACCTTTATTCACCCAACTCATTTCACTCACTGTAGTGACCTTGTGCCATCTATATGTGGCAATGACAAAATTTCGTTTTATTTTTCTCATGGCTGAATAGTAATTTTATTGTGTAAATTTACCCCATTTTCTTTGTTTGTTCATCAGTTCTTGAACACTTTATTTGAATTTATTAATTATTAGGAAAAGCACTCAACAGACATGGTATGCATTGTTTATTTAATATTTGCTATTTTTAGAATTCCTCGTATATCATGGATATTAACACTTTTTCAGATGTGTAGTTTGCAAATATTTCCTTGCATTCTGAGTCTGGGTTCCAATCTGGTGGAATTTTTATCCTCCAAAATTGTTACTTATTAGGCAATAGAAATCATCATACCATGAATAAACAAAAGAATTAATGACTGGTTAAGTGATACTCTTTTATTTGACATTTGTTTAAAATAACCTTCTCTATAGAGAAAAATATAAGCTGAAAATCCTCAACCAATATGGTAATTGAAAATAAAGATATCTTCATTCTTTATTGCATTGTTACTTAAGTAAATTGCCAAAATCAAAGACAATATTTTTTATCCTACATCTTAGAAATTCAAGATAAGATTTTAAATTTTATTGAAGACTTTATTCTTTAAGAAAATATTAATCACATGAGATATTTTTATTTCAATATGTTAGAGTATATGTGGAAAATTCATTAATATATATATCAGATAAAATCACATTTGTAACTACGATTTTCAGTGAATCTAATATGTTGAAATGTTTCCTTAAAAATAATAAGGATATGAGAACTTGTACTTATAGATATGCCTTATGGCACTTAATAATTCTAAAGCAAGGAGAAAAGTAATTGGAGTATTCATATAAATTTTAGCCATTAATAAAATGAAGATATTTCAAAGTCCATGAAAACCATATATTCAATTTGTAGAAAGATATTAGAAATATGTACAAAGTAGGATAAATGGGACTCATCATATAAATATGCAAATTATACCTGAAGAAAAAATAGTTTGAAAATAGCATGTTTGGATACTAAGACAACACTGAATAATGTTAAAAAAATTTGAATACAAAGTTATATCTGATGATATCTTATATCATGGAATTAGGGTCATGGAGCTCCATTACATTTAGAATAAAGTTTAAAAACTTTAAAGATGGTTAAAAATACATCAGCATTTTGCCTCCTATAAATTGCAAATTCTCCCCTCTGCTTGAAATATCAAGAATGTTTCCTTGGCTTTTATCCTGTGCAATGGGTAAATTTTCTAATCAGATTGAATGGTAGTACTCTTCTCGAAACCTTGATCACAGGGTTAGGAACATCTAGTTGTGTGAATTAGAAATGGTATGTTTTGCATATGTTTGGTATGAGTTGGCATCTTGGAAAATCACATTGTAATATTCAGGGGAAAGTAAATGAATACTGGGTAGCAGTGATTTACATCTAGCTTTTAGCAGAAGAAAATCTGACCCTTACTTCAGCATGTATTGGATATACATTCATTTTGGATAACTACTGATGGCCTTTTTTCTGGACATATAGATATATATAATATCTACCATTAATTACTTTGAATATTATATTCAATTAGAAGATTATTATTATATTTTCCTAAGGAAGAAAAAATCAAGATAGAACTGGAGATAGTTGGGCAATCCAAAACCAATCCCAATGTACATCTCACTTTGTATTAATGAACATATGGAATTCTTAGGGAAGGGAAACCTACCATCTACATTATATGGAATTCATGTCCATATGGAAGACAAAATCTACCAGCCCTTCAAAATTAATATGCCTAATGACTTAAATTTAATATCTTCTTGGTGAGAAACATTTACCCACTTAATTAAAAATTATCAATGCATTATCATTACATATAATATTGGGGCTCATTTTGACATAATTATACAATCAGGGAATTTAATTTGTTCCAATTCAATCCCCAGCACTTCCTTATTCCCTTTCTTCCTCCCTGTCCCTGTTCTCTTTCCTATTTTCTACCAGTCTTTCTTCTATTTATTTATACTTTTTAAAAAAATTCTGCATTATAGATATACATAAAGGTGAAATTCACTCTGATGAATTCACATATATACGTACAATAATTTGGTCAGTTTTATTCTACAGTTGCCCACTCTTCCTACCCTTCATCCTTCCCCTTCAAACTTCCTCTACTCCACTGATCTTTCCTCTTTTTTCAGAAGATAACCCCCCCACCACAAAGTCAACTGAGAGTGGATCAAAGGCCTAGGAATTAGTCAGTTTAATTTTTTTTCAAAAGATTTTTTTATGCTAAGAAGTTGCTAAAAATTGTTAATAATTCTTATTCCATCAATTAATTTATTGTCAAATTCATTTTTTTTCTATTTCTAAAAATGGGCAAGGATTATTCATGGTGAATAATATTGTTTTTGTTTATTCAGTTTTGATTTGCTTGTAACTTTAATAGTTTGTGGAATGGCATTTAGTAGTCTATGCCTTGGCAGGAGGATGATCTTTACTTATTTATTCTTTAGATATTACACGTTGGAATAAGTTTTCCAGAGTGATTTTCTTTCTTTCATTTCCGACTGTGTGTTTAAAGAAGGATAACAATTTCTAAATGCATTTACTTGATTCCCTTGTCTCTGATACACTCATCTTTTACCAGAAATCAGCCTTCTCCAAAGAAATCATATTCAGCAGAAGAGTTCATTATTATTCTGTATTTTAGGTCCGGCATGATTTATTGCAGACCTGATTTTCTCACCATATGGTTTTATTCAGCTTACTGATAATGTTTATTTTATTCAGAATGAATTCCAAAGATAGAAAGATTGGGCTCTAAGAAACCTCACAGCATCGTCTCATCTTTCTATCAGTAGGTACATAAACATAAACTGGAAGTTTCTTAAGGAATGCTGCATTTAAAAAACTTAAAAACATTTGGCCATTTATTTTCTCATATTATATCTTCCTAAAAGCATTGCTTCTATAATTTGAGTGTTTAAATAGACAAGTAGTAAAATTTTAATCTTTAAGTATATGTACTAAATATATTTCATCATTTCTACCAGTAATTGATCTTTAAGACCGTCAGTTACACAAAATTATACACATACATACACACAAACATACACGCGCCATCTTGACATCTTTTTCTCTTTGAATTCCTACAGGGGAGATATGTTTTCCCTGGAGTTTTCATTTGGTTTCACACATGTGTTTCTCAGCTACATTATAGTTTGAGAAATTCCAACTCTTTGGAATAATGGGCATATGTTAAAGAGGCAAACTATCAATCAATAGATTATCAGACTCAGACTGGTGTTTTCAAAATTCTTGGCAAACTTGAATAAATTGTGTGTGGGAGGGATGTTGTGTATTAAATTCATACAGATACTATGAATATATGAATACAATGTGTGTGTGTGTATATGTGTGTGTATATGTACATACACACATGAATGTATGGAGAGTAGAGGCCATTGATTAGAGAGTAGATGCTATCAATTCTACAAGAGTCTCTCTATTCTCAGGAATGATACCATAGGAAGATTCACTGGAGGACCCTGAAGGAGCCAGGTCTCTTCGTATGCCACCATATTAAAAAAAAAATAGGTTTTATTGTCCTATTAGCCACTTTTTGAAAATAAAAAAAAATGACTTGAGCACCTAACATATTAGCAAGCATATTGAATTTTATTTTCATTTAATGTTCACAAACACCTTTGGAAGCAAAGATTATTATTCATATTAATAAGGCTTTATCTTGCCCACATCCAAGGTCAATGTTAAGTCTCCTGCATTCAAATAGCATAACTAGGTATAAGAAATAAGTACTTAACAGCACTTATAGGCAAAAGGTCTACCAGGTATCCCTGGTACAATCCAAGTACAACCCAAAAGATAACTAAATGAAACTCAATTTTGGAATTAAAATTATATGCCATTTATCTCATGCTTATTTCTATAATGATCCAAGAACTTGACCCTGTCATTGTCCTTCTAAATTTAGTGAATTTAATAATCATATCATTTATCTCAGTTCTTCAAAAGAAACATTCAGATAAATAAAAGTAATATTGATAGTTTATATTCCTGACCACATTTTAAACGAGGCCTAACCTTAACATTAAAATATTTAAGTTTAATATTGCAGGAAAAAATGAGTGTAATATTTCAAATCATATATTTTTAAATCCAAAAATAAATAATCATATATAGGCACTAATGGTTAAAAATTAGCACAACTTAGAAGATCTTTATCTACTAAAATTACTTTTTCTTCAGCTGTATTATGCATAAGGAATAAATATTAATTTTCTCCCTCAAAATACATGCTTTTTTTCTTCTAAACCTATATTTTCTATTGGTTACAGAAATCATTATGGTTTTTGCATAACTATTAAGTATTTGTAGTTATGAGTTAAAATTGTATTTGTAATCAACCTTTGAATTTAACTGCAATTAATATGAAAAGAAGATTCATGATTCTAAAGCTATTGAAAATATCTTTTCATATATCACTTTCATCATGAACATGGTAATAATTATGCTATAATTACTAGTTAGCTAAACATTTATGTACATGTAATTATATTGTAATTTTAGCTAAAGATGTTTACACCAAATGTGGAAGGGTATTACTATGCAATTAGATATTTTCTCTACCTTTATATTACATATTTATATAGTTGTCTTCATGAAAATTACCACATAAAGATGTGTATTTATAAAAATATTTTAGAGTGATATATGTATTTAATACAAAGGATATTATTATAACTTAAGAAAACTTGGAAAAATTCACTTAAAACACATTTTTTTTCCTGAAGAAATTATATTTTAGGAACAGTTTGTAATCTTGAGAATTTTTTATTTGCTTAAAGATTCTCCATTTGCAAAGGGAGTAGACCCTTGTTGTTTATAATTTAAATATCCTCAGAATTTTCAAACTTTCCAGAAATATTAAAAGGCATCATAACATTTATTTCACCAATAAAATGCACCAACGCATATCTGGAAAACGTAAGCAACCCCTGTACCCCCTGCATAATTTTTAATATGTGGGATTAAATCTTATATCAATACACTATATAAATATTCTCTCAATAATCTCTCTAAAATCATTTCCTACATCTTTTTTTAATTCTAATAATATTTATGAGTTTTCATGGCACAGATAAAACATCAACTTAGATATTCCTGTTTTGTTTTCTCTTACATTTATATTTTCATGTTAAGAAATAGAATGTTCTTCCTCTTGATTCAATAGTACAATAGGATGCTTATCCTGAGCTAGATGCTATGATCCACTTACCTGCCCTTATTCTGCTTACATTTAGTTCTTCTAATCCCATCACTAGCCATTTGCTGGTGTTGTATTGAGGATAAAATCTGAAAGTTCTACCATGCTGTACCATACCTTACATGATCTATCTGCCCACTTCCCCAACCCTCATGTCTCACTGCCCCACGAAGCAGTTCTGATGAAGAGCTTCCACTTTGCAACAAAAACATGCTTTCTCTTTTCACTTTTGCTTCCTCTGACCAATGTTCCTCCTCAATTCTTTCTATGGTTTGGTCAGTTATATTCCTC
This sequence comes from Ictidomys tridecemlineatus, assembly GCF_052094955.1. NCBI lineage: Eukaryota > Metazoa > Chordata > Mammalia > Rodentia > Sciuridae > Ictidomys > Ictidomys tridecemlineatus. Next base: position 42,589,524 of record NC_135482.1, on the reverse strand, counting down.
AAAGGAGACCCTCTGTGATTATAAAGTTCCCTTGCTCCCATTATATTCCTCTGACCTTTACTTAACATTTAACACAATTTATGTACCTGTTTTGCCTCTGCCCTCAGGATTGTAGACTGAAAAAAGACAAACCATGGTAAGCCTGCAATAAATAATTATTTGATCAATGAACAAATAAATGGAGAATAGCTAAAAAGAAAAAAAAAAAGGTTCCATAATCTATATTTGACAAATGCTACTTTTTATATCTTGGAGAGTCACACTACAAATTAGCATACTAAAGGCTCTGCATATTGTGTAGCTGCTTGACCCAGAGTTTCCCAAGCTTTTTTGAACATGAAACCTTTCTTTTGTTTGTTTTTAAATAGGGCCTACTAACATATCTCTTAGCTATTGTTCTCTGGAACATGTGATGTTAAACATTAGCCTTTTTATCCTGCTACTCTTTTCATAATTTGGAATATAATTTAAATAGGCTTTCTAACAAATACATGGAAAGAAAAGTCAAATGTTCTGAGAGGTGTTTTCTGAGTAAACCAAGTTTAGTTCAAAAAGAAAAAGGCATTTTTTTTTTTTTTTTGCCATTAGCTTTCTTGCCCATGGTTGACAGTTGATGGAATAGTACATGGAGTAATATGTTTTCCTTTTGCTTCCTAAATTTGTATTAAGCCCATAGCAATTCTGCAGTAAATTTAATGATGTTGTGGGAAAATGTCTAGTATAAAATATTTTATTATAAAAATACAAAAACATTAAGGCTACCTTATATCTGCCTCTATCTTTGACAATACAGAAAAAAGTACTATATGTAGGGAGGAATGTAGAATGTTTTTAGAAATGAAAGTGAATACCTGCACTGAATAGGCATTATTCCCTAGTGCTCAACTCTGTGGGATGTTTTTATTGTATTTTGTGTTTGACAACACATAGTTTTTCATGTTCAAATTTTGGGAGAAGTTTAGTCTTTTCTGGTGTAATGGATTGAGTTACATGGTCTCTTGCCATTTCAGAAATGATATGTTGAAATATATTTTCTACCCTCCCTCTGTGTAAGTTTCAAATTTCTAATAAAAAGATAACATTAAAGGATTTGAAGTCTTTTTTCAGGGAGACATTTTGAAATACTCTCATTTTTAAGGACAGGGTTAATAAACTTCTATTTAAAAAATATTAATCACTTCTAAAATGAATCTTAAGTGAAACAGAGAAACTCTGCCTTAGATTTGAGACCTCATATCATTCCTACCAACTATTAATTTTCAAGACTTAAATGAAGTGTTTATGTCCATTTAATCCCAATCACTAGGCTGAAATTCAATATACTTAAATGATTATCAGTTTTAGACAGTATAATTACAGATATATTGTGTCCCTGGAGAACATGCCATGCAAAACATTGATGACTTTCTAAAATTGACTTTAGGTGAGCATAAATAAGCTGGATCAGCTGATTATATATATATATATATATATATATATATATATATATATATATATATATATAACTGAACTCAAACTTAATCTGGTTACCTTTTAAAAAACATTAAGAAAACTTAAGAGTTTTTGTAAAATTATATTCATACTCAATTCTCACAACCATGAACATAATGAAGTTCATTCATAACTATGTAGTCTATGTACAACAATAATGGTTTCACTGTTTCTACAAGGTAACACCATGCAGAGTTGGGGATGTTGTTCAGTGGTAGAGCACTTGCCTTTCATGTGCTTGGCACTAGGTTGGATCCCTGGCACCATTCCCCCCAAAACAAAACAAATAAACAAAAGATTATAGAGTTCTTTATTTATTAACTATATACCTATGCAAACCTTCACTTCTTGAACTCTTACTCTGCACCAGAACCCATACTAAGCTGTTTTAGTTGTGATTTCATTTGATTCTCATGAAAACTACAAAGTAGACATTAAATACTATTCTGAATTACAGAGTAGGAAAGAGATTGGAATTCAAGAACTCCCTCTGAATAAATAAAATTAATTAATGACAACTTTTTGAGCACTAAAGATGTAAGTATTGAAATAATGTATAAAGATTTAGTAGTTATGTTGTATCAGTGTTCTCATTTACCTCTAAAATTTTTTCAATCTCCTCCTTGATACCTTTTGCTACCCATTGTTCATTCAATAGCATATTATTTAGTTTCCAGGTGTTGGAGTAGCTTCTGTTTTTTATTTATCATTGATCTCTAATTTCATTCCATTTGGTCTGATAGAATGCAGGGTAGTATCTCTACTTTTTTTATTTACTAAGAGTTGCTTTGTGGCATAGCGTATGATCCATGGGCTGCTGAGAAGAAAGTGTATTTGCTCATTAATGGATAATATACTCAATATATGTCAGTTAAGTCTAAATTATTGATTGTATTATTTAGCTCTATAGTTTCTTTGTTTAGCTTTTGTTTGGAAGATATATCCAGTGGCAAAAGAGGTGTGTTAAAGTCACTGCAAATTATTATGCTGTGGTCAATTTGGATCTTGAACTTGAGAAGAGTTTGATTGATGAACATAGATGCTCCATTGTTTGGGACATATATATTTATAACCCTTATGTCTTATTGATGTATCATCCCCTTAAAAATGAAATGTCCATCTTTATTCCTTTTATTAACTTTGGATTGAAGTATACTTTATTTGACATGAGGATGGAAACCCTTGCTTATTTATACAGACTATGGGAAGTGTATATTTTATCCCACCACTTCACCTTTCAGTCTGTGGGCATCTTTTCCTATGAGATGAGTCTCTTGAAGACGGCATATTGTTGAGTCTTTTCTTTAAAATCTAATCTACCAGCCTATATCTTTTTATTGGTGAGTTAGGCAGTTAACATTCAGGGTTGTTATTGAAACATGATTTGTATTCCCAGCCATATTTGTTTATTTTTGTTATTTCACTTGACTTGGTTGCTCCTTTGGTTAGCTTTTCCTTTATTGTAGTTTTCCCTTTGCAGATTTTCATTGTTGTTTTTTATTTCCTCTTCATGGAATATTTTGCCAAGAATGTTCTGAAGTGTAGACTTTCTTTCTGTAAATTCTTTGAGCTTTTGTTTATCATGGAATGTTTTAATTTCATCATTCAATCTGTAGCTTAATTTTGCTGGATATAAGATTCTTGGTTTGCATCCATTTTTTTTTTCTCAGAGCTTGGTATATATTATTCCATGATCTCTTGGCTGTGAGGGTCTGGGTTGAAAAGTCTGCTGAGATACTATTGGTCTTCCTTTATATGTAATCTGATTTTTCTCTCCTGTGGCCTTCAAAATTCTATCCTTAATCTGTATGCTAGGCATTTTCATTATAATGTGTCTTTGTGTTGACCTGTTTTAATTTTATACATTTAATGTCAAAAGGATCCCTGTATTTGATTTTTCAATTCATAATTCAATGTAACTCCAATCAAAAACCCAATGACATTCCTCATAGAAATAGAAAAAGCAATTATGATATTCACCTGGAAAATAAGAGATCCAGAATAGGCAAAGTAGTCCTTACCAAAAAGAGTGAAGCTGGTGACATCACTATTTCAGACCTTGAACTATACTACAGAACAACAGTAACAAAAACAGTATGGTATTGGCACAAAAATAGACCTGTAGACCAATGGTACAGAATAGACACAGAGACAAATTCACATAATTACAGTTATCTCATATTAGACAAAGGCACCAAAATATATATTGGAGAAAAGATAGCCTCTTCAACAAAAAAACTGGAATTCCAAATGTAACAAAATAAAATTACACTGCTATATCTTACCATGCATAAAATTCAACTCAAAGGGAATAAAGGACCTAGAAATTAAACTGGAGACCCTGTGCCTATTAGAAGAAAAAGTAGGCCCAAATCTCCATCATGTCAGATTAGGCCCCAACTTCCTTAATAAGACTCCTTTGGCACAAGAAATAAAATCAAGAATCAATAAATGGGATGTATTCAAACTAAAAAGCTTCTTCTCAGCCAAAGAAACAATCAGTGAGATGACTAGAGAGCCTACATCTTGGGAGTAAATCTACCACAAGCACATCAGATAGAGTACTAACTCTAGGATATACAAAGCACTCAAAAAGCTAATCACCAAACAAACAAAAAAATAAAAACAAAAAACTCAACCTATAAATGGGCCAAGGAACTGGACACTTCTCAGAAGAGGATATACAATCAATCGACAAACATATGAAAAAATGTTCAACATCTCTAGCAATTAGAGAAGTGAAAATCAAAACTACTCTAAGATTTCTTCTCACTCCAGTCAGAATGGCAGCTATTAAGAACACAAAAAAACAGAAAGTGTTGGCAAGGATGTGGGGGAAATGCATACTCATACATTGCTGGTGGGGCAGCAAATTTGTGCAGCCAATCTTGAAAGCAGTATGGATATTCCTTGGAAAACTGGAATGGAACCACCATTTGACCTAGATAATCCCTCTCTTTAGTCTTTACCCAAAGCCAAAGAACTTAAAAAAGCATACCACAGGGACACAGCCACATCAGTGTTTATTGCAGCACAATTTATAATAGCTAAACTGGGGAAGCAACCTAGATGTCTTCCAGTGGATGAATGGATAAGGAAAATGTAGTATACATACAGAATGGAAAATTACACAACAATAAAAGAGAGTAAAATCATGGCATTTGCAGGTCAATGGATGGGGCTGGAGAATATAATGCTAAGTGAACTTGCATTATGTTAGCCAATCCCAAAAAACTAAATGCAGAATTTTTTCTCCGATATAAGGAGGCTGATTCATAGTGGGGTAGGGAGGGGGAGCATGGGAGGATTAGTTGAAGTTTAGACAGGGTAAAGGGGTAGAATGAGAAGGGAGGGGGATGTGGATAGAAAAGATGGTGGAATTAGATGGACATCATTACCCTAAGTACAAGTATGAAGACACTAATGGTGAATATACTTTATATACAACCAGAGATATAAAAATTGTGATCTATATGTGTATAGACAGTAGAGTTGCAATGCATTCTACTGCCATATATAGAAAATTGGAATAAAAATTAATTAATTAATTTTAATAAAAAGAATTGTAGTTATAGTCAAGTCCAGTGACACATGCTTGTAATCCTGACAGCTGGGGAGGCTGAAACAGAAGGATCAGAAGTTCAAAGCCAACCTCAGCAATGGTGAGGCACTAAACAACTTAGTAAGACCTTGTCTGTAAACAAAATGCAAAACAGGTGGGTATGTGGCTCAGTAGTTGAATGTTCAATTCCTGATACCAAAAAAAAAAAAAAAAGAAATTATTACTTAACCTCAGAAAAACATGCAAATCTTAAGAACAGGACTATCAATGGAGGCAGCAGGAAACAGTAGTAAGCTAGATTTTTCTTCTTCTACCTCCTCCTCCTCCTTCCCTTTTCCCCTCCCCCTTCCCTTCCTTCTTTCTTTCTCATCCTCCTCCTCCTCCTCCTCCTCCTCCTCCTCCTCCTTCTCTTCCTCCTCCTCTTTTTCCTCCTTTTCCTCTTTCTCCTTTGTCTCCTCCTTCTCCTCTTTCTCTTCTTTCTTCTTCTTCTCCCCCTTCTCCTCTTTCTCCTCTTCTCTTTCTCCTCCTCCTCCTCTTTTTCCTTTTCCTTCTTTCTCTCCTACTCCACTAACACTAGGATTCAATATTAAAGGGCAAGAAGAAGAATCAGGCTTTGGAGACCAAAGATCAGAGTATAACGATAAAATTTTATGGAACGTGGTCAATAATGTTAAAGGAGATATTGAGGGTAGAAGTTCATATAGTTAATTTGCTTTTTCAAGTTATGATTTTCTTTACATCTCACCAACAAAGACACATCGAATTCAGGTGAGAAACTGATACAATGAAACAGTAATTTGTCACATTCAGTTTTAATCATTCACTGAGAATTTGCTAAACCCCTAAATTCCAAAAATTTGCCTATTTTCTGTAGAAAGACATTTGCTGGATTCTTTTTTAAAATTAATTAATTAATTTATTATTTTTTTATTTTATTTATTTTTATTATTAGTTGTTCAAAACATTACAAACCCTCTTAATATATCATATTTCATACATTTGATTCAAGTGGGTTATGCACTCCCATTTTTACCCCATGTACAAATTGCAGAATCACATCGGTTATACATCCACGTTTTTACATACTACCATACTAGTGTCTGTTGTAATCTGCTGCCTTTCCTATCCTCTACTATCCCCTCTCCCTTCCCCTCCTCTCTCTCTACCCCATCTACTGTAAATCATTTCTCTCCCTTGTTTTTTTCCCCTTCCCCTCACTTCCTCTTATATGTAATTTTGTATAACAATGAGGGTCTCCTTCCATTTCCATGCAATTTCCCTTCTCTCTCTTTTTCTCTCCCACCTCTCATCCCTGTTTAATGTTAATCTTCTTCTCATGCTCTTCCTCCCTGCTCTGTTCTTAGTTGCTCTCCTTATATCAAAGATGATATTTGGCATTTGTTTTTAGGGATTGGCTAGCTTCACTTAGCATAATCTGCTGTAGTGCCATCCATTTCCCTGCAAATGCCATGATTTTGTCATTTTTTAGTGCTGAGTAATACTGCATTGTGTATAAATGCCACATTTTTTTTTTATCCATTCATCTATTGAAGGGCATCTAGGTTGGTTCCACAGTCTAGCTATTGTGAATTGTGTTGCTATAAACATCGATGTCATTTGCTGGATTCTTAAGGGACTGGGTGTTTAGCATGATAGATAAATGGGTAACTGCAATGCAGTAAAATAGATGTTAAAAATAGATGTATGCAAAGATCTAAGTGAAGTTATTAGTCAATGTTAATTTGGTGGAAGTTATTTGAAGAAAATCAGTTGTTCTTTAGAATGTGTGATTTGAACTGAGTTTTACAGTCTGATTAGCAGAGGCAGGAAAGTGAGGTAAGAAATATACTCAAAGCCTGGGAAGAGAAATAACCCATGTCATATATCACTGGGCTGGGATGGTTTCATCAAAGGCTATTTTCTACTTAGTCATGATTCCCTGTCTGTCTTTTTTGTTTCACCTCCTTTAAGATTCCATAAAAACATAAGAAAGTGTTGCATTAAATAAGAAAACAAGTGTTGCATTGAATACAGTATCATCTCTGCCATGTTTAACTTTCTAGCTCATAAAGAGGACTTCCTTTAGCACTTAGTAAATTTTTCTTTTTAATGGTACATGCTTGTAGCTGTAGATAGTGCATTCTGTCATATAGTATGCATAAAATCATATTTATCCTTTCACTTACTTGTGTTATAATAAGTAGACATCATAATGATTTTCTCCATATGGGATCTTAATCTTAAATTCAGAGATCAAAAATACAACCACCTATGTTCACCAAGGAAGCAAAGTCCTTGAATAAAGTTGGCAAGATGAAAGTGAATTTTCATACTTTGTGTGGCTGGCAGAGCTGGTGGAGATGGAGTCTCTGTTTATGTCTCAGGGGGCTTATCATTGATCATGCAAGAAAATTAAACTGGTTCCAACTAAAAACTATTTTATTCTGAAAAAGTGTTTAAATAATCTAAATTGACTGTGTAATTTAGAATGAATTTAGATCAACAATACAAATTTTCTTTACTCCAAATGTTTTTGATTTCAAATAAATCATTTATAGAACTTTATAATATAGAATATTTGCTCCTATTTTATGTATAATCTTTTGATATATATCCTTTCTTCTCTGAAACTTCTGTGTTTTGTCTTTTATGTATTATTTTGTCTTAAAAAGATAATTAAATGTACAATGTATAGTTTTGGTAGTTTTAATACGAGTAGACTGTGGTAAGAAAAAGTGGTTTAAATATTCCATAAGGGTAACATGGAATAATATGGAACCCTGAGCCTCAGTCTGTAAAGACAACATCTATTAGGAGAGGCATGAAAACTGAATTTTGCAAAAAAGCTATAAGCATGATTTCCAACTAAGGGAGGAAACAGCTATCAGAGGAACCTGGGTGCAATGAAATCTTTCTACTCTTGACATTATAAATATTCTATTTTCAGAATTAACAACTTAAATTTTACAAATACCATATAAGCTCTGCATTCCATCCCAGCCCCTATAAATCCCTACCCCTGATGTCTTATAATCTATATACAAAGAGTTAAAGCAACACAGTTTAAAAGTTTTTAGCTAAGGCAGGTAAAGTACAGTATTTCTTGCAATCTGCAGAGTTGTCTCTATTCCAGATCAGTGTACTATTGAAAACGGATTTAAGATTTATAAACTCCACCATAAAAAGTTAAACTACACTGAGAATTGATTTATGTACCATTTTGAATAAAGTATTATATTTGTGTATAACATATTTGTATTTTATAATACTGTCATATACTAATGGATCCCTGAATAAAGTAAGTCTCTGAAGCGATTTGTAATCTCTCGAGTTTTATCTTACTTAAATCATCTATCCTTGAACAAACATTTCACTATTATATCTCACTTGCTCAGATAATTCATGTGATGTATATTTTACATGATGACTTTATTAGAGCATCGAGTGCCCAAACATTTGGTCAAACATTTTTCTGAATGTGTGAGGGTTTTTCTGGATGAAATGAACATTTGAGTCAGTAAACTGAGTAAAGCATATTGACCTCTATGATGGATGGTAAGTCTATTTATTCTTCAAATGGTTACATAAGGAAACTTTTACTGAAATTCCATTCAAAAATATTTTTTTCTTAGAACTTCTACAGCATTTTTTGTACTTCTTTATTTCATGTATTCCATTTAATGCTGAATTACAAATATTAACAAATCTGAATTTTGATTTCTACTACCCTCTTGAGTCCAGGGTCCATATTTTTGTCTTATTTGTAAGTCCCTTTTCCTCCATTAATCAACATGCCAAATACAAAACAACTTTTAAAAATGTTTACAACAATTACTAATAGGCATTATGTAAAATTGTGGATGTGTAACCGACGTGATTCTGCAATCTGCTTTTGGGGTAAAATTGGGAGTTCATAACCCACTTCAATCTTATGTATGAAATATGATATTTCAAGAGCTTTATAATGTTGTGAACAACCAATAAAAAAATAAAATAAAAAAATGTTTAACAAATCCAGATATATTTTAATTTCTTTATTTCTTTCAGGCAAAGAAACCCAAACAGCATGACCATAATGAGGTGATTTTTCTACTTTTGGTAAAGTTAGTTGGTGTCAGAAAATAAAGAAGCAATCTTATATTTATTAATTCTCCATCCTTGTTGCAAGAAATCCTCTGATATTCCCCGTGGTGGGTACGCGAATTCTTCACAAAATATATTTGTACCGAATTTAGTGTGAATTGGAGTTTTATAATTCAACTTCTCAATGGTTTATTTATCAGTTAAGTTTTCATCAGAAACAAGCTATAGATTTAGCCACTGAAAGGTCTTTCCCGCAGAGTTTCTAATAAGGTCATCAAAATCCATCTGTTGGAGAAGAATGTTTCATCTTGATAATATGTATTGAGTTGAGTTGGCCTTGTTGAAAATTACACTTTAGTCTCTTCTCATTCTGCAGAAGAAGATCTCGTCACCCAGCTTAACACAAAAAGTAATACACATTTCTTAAAGTATTTCTACAACTGAAGTCTCTGTCTTAGCTACTCTTCTCAAATGTGGTCAAGGTATAGATTTAAGTTGAATTCAGTTTTCTTTTCTGTCTTCTAATTTCAATACCAACTGTACTTCCATGTCTGTTGTACTGCTCTCTCGATTATGATGTGAAATTGTTAGATGGGCCAGTGATTGCCAGTACAGGTTGACAGTCAGCATAACTAAGGTGATATTTAGAAATATACATTCCAGAGCTCTAACCTCTACTGTGTTAGAACATCCAGGGGGTATGATTTAAGTACAAACACACACACACACACACACACACACACACACACACACACACACAATGCACAAACACACACTGTATAAAACCCCTTGGTTGTACCCCCTGAGTTCAGAACATAAACTAGATTTGTCAAACATAGATGAAAATTTACTCAGTGTTTCTCCAGAGAATAAAACTAGACAGGTTGTTAAATGTTGATAGATTAAGCTTAAACTCTAAAGGAAAAAGAGAAAGAAAGTGTTCTAGTAGTAGGGCAATGAAATGGGCTCTGATTTCTCTGAAATCTAGCAAAATAAGCTCTCTTAGATTACAAGGATCACTTTCTCACTGTCTGGAGAATAATCCTCTAGATCTTGTATACAAAAATAATGAAATCCTGATTTAATTGTAAGTGCCTATGTCTTTAATCAAGGTATTAAAATTAATGATATTATATATTACTCAAAGATATTAATGATATCAAATACTTCTTTATGATCCTAGACTTTGTTAATTAGAACTTATTCTCACAAAAGTCTATTTTTTTCCTAAATAGATTTCCTAGAAAGATTTCTGAGGATTTATTTCCAAAAATATAAAAAAATAATTAAGGCAATGCAATTTTGGGATAAAAACTATGTACTATGAACATCACTTCTATGGAAAACCATTTTGTTCATTTGTTTAAATAGCTAGTATTTATTTATCATTTCCAGATTCCAGATTCTGAGATACACAATGGGAAAAACATTTCATCCTGAAATTATTTTTGTATCCTTAGAGACCTTAATATTAGCAAATTTATATTCATCCTTTTATTTTTAATTTTATCTCCATGATCTCTTTTTCTATTTATGTTACCAACATTTTTAGTATGTCTTATGGTAACCGTATCAAAACCTCAAACATTTTTCAGAAAGGAGAGTAAGTATAACAAAGGTTTCAAAGATTTATAGATTAAAAAGTAAAAACTTAGCATATAAATTTCTGTAATTAATTGTTAATTTAGTATTTGTGCTATAGGACAATAGGGCAATTTATTAAAACTATGTAGACCAATTTTATGTAAAAACCTTATATATAATTTGTTCAGATTTTATGTCACCATAAACTGACTTAGGATAAAATAAAGCTTAAATTTAAACTCTAAAGGAAAAAGAGAAAGAAAGTGTTCTAGTAGTAGGGCAATGAAATGGACTCTTTTTTAGTCTTATTCTGCAGAAGAAGATCTCATCACCAAGCTTAACACAGAAAGTAATATATATTTCTTAAAGTATTTCTATAACTGAAGTTTTTGTCTTAGCTACTCTTCTCAGTGTGGTCAAGGAATAGATTTAGGTTGAATTCAGTTTTCTTTTCTGTCTTCTAATTTCAATACCAACTGAGGAATAAATGTTATAAATACAGAAACTGGGAAAACTTTCTTACATCATACTGAACACAAACAAAATCGGAAGAGTATGGACATTGCCAAGAATCATCAAATGAAAGTAGTTTGGGGGAAATCATTAAGAATAACACTTAGACACATCAAAACAGAAAACTTCAGATCTTTATTGCTAATGAACATAGATGCAAAAATTCTAATAAATTTCTGGCAAATCGAATACAAAAACATATCAAGAACATAATACACCAGGATCAAGTGGGGTTCATCCCAGGGATGCAATGGTGGTTCAATATATGGAAATCAATAAACATAATTCATCACAACAATAGACTTAAAGACAAGAATCATATGACAATTCCAATTGATGCAGAAAAAGCATTTGACAAAATACAGCACCTCTACATGTTCAAAACACTAGAAAAACTAGGGATAACTGGAACATATCTCAACATGATAAAAGCTATCTATGTTAAGCCCCAGGCCAACATCATTCTAAATGGAGAAAATTGAAAGCATTCCCTCTAAAAACTGGAACAAGACAGGGATGCCCTCTTTAACCACTTCTATTTAACATAGTTCTTGAAAAACTGACCAGAGCAATTAGACAGATGAAAGAAATTAAATGGATAAACATATGAAAAGAAGAACACAAATTAGCACTATTTGTCGATGATATGATTTTATTCCTAGAAGACCCAAAAGATCCCACCAGAAAACTTCTAGAACTAGTAAATAAATTCAGCAAAGTAGCAGGATACAAAATCAACACTCATAAATCAAGGTATTTCTGTATATTTGTGATAAATGCCCTGAAAGGGAAATGAGGAAAACTACCCCATTTATAATAGCCTCAAATAAAAAAAAAAGTGGGAACCAACCTAATGAAAGAGGTGAAAGATCTCTACAACAAAAACTACAGAATGCTAAAGAAGGAAATTAAAAGAAAACCACAAAAGATGGAAAGAACTCCCTTGTTCTTGGATAGGCAGAATTAATATTGTCAAAATGACCATACTACCAAAAACACTATATAGATTTAATGCAATTCCAATCAAGAATCAATAGTAACAAAAACAGCATGGTATTCGCACCAAAACAGACTGGTAGACTAATGATATAGAATAGAGGACACAGAGACTAACCCATATAATTATAGTTATCTTGTATTAGACAAAGGTGCCAAAAATGTACATTGGAGAAAAGATAGCCTCTTCAACAAATGGTGCTGAGAAAACTGGAAATTCATATGCCACAAAATGAAATTAAACCTTTATCTTTCAACATGCACAAAACTCAACTCAAAGGGGATCAAGGACCTAGGAATTCAACCAGAGACCCTTTGCCTATTAGAAGGAAAAGTAGGCCCAAATCTCCATTGTGTCAGATTAGGACCCAACTTCCTTAATAAGACTCCTTTGGCACAAGAAATAAAATCAAGAATCAATAAATGGTATGGATTTAAACTACAAAGCAAAAGAAACAATCAGTGAGGTGAACAGAAAGCCTACATCTTGGGAGCAAATTTTTACCACTCGCACATAAAATAGAACACTAATATCTAGGATATACAAAGCACTCAAAAAGCTAAACACCAAAAAAAAAAAAAAAACAACAACAACAACAACCCACAAATGACCCAATCAATAAATGGGCCAAGGAAGTGAACAGATACTTCTCAGAAGAGGATATACAATCAATCAACAAATATATGAAAAAATGTTCAACATCTCTAGCAATTAGAAAAATGCAAATCAAAATTACTCCAAGATTTCATCTCACTCCAGTCAAAATGGACTATGCATACAAACAAGAATAAGTATTGGTGAGGATGTGGTGAAAAAGGCACACTCATACATTGCTGGTGGGACTACAAATTGTTGCAGCCAATCTCAAAAGCAGTATGGAGATTCCTTGGAAAACTTGAAATGAAACCACAATTTGACTCAGCTATCCCACTTCTTGGTCTATACCCAAAGGAGTATAGTTCCACAGGGACACAGCTACATCAATGTTTATAGTAGCAAAATTCATAATAGTAGCTAAACTGTGGAGCCAACCTAGATGCCCTCCAGTGGATGAATGAATAAAGAAAATGTGGTACATATAGAAAATGGAATATTACTCAGCAATAAAAGAGAATAATATCATGACATTTGCAGGTAAATGGATGGGGTAGGAGAATATAATGCTAAGTGAAGTTAGCCAATCCCCCTAAACCAAAAGCAGAATGTTTTCTCTGATATAAGGAGGCTGATTCATAGTGGGATTGGGAGGGAAAGCATGGGCAGATTAGATAAACTCTAGAAAGGGCAAAGGTAAGCGGGGAATAGAGGGAGCATGGGGGCAAAATAGATGGTGGAATGAGATGAATATCATCACCCTAAGTACATGTATGAAGACACTAAAGGTGTGAATATACTTTATATACAACCAGAGATATGAAAATTTTTGCTGTATATGTGTAATATCAATTCATATCAAGCATTCTACTATCATATATAACAAAGTAGAATAAAAAAATAAAAAGAACTATAATATAGGAACTGTGTCAGATCTGGTATTCAATTCATATTTTGGAGTGGAAAAAAAGAATAACACTTAGTAGGTTTGATTCTGGGTTGGATTTAGAAAAACACCTGGTACATTTTGTCATTGAGGTGATGGTGGAATATTAACTAACAAAAGTTCCAGCTCTTCACTTGTGTTTCTTTAGTGCTTCTCATTGTGAACAAAGTGACTTTTTATTTACAAAAATCCTGGAAGCATTATAAATGTGTATTTTAAATGATTTACACTGGATAATGCTCAGTATTCTAAAATAATCAGAATAGAATTGGAAAGTAGGTAAAAATTAGAGGAATTTAATAGGAAATTCTGAAATTAGTTTTAAAAATCAGCTGAGGGTTGGCTGAGATTTGGTTGGTTTGCACAGATTGGATAATTGGTCATTTATGGCAACCCTCCTGTCTCACTGGACAGGCATCATTTGTGATTGATTTGTGCCTCTGACCGCCTCACTGTTAAAAAAGTTTTGACTGTCTCCTCTGTGGGGAAATATAAATGAACATTGTTAATTTTAAAATCATGAGTTATTTCTGGAATTAAATATCCACCTTATTTCAAGAGCTCTAAATTCATACAGCATATGTAATAAATACAGTAAGAGAGCCACATAGATAACTTAAGTGTTTCCTTGTATTCAAATTTAATATAATGTACAGCAGGCCAAGATTTCTGAATGAGTACATGTGATTTCAGGCTGTATACAGCATTTTGAATGCATAGATAAATGTTCATACTTCTTGCTGTATTTTTCTCAGTTCACAGGGAATCTGAAGTATGTGTTTACATGTACCTTCTCTATTGGCAGACGGTTGGAGGGCTTAAAGTTGTGATATATGAGTATTCAGTAGGGAAAAAGAGGAGTTACACCCTTTCTTCACTGGGAAAAATAGAGGCTTAGAACTAACTGAAAGAGAAGCATATAAGATAAAAACTTCCTCAGAGAAGTAACTATAAGAAAGAACTGTTATACAATGGGTGGTATGAAATTCAAGAGTGACAAAGTAAGTGCTCAGAATTCAAAGGGACCACTATATAAACACTAATTAGATGTGTGAAGGAGAAAATTTATGTTTTGAGAATTGAAATACATAATTGCTTAGCTTTCATTCAGAGTGAGATGATTTCATTCTCATTGGTGAAATCAGGTTCTCAACTAGAAGTGATTCCCTGCACTCCTTTGGGAAGACTTGCCAATGTCAGAATATCTATGTATTTCTCATGACTGGGATAGTTCTATTGGTACCCTGAGACAGAAACAAGGATGCTATCAGACATCCTATCATGAAACAGGATATTCCCTGCAATGAATTATCTAGCTCAAGATATGAATAGTAACAAGGTAGGGAAATGTTGTGCTAAATTGATAGAAAACGGTTTGCAAGTGGGTAAGTATAATCTTTTCCATGTGTATGGGCTGCATAAGTCTGAGAAATGTTTGTACTGGTTAAAAAACAACAAAAAGAGACACACCCTTAGCTTATTGCATTTGTAACACAGTCTTTTATGTTTTTCACATTTTCAAGACAAACTAGTTCATATTTACATTCTGGGGTCCATTTCATATCAGTTTTTGTTCTTTATATCTTACTTGGTATGTGCTCCTTTTATCTCATGGCTGCCTTGTTTTATGATTTTGTTTAACTTTCCCTTTACAACTAAATTAAAAATTTTCCTATTCTACTTCTTTGAACATCTACATCTTCTAACATTTCCTTTTCTACTTCTTCCCCCAAATGGCTTGCCAATTCCCATTTAGCAATTATATTTTATCTTTCAGAATTTACCTTACAGGTTTCTGTTCTGAAATTTTGGGCAGCTTTCTTATTTGCTTGGAATATGTGATATTTAGCTCTAGCAACACTTCAAGAGAAGAAAGAAAATGAAAAACCAATACTTATACGATGCATGTATTGTTACTATTATTTTTAATTATGAAATTTTTTTCAACTTTGCAAAAAGGGGGAGTGCTGACCCAGAGATTCACCATTTCTTTCTATTTGTCTTCCTTTTTGTAATATTTTGATGTTACTTAAGTACTAATAGAAAAACATCAGTTCAATTTAATAAACAGGTATGCAGCTTTTTATGTGACAGTCTAGACACTTTAAAATTACTAACTCATTTAATCTTTTTAACAATATATGAAGTATACATAGTATTATCTCGTTTGTATGTGAAGAAATACAGTCACATAGAAATTAAGTAACTTGTCCAAAGCCATTCAGCTTACATGTCATAGGGATGAAAATCCAAGGTAGTCTGGCTCACAATCTACAATTATAAACATTAAGCTTTAGTGTCTCTATATTTAGTACCACATATGAAATATGGATATAAACAGTCATGTGCCACATAATGTAGTTTTGGTCAGTGGTGTACTGAATTTACAATGGTGGTCCCATAAGATTATGATGGAACTGAAAAATCACTATCATAACATATCTTTTACTCTTTCTTTTCAATGCTTCTATATTGAAAAGATACACAAGTACCTTTCTGTTAAAATTATCTAAAGTATGCTGTTTAGGTTTGACTAGAAACAGTCAGCTATACCATATAACCTAAGTTTATAGTAATCTGTATCACCTAGGTTCATATAAGTATACTCTATGGTGTTTGCATAATGACAAAAACACTTAACAATACAGTTCTCAGACCATGTACCCACCGAGAAGCAACATATGACTATATGTGTGTGTATACATGAATATATATAATTTACTTTATATATGTGAATATATATACACATACATACATGTATATGCATACTTGTCTAAATGACTGTAAATAAAATAGAGTATTTCAAATTTTATATTATATTATTAGTTTATTTTACATGCACAAATATTCTATGAGATGAGTATACTTATTTCCCCTTTTGAAATTAAAATAATTGTTTCAAGTAATTAAATATCTTGCACAAAATTATACAACTAACTAGTGGAAAAATATGATTTGAGCTCACAAATTTGACTCTAATCCACAATGAGAAATACTATTGTTCTTTACTCAAAACTTATACAATGACTTTTCATAATAAGTAATACATACTTTAAGTTGTAATTATCTTAGCTCTTGCCAGTTGTTTTCTAACCTTCGACCTTACTTCAATACTGAGTGTAAATGAGGTGTGTAGGTGAATTCTTAGCCTTATTACATATATACCTTTCTGTTAGCTGAGGAAGAGTTTCGTTTCTGTCTGCTAAATCCAGGTCAAGTTCCAGCAAAGAGAATATGTCAGACAAAAAGAATTATTAAAACCATTTGGCTATGTGGGCCATAATTTCTCTGTCATACTAGGTCCTTATTGTTTTCATATCAAATGCTGCTTATGCACAATGAAGGTCCTATTTCTTAAAATTTAAGAGCTGAAAGTGTTTTATTCCAGTATAGTTATATTATTGTATTATTCTCCATAATATCTAGTATATATAAAATAAAATTCAGCTTGAGTAAGAAATATAATGTTAAGCCAATTATGATATACTTATAAGATATACTATGCTTCCTCTATTAAGAGTTATAAAGAATTTCTATTGTCATGGAAATATTTATGCTATGTTACAGTATAAACAGATAAAATTAATATCTATTAAAAACATAGCATAAAAGATTAAAAGAAAATATTTTAGAACATACCTTGTAAATTTATTTATAAAAATGGTACTTTTTAACTTAAAATCTTAATATTTAATTTTCAGAGCTGAAATGTGAATTAAATCTTGAAGTTAATTTCTATTTAAACAATTCTTGAAAACATGTTTTTATTTATTGAGGGAAGGGTGAAATTTTGTTTGCAGCTGTATGCACTTTGATACAAAAGAGTAAGGATAGAAAATATTTTAGCTTATTGAAAAATTATTGAGAAATTGTTATGTGTGTAAACCTATCCTTGAATTTTTAGGAATTTAAAAAAATATTTCAAGATAAGGTCTTTGCTTTCCAGTACTCAGCAGGCAAGTATAAATTACTCTAACACTCAGTAGATTATTAAAATTTTATGGAAGAGATACAAATAAAGGAGGAAATTAGCATAGGAAAGTAGACCACTGGACTATGAATACCTGAGGAGACTTCATGAAATGTGACATTCATGTGAACTTACACACTTGGTGAGAGCTTCACATATAGATAGAATTTTTAGAAAATGACTAAGAATCTAACTTGTTCTAGTTTCAAAATTCTTGTATCTCAAACTCCAAAATGCCATTTTTCAATGTCAACTCTAAGTGAGTCTTCTAACATCTTGTTAACTTGTAATGATGCTTCACCTATGCTGTTTTGAAACATTACTGCATTTTTTTCTACTACTTTCCATGTTCATTCAAGTCAAAGTGACAAAATTTGAGCACAGTTTTCATATACACAGAGTAGTTATCTTTCACATCTCATCATTTTCTTAATCATGAGCTTCTCTTTCCTCTTGTGGGATCCAAAGGTGACAAGACCCTTAAGTAATAAATTCTTTCTGTAAAATATCTCATTTACTATTACTATTAATTTCCATTTATACCCTTTGCTGAAAATCAGTAATCACCATAGGAGTTTACCTGGATATATTTCCCAATCTGATTACAGTATCAAAAATTATTCCTTAATTTAAATATTACAATTAGACTGAAGTAATGAGAGAAAAACATTTTTTTAATAAATGAATTAAAAATTCACACATTTTGGATTTGAATTTGAGTTGTATTATTTAATTGTTTAAACATTTTTCCTTAGAAATCCTATATCTTAACAACATGGTTATTGGAAAGAGGAGGATTCTTAATTCTTCTCAGTATAAATCATGTCTAAGAAAAGTTTTCCTTCAAAGATGAAATCAGAGAGTGAAATGAACTGCTTAGATTATTGATACCTGCCATCAACTAAATCTCAGAGCAGTATATCCTAAATCTTCTAAGTCTCAGCTGACAGTTTCATGCCATTTTTATTTCACCCAGACTAAATTTGAAAGTATTTTAAGAGGAAATGCAGTCTGGTCATATTCTTATTTCTATCTAAAAAAAAAAAAAAAGCCACAGAATTGGGACAGCAATTCACATACCTTCTCTCAAAGTGTTTAAAACTTCAAGATAGTTCACCATCTAAATCACTGGACAGTTTTTACCAGTTTTTACCAGTTTTTATTGCGGTCGTATTCCTTTAAACTTCTTTGCCGGATGTTCATTCTGTTCATATTCTTAGTGCCCTGTCATTTTGACTGCTCTTGGATAATGCTTTCTAACTTAAAAAATATGGTTTGAAGGAAATTGACTCTGGCTCTGATCATAATAGCACAAGTGGCAAGTCTCCAGGTGACCTACAGTACTATAACACAGAGAATATTTGCATGTTCAGTCTTACCTGGTAGACAATTGGGATACCTGCCATTGTTAGAACACAGTTCAGAATGCTGGCAAAAGTATGCTCATTCTGACGTGTTTATGATATTGAATTGCAAATCTTTACTTAATATATGGTTGAATTATCATTTTAAAAAATAGAAGTAGTTCAACTTAAGTTATGGAAATTCTCTTCATATTCACTTGGTATACTTATTTCAAGCAAAATTGTTCTCTTTGGTGCCATTTAGTTATGTTTTCATTTCTCTTTCTCCATACTTCTCCCTCCCCCCAGAAATCATACACTCTCTGAATGTTCATGCAATACTAGATTGTACTACATATACATTTGAACAGTAGTTTTCAAAATTATAGTGATGGGAACAGAAAAGAAGAAATTGTATGGAGCATACATGATTATCAAAATTCTGATCTTTAAGAATTATTATGTAATTAAAATGTATACACTTCTATAGGTATTCTGATTCCTGATATACCTATGGTAAAGACCAATAACTTGAGAGGATTAAACTAAAATATTTTTTGTAAAGATGAAAGCCTTAAAATCTCATGTTTCCTAAGATCAAGTTTCCTTTACCATTTATAAAACCACTACAGATTTTTCAACATCAGTAGAAGCAAGACAGCCAAACCAGAGGAAACTGATTTCACAGTTATTGTTTTTCTCTGATTTGATTTACCTTGTGGTTTTCATACCTATAATTTCAAGAACTACAAGATTTAAAAATTGCCGGCACACACAAGAAATGTAACATTGAACATCAGTAAATGACAGTCTTGTGTTCATACATTTTTGTCATATCACTGGCTACCTGCTATGTTGCAGACAATTGTAGAATTTTTAATATAGTAATAAGTCAATCATAGCTCTTGGACTTAGAAATGAAAACACCACAGCAGAGAAAATTTCCTAAACTTTCAATAAAAATTAATATAAATGAGAATATCTGATGTGTTATGTCACTGATGATTTATAAGCTAACTAGCTACATAAAAGGCATTTTGAAAGTGAATTTATTATACTTCACAAAAAGTTTGACTTTTTATTTCTTTTAGTTTATAATATTCTGTTGCATTATTTAGATAAGTTAAATAAAGAAGATGTAGCAAATATATCAAAACTCTTACATATGGTTACTTCACTTCCTTTTACAGTCTCTTTTATGGGCCTTATCTCCCTTGATCTAAAATTCAGAGCATGGAACTAGTAGGAAATTCACTGTGGTCTTAGTATGGGAACCAAAGGACCTGCTGAAACCCTGCAGTAATATTGAGAAATGAATCACTATGAACTGATTTCAGTCTGAATAGCATATGTCTTTATACTGTATGGTTATATAAGCCTTGCCTTAAGAGGCAAAGAAATTGGGATTGTGTGGGTTGGACCTCTGGAAGGGAGACTAAATGGAGTCTATTCAAAATATCCAGGTCTGATTTATATTTGAAACATCTGAAGGAAGGAAAGAAGCAGACATTGTGGAGGGGAGTAGGACTGGAAATTAATGGTTATAACTAGAAGAACTATTTATCTTGATATTTTAGTGCTTAAATTTTATAGCAATAAATAAAGTATAAATATAAAAAGACTAGTTTTTTTTTTATTGACTTGAATACCAATCAAGGAAAATGAAATGCCTGTGAGTTTAAAATGAAAGTGAATTTGGTTTTGCTGATCACTGCTGGTAGTAAGAAGCCAGCTAGGTGTCTCGAATCTCACTTTCAAAAAGCCTATTTTCTATTGGCAATGACAAATTTGCCCCTTGCTTATACTTATCAGTGGGTGTTCAGTTGTTACAGCAAGTTGGAAGTGATTCAGTCCATTTCTTGGGTATTTTCAAAAGCAGGGAAGGATTTCACACTCTGTGGAGTGCTGCTTCTCCAAAAGTAAAGAATATCGCAGTTTATGGGAGTGATAATTAAAGCCAATAATAACCTCGAAATCTCCTGGGCTCTTCAATGCTGGGAGTAATACTTTACAATTGTATACCTGTCTGGTCGGGGATGTTCTCATTGGCTCCTGAGTCAGCCTGAAACTTCAGTTCTGATGAGAAATATGAAAATCCTATTCCTAAGCTTTCATATGGGGAGTTAAAATCTGCAAATAAAAGTTGCAGTGATGAAGATAGGATATAAAGGTAATATTTTAGGCTGGGAAAACAATGGAAGGCTGTTTCTAAAGTATGATATCCAATTTTGTGTAAATGTGAGAAAATTAAAAAGAAAAACATATTTTAGTCCAATGGAAAACAAGATGAGCTCACAAAGGAAAATGTCCAGTGGATTCCAAATTTTATGAGGATATATTACAACCCATGCCAAATAGATAGTCTCTGACTGTAATGGGTATTTACCCATAATTTCTCCTGCAAATTAATAAGAGTCCTGCTTTTTGTTATTGAAAAGGAGACTAGTTGAGGTATTACAAATTAAATCTATAGGAAAAAAATAGCATTAACCAAAGAATATAGTTAGAGATGATAATCATTGTGATGGTTTAGAATGCTTCAATGATAGAAGTAATACTATCAAAAGCCATCAAGATATTAACTGGATAAGTTACTGCAGTCAGTATGTTTTTGATGCTCATATATTCAATCTTGGATTTCATATTTTTGGAAAGAAGTGATCAGAAGTGTTTCCAGAACAAAGTACTTTATTTTACACTGGGTGTTATATGTTTGAAATTACTGTATATAGGAGTTGCTGTAGCAGAAACTGAGCAAGTAAGATTGAGTAAGCTTTTTTGACCAAATCTTTACCATATAAAATGCAAGCTTCAAGAGAAAACCAGTTGGGATTAATTGAACTTCTACATCCTTTGCCTAAAAGTGGTATATTGCCTAAACATTATTTTTTTAATGACTTGGTAAAGTATCATAGAGGGTTTCAAAACCAGTATTTACCATAAATGTCTGGTCAACCTTGGAAAGTTGCTGAACCTTTTAGCCTCAATTTTGCACTTTTGTAAATAGACATACAAGCCTACTAGTAATAATATAATCATAATAATATAATCATAACTAAATAATAAGATAGTTATAATGATAACATTACTTAGCAGGTGTAAAGTGCTCAAGACAAGGCTGTATACATGCTAAGTGTTACACTAAATGGTACCTATGTTATCATAATTATAAATTCCTCTAAATAAAAGAACTCATCTCTAATAATACTGACAATATATTTCTCATGTTATTATGACTCCATAATTCTTCATTTCTTCATTAATTCATGAAACACGTGTATTTTATGTTCTAATGCCCTAGGCTACTTAAAAAATAAGATTAATAAATATGTTTAGTCTTAATAAAAATATTTTAAAAAATAAAAGATTAATAAAAATATTTAGTCTTAGCCCAGATTGTTGTAATAGGAAAAGCCAACTTCAAAATGCTGAAAATGAAAGCTTATTTCTCCTTGTGAGCAATCCTAAGTCATATACAGCTCTTTTCCATATGACAATTTGGAAAACCAGATTCCTTTCATTAATTTTCACCATCTACAACTATTATTGAGTTAGACAGCCACCACATCTGGGATATATTAGTTGGGAATTAAAAAAATGTGTGTAAAAAACTCACCCACTCTCTTAAGGGGTCTGAAGTGACGTGCACACTTTCTTTACACTTATATTCCATCTGTGAAACTTAACAAGCATGGCAACTCAAAATGTGAGGGAGACTGGGAATGTAAGATAGATAGGCAGCCAAGTCTGTGGCTGTTGCCAAGAAAAATGGGGAAAAGGGATTTTGTTTTACAGTTAGTAGTCTTTAGCAAATAGCCTTCTAAACCTCCATGCCTCCTGTAAAAGAATCATAATTGCAATGAAATATGAAACTGTTAATACAGTTACATGCGTATAACTAACTTAGGTATGGTAGAAAAAATCTCACCTCAGTATTTTATTATATCTAAGTTTCTCTAAATTTGGTTCCTGGATCAATGGTAAATTTTGGTAAAGTTTTTATTTGACTGCTACAAAGTGAAAAAATAAATAAATAAAGATGTTACAAGCTTTCATAAATCTAAATTTATTTTTAAAGTTTTTTTTTTAAATTTTATGTTTAAATACTTCCTACATTCTGGTATTAAAATATCATTTCATGAAACGATGTTGTCAGAAGATTCATATTTTTTAAAGAGAGAGAGAGAGAGAGAGAATTTCTTAATATTTATTTTTTAGTTATTGGTGGACACAACATCTTTGATTTTTGTATGTGGTACTGAGGCATCGAACCCCGGCCGCATGCATGCCAGGCAAGCACGCTACCGCTTGAGCCACATCCCCAGCCCAAGAAGATTTAAATGTTTTTAACTCTCACCCTCTTCTTCCTACCAACATTTTCTTTTACCCAAATTACAATTGCACAATTGTATGTTGAGTCTCAAACAGTGGGCAGAGAAAATTTAATGATTTGTGTCAATGAACTGTTGTCTTTTCTATGTCATGTTGTAAAATTATTGTATTAATTGGAAGGAAATATAAAAATGTTTGCCACATGTTAGAAAATTTAAAAATATGCAATATCATGGCTCTCATAGAAATAAACACTAGTCAACAACTTCATCTAACTAAACAGGAAGCCAGTACGATGAATTCAAAGAGCCACATATTTAGGTAATGCAAAATGCTGAAATGAATTTACAAATACATGCAACACTATCCAGTATCCAAAACACAATGATCACTTACCTCTTTGCCAGATATAATTCAATTAAATTTCACTTCCGTAGATAAGAATAATTTTCATTACAATCCTATTTCCATAATTTATAAAACTGTAAATAGTTTGAAAATACAATGAAACATAGAAATAATTCAGAAGTAGTTCGTAGATAAGATGCCCACTCACAATTTTCTAGGGCATTATTAACAGCTCAATCCTGTTAAAAATTTTTGGCCTATCTTCCCTCAAGACAAATTTATTGCAAAAACACTTACATTTCTGTTTTAGGAGACATGGATGACACATTATTTATTACAGTATTTAGTTTACTGTTGATGTCCAAAAATTACTATTATTACTATTGATAGTAATAAATAACACTTCTGTCACTAGAATAAGAGTAGACTACATGATTCAAAAAAATACACAAAGCCTATGAATAAAAGTTAGGATCATGAAGATACTGAGGAATCTTAATGACACTACTTTAAAACACTTTATTGCTTGGGATTGAGTGTCAGACCTAGGTTTCTATCTTAGCAAATGTGTAAATTTTTATTCTCAGAGATGGTATCTCCAAAAGTTAATCCAATGTTACCACTTATGTGGCTATTAATTAAATCAATAAGTGAAAAAAGAAATAGGTGTGTGTTCTACGTAGTGAAAGTGGAAAGAAGGTCTACCAAGTGCAATTATAGAGGGTTCAGGTGGAAAACATGCACAACAAAGAATATAACAAAAAATCTTTGAATGACTTAATTTTGTCTTCTTTTTCTATTGGTTTTCTAACTTTTGTATCTCTAGATCTCTTAACTTTATTAAAAATTGTTGAGATGACTAAAGAACTTATTGCTCTGATTTATGTCAATGATATTTGTCATACTGTATGCAAATATAAGTGATAGGGAGGAAAGTAATTTTCTCTCTGTACTTTCATTTCTCATATAAGATTGAATAGTACATAGCTTTGCTCTGAAGTTATTGTATTAAATAGGTTTCATGGATTCTTTCAAAATGGTGCTCATACTGGAAACAACAATGAACACACATTGAGTTAAAGAATCAATACCTGGATCTTCACCTAAGATAAGATGGTCTCCTAAGATAAAGAAGCTCATGAACTAGTCTCTCACACAAAATAAGAAGCACTATTCATTCCAATGGATGAAGAGACACATAAATCATATGAAAAAGCAAGGGAGATAATTATATGTATCCTATCATAATGAAATGACATTAAAAATCAACAACAAGAACTAAAAAATAGAAACCACTCTGGATATTAAACAATACATTTTTGAATGACAACTAAATAGCAGAAGGAATCAAGAGAAAATGCAAAAATTCTTAGAACAAATGAGAATAGTGATTCAGCACATCAAAATCTCTAGCACAGTAGGAAGGCAGGTCTAACAGAAACATTTATAGCACTGAGTTCTTACTTGAAAGAAAGAAAGAAAGAAAGAAAGAAAGAAAGAAAGAAAGGAAGGAAGGAAGGAAGGAAGGAAGGAAGGAAGGAAGGAAGGAAGGAAGGAAGGAAGGAAGGAAGGAAGAAAAGAAGGAAGGAAGGAAGGAAGGAAGGAAGGAAGAAAGAATCTAATATTATACTGCATGTCTCGGGATGGGGACAAAATAACACTCAAATCAGTAGAAGACAGGAAATGATTAAAATCAGAGTCAAGATCAATTAAATTGGAAATTATTTAAAAAATACAAAAAATCATCAGTGAAACACACAGTTGGTTTTTGGAAAGGATAAACAAGATGGATGAATCCTTAGCTAAACTAACAAAAATAAAGGGAAAACCCAAATTAACAAAAATAGAGATGTAAAAGGAAATGTCAACAGAGACATTAATGAAGTCCGGAAAACCACTAAAAACTATTTTGAATGTTTACAGTTCAATAAGCTAGAAAATTTCAAAGATATTGAGAAATTCCTTGAGATATATGACCAATCCAAATTGAACCATGAGGATATAGAAAACTTAAGCAGACAAATATCAGGCAGTGAGTTTGAAGCAGTTATTAAAACTTTTCAACAATGAAATACCAGCACCAGATGGATTCTCAATTGAAGTCTACCAGATCTTTAAAGAAAAACTAATGCCAATCATTCTCAAATTATTCAATACAAAAGAAAAGGAGTGAAAACTCACAAATTTATTCTATGAAGGTAGGATCCCCACATACCAAAAGCGGACATCAACAAGGAAAAACAACTTTAGGCAAATTTATTTGATTAACATAGATGCAAACACTTTAAATAAAGTATTGTCAAACTACATCCAAGAATAAATTTAAGAAAACAGTGCACCATGATGAAGTGGATTTCATCCCAAGGATTTAAGCTTTGTTGCAATATATGCATAAAGGACAAGAATCACATGATTATCTCAATAGATGCAGAAAACTTATTCAACAAAGTAGTGCCTATTTTGTTAATACGCTAAAGAAACTAGATACAGAAGCAATTTTCCTCAACCATGTAAAAGCTATATCTGATAAATTCAAGGCTAATATCATACTGAATGGAGAAAACTTGAAATACTTCCTTTAAAAACAGGTGGACAAGGATGTCTACTCTCTTCACTCTTATGACAAATGGTTTTTCAACTTCTAGCCAGAGAAATTAGGCAAGACAAGAAAATAAAGTAATATGAATAGGAAAAGGAACTGTTTGCTGATGATGTGATCCTATATTTAGAAGACCCCCACCCACACACAAGAAAACCAAAAACTTCACCAGAATATTTTAGAGCTGATAAACAATTTTAGTAAAGTAGCAGGACACAAGATCCAAATGCATAAGTCAATCACTTTCCTGTATTCCAATGATGAATTATCTGAAAAAAAAATTAGAAAAACTATCCCATTCACAAAACAAAAAACAAACAAACCATTGGGAATTAGTCTAACAAAGGAGTTTAAACACCTCTACCATGAAAAATATAGAAGACTGAAGAAAGAATTTAAGAAATTGAAAACCTTCAAGGATGAAAAGACTCCTCATGTTATTTTATAGAAGGAATTATATCACCTAAATGGCTATATTATTAAAAGTGTTATACAGATTGAATTTGCAATCCCTGTCAAAATACCAATGACATTTTCCACAGAAATAGAAAAAAAAATTAAAAAATTTACTTGGAAGAGTAATATATAATATATAATTTATATATAATAATATAAAATATATAAATTATATATAACTAAAATAAACTAATAAAAATTTTTAAAAAATCTGTGATAATATATAAACAAGACTATAAAAAATATCAACAAGGAATAGTAAATTCCATTTATTAACCCTCAGCAGAGTCACTTAAAAATAGTAAATATTTAAGAGATCAGGAATGTAGAAATATTTTATTAGAACTGTATAAAACACATACCTCAGAATCAAGGGGCAACATGAAACAATGTTAACTCACTAAAGACATAGTTATTAAAATCAAGAGCAAAGCCAGGATGTTTGTCATCTCTATTATCATTTTATGTGATTCTAGATGTTGTAGATGTTCATATACTCATGTCCAATTCATGAATACATGAAATATATATGGAAGTTAAGACTCTTAGAAAGGAAGATATTAAATTATAATTTCAAATGACACAGTTATAGATCTAGAAACCATAGAGAGTCAATTGAGAACTATCAGATTTAAGAAGACATTCTTTACAAAAGTTAGATATATGACATATACCCTTGTAATGCTATTTCTGAGTTTTGTGAATTAGGGATAAGTATCCGTGGGAAGTTCATATGAATAAGCCTTTTCATTAATACCAAAATAATATATTGTGGGGAACTATTATCTGTGTTGAAGAGAGTCCATTCCACTATCCAAGTATTCCTGAAAATTGCCCCGGATGAGTTGTTTTCCATTTTGCATAAAACTGATCCTTACAGGCTTCACTTATCCTCTCTCACCTTTTCACAATCAGTTCTCTAAGCTTCTGCCATTCCATTATGCCTCAAATTCTTCTCTTAAATCAACAATTCATAGGTAAAACAATGCTTCCTTGTCTAACAAAGAAATTACCATGCATAAAATAAAAATGAAATATCAACTAATCAGTTCTATCTGTTGGACCCTTCCCCATGAGCTCTCCTTCTCCTTAGCTCTATTCTGAACAAAATTTCCATTAAACAACAACAACAACAAAACCTTGTTCTCTGGATTCTAGATTCTAATAACAGGGTACCCCTTTACTACTCAAAAAAGGAAAAAAGAAAGAAGAAAAGAAAAGGCATGCATAGTCAATAATCTCACAGAGATAATCCTGTGCCATAAATGAGTCTCTAGTTCATTGTTAAGGTGAATGCTTAATATCTTAATTGATATTTGGACACAATCCCAGATTCTGGACTCCCTTTATATTTACATAAATGAAAAGGCTTGCTAATATTATTCACTCTAAAGAAGGGAGAATATGCTTCACAAACAAAAGCTCAGTTCTACTTTTAAATCCACAAGAGGAAGAAAATACAGTCAATTTAAAAATAGCATTTTTCCTCAGCCACTATCCATCATGTTGATTTTCAGACCTGTTAGGCTTAAACTTAGAGAAGTACTGTTCCTAGTGAAATAAAATAAAATTTAAAATGAAATGAAATAAGTGACATTGTATTCTAGCAATAACTGGGAATGTATAATGTATTTTTTAAAAAGCCAAATTACAACAGCTGCTGCCAAATAAACTGCCACCAAAAAACCATAAGAGGAAATGGGTGGGAACATGTGAATAAAATCACAGTCCTTTACTGCAAAACATAAAAAAGAACTTGAACAATTTATGATATGACTAACATTTCTATATTTTTCTGCCAAATATAAGCATAAGGCAATTTCAATAAAACTCTCACTCATATTGACATGGACAAAAAGAAAATAATAAGCTAGAAAAATAGAACTTAACACGAATTTTCCTGGAAAGATTCCAGAAAATTCTGAAGTCCAGGATGGTGGAAAACGAATCAAGTGGGAAAGTTTGTCCCATAAGATATGAACTGGAGTTTAACACTGTATTAATTTAAACTAGTCATGGTGTTTGTTTAAAAGCAGATAGGCAGTTAGCAGAACACAACTAAAAAAAAACTCTGGTCTGTATACACACACACACACACACACATAAAACAAGATGAGTGGTATAGTGAAGCTTGTTGGGCAAATAAATTTGAAACCAATGTTTAAGTGTTTTTGTTTTGTTTTACTTACTTATTTTTAAAAACTTACTTATAAAGACATTTTTTCTTTTCATATTTTTCTCTGCATTATAATTATACATAATGGTGGGATTTGTTGTTATATACTTGTACATGCATAACATATGACAGTATAATTTGGCTAATATTATTCTCTAGTATTTCCCCTTTCTCTCCCCTCCTTGTTTTCCTAATTCCCTTCCTCTACTAGCCTACCTTTGAGTTTCATGAGTTTCCCCCCACCACATACTCTTTTTTTTTCTTGTACTCTAGTTTCCACATATAAAACATATGACTCTTGACTTTCTGAATTTGGCTTATTTCATTTAACATACTATTCTCAAGTTCCATTTTTTCCCCTAAAATGACATAATTTCATTCTTCTTTATAGCTTAATAAATCCATTCATTTATTGACAAATATGTAGACTGGTTCCATGGTTTGGCTATTGTGAATTGTGCTGCTATAAAACATGGTGTGCAGGTGCCCTATAATATACTGACTTTAACTCCTTAGGGAATAAACAGGAGTGGTGTAGTTGAATTGTATGGTAATTTCATGCCTAGTCTTTTGAGGAAAGTTCATAATTATTTCTATCGTGGTTGAACTAATTTACAATCCCACTAACACTGAAAGAGCATTCCCTTTTCTTTACATCCTCTCCAGCATTCATTGTTTGCATCCTTTGATGGCTGGCATTTTAGCTGGAGTGAGATGAATTTTCAGTGTAGCATTGATACGCATTTCTCTAATTACTAAATATGTTGAACATTTTTTTTAAAAAAAATTGGCCATTTGTATTTCTTGTTTTAGAAGTTTCTGTTTAGTTTATTTGCCCATTTATTAATTGGGTTATTTGGATTTTTGGTGGTGTTTCAGGGATTCATTTCATGTATTCTGGATATTAATTCTCTGTCAGAGAGTGGGTAATAAAGATTTTCTCCCATTCTGAAGATTCTCTCTTCATATTGGTTCTTTTATTGAGCAGAAGCTGTCGAATTTATCAACTAACTCTTTCCATTATTTAATGAGCTTTAGGGGTCCTATTGAGAAGGTCATTGCCTGTATCAATTTGTTGGAATGTTGTCTTTATATTTTCTTCTAAGAGTTGCATAGTTTCTGATCTAGTTACTAGGACTTTGATCCATGTTGAGTTGACTTTCTACAGGGTGAGAGACAAAGACCTAGTCTCATTATTCTACATATGGATACAAGTTTAACCCAACACCATTTTTTTCAAAAGGCTGTAATTAAGCCAATGTATGTTTTTGGCACCTTTGTCAAGGATGAGATGACTGTATCTATGTAGGTTTGTCTCTGGATCTTCTATTCTGTTCCACTGCTCTATCTGTTTGTATACCAGTACCATGCATTTTTTGTTACTATAATTCTGTAGTACAATTGAAGGCAGGTATTGTGATGCCCCCAGCATTGCTTTTTTGGCTTAGAATTGCTTTGGCTATTCTGGGTCTTCTATTCTTCCATATTTTTGTCCTTAATTCTGAGTCACTTATTCTTTCACATTTTTATCCTTAATTCTGTTTATGTGGCAAATTATATTTTATTGGTTTGCATATGTGAAACCATCCTTGCATGCTTGGAATGAAACCAACTTGGTCATGATATATAATATTCTTATTGAATACAACTCGCTAACATTTTGTTAAGACTTTTTGCATATATGTGCATAAGGAATATTGGTCTAGCGTTTTCTTTCCTTGGTGTGTCATTTTTTGATTTGGGTATCAAGTGATAACTGACTTCAGAAAGTGAATTTGGAAGTGTCCCATCTCTCCATATTTCATGGAATAATTTGAGGATCGTTTGAATTATTTCCTCTGGTACAATTCAGCTGAGAATCCACCTGGTCCTGGGCTTTTATTTGTTGGAAGATTTTTTAAAACCTTGTTGTTTCTATTTCATTGCTAGTTATTGCTCTGTTTACATTTTCAGTGTCCTCTTTGGCAGGTCATCTGTGACGAGAAATGGATCCATTTCTCCTAGGTTTCCAATTTATACAAGTACAATTTTTCAAAACCGTTTCCAATGATCCTTTGGATTCCTACAATGTCTGTGGTGATCTTGCTTTTTCATCTTTAATTTCATTAATGGGGTTCTTTCCTCTTTTTTCCTTTGATTAATTGGGTTAAGGATTTATAAATCTTGCTTACTTTTCTAAGATATATCTCTATCTAACTATTGATCTATGAACCAATCACCAAAATATATTCTTAATGAAAATGAAAGCATCACCTTCACTGGGGTCGTCAAAACTGTCAACAAAGATGGATGGTCAGTGCCTATGTTTGACTGCCCTTTCCATTTCTTCTAGGACTCTGTACCTCTTACAGAAAGCAAATGAGGGAGGTTGTTAAGCCCTACCTCTTTTTGTATTGCTCACTGAACTGCCAGCGGGAGTAGCCTAAAACTGAAACTGGTTGAAATAGCTTTCAACTTCCCTTCCCACCATATAAGGATGTCATGGGAAGTACTGACAGGAGATTTGTTCAGAAAGATCAAATTGATGCATTCCCAAGTTGGGGCTGCTACAGGGGGCTTAGGTCTAATCAGGCTTTTTGGACTTAGTGTGGTGGTACCCACTCTGGAGAGATTAGATCAACACATCCTTAGGGCTAGGCAGACATCAATTTCTGCTGGACACCTGGATCTCAGGAACCTCTGGAGAATTCTACTCATAGGATAGGGAAGCAACCCTCCACAGGTCTCTCATACGCTGCTGCTCACAAATATGGTTTTCCCATGCTCAGTCCCTGAGTGTATTTATGCCCGCATTTTCAGTTTCCTGACTCTCTTCAGCTGATCACAAAGTGAGCTGTACTACTCTCCATATCTCACTTGAGTCCCCTTGCATATAATCTTCTCTGTGCCTTTTTTCAATTACTTTTGGCTAGGCTAGTTATACCATAGACCACGCCATAGGTAATTGCCAAGACAATATTGCAATATTTGCTATGATCTCCTGGGCTCCCACAGCAGTAAACTGCAGCATGGCTTCCTCAAGCATGACCTCCTCAAGATGGCTCCTACCTTAGCTCTCCTTTTCCTGCTGAAAAAAACAGAACACTTTTCAAACACTGTGTAGCCTCTGATCAGCTAACTTCCTGCTGCTTTTCTGTTCTACAGGTTTCTCTATGCCATTTATCCACTGTGTTTCTTTCTCTGTGTTAACCTTCCCCTCCATGGTGAACGAATACCACTGCCCTGCCACTGCTACATTTGGCCTGGCTCCAACATACTCCTCCTAGTTCTTTGTTCAATGCAACCTATTTTCTGAGACTCTAAGGGACTTTAACTCTTTGATCTTAAATGTCAATGAATCCCCTCTTTAATCTACTTTACTGAGAGGCACTATTTCTACTGCTTAAGTTCTAAGTCAGGAAACAACTAGAAATGCAGCCTTCCTAGAAGTGCCATCTTGAATCTTCAATGTATAAGCTTAAAAAATCAAATTGCTTTTATATCGGACCATACAACAGAATGAATGCTAAGTGAATTAGTTGGTTGATTATAAAATAGAAAGCAATTTTTAAAGAAGGGTAAAACGTGGGTAAAAATATACATTGTCCATAGAGAGGTCACAATTTGGTCTACATATATATTTCCACAAATTTAAAATAAAATATCTGTAGAAATTAAATAAAATAGACAAAGCAGAAACACTAAAGGATAGACTAGTGAAATATCTGAAGAATATATGAAAAGAAGTAAAATTAAAACATGTAAAATTCACAAAAATAAAACTCCAGTAGAAATAGAAAGCCATGAGGACATAGAGGCCAATTACAAAAACATAAGAAAGAAGAAAACTGTCTTTTAAATATTTGTAAGAAAAAAAATTAACCTCATTTAAAAATCAAAGACATTTAAATACATAAAAAGTAAATATTTTTCAGGGTCCTTTCAAACATATTTAATCTAAGTTCTGAGAGGTGCAAAGTAATTTATATCCTCGTTCACATGATGAGAATTCAAATGTCTGAGACTGTAAGACAATGTGTTAATACTTATTAGAAATCTTAGATATGTTCCTATTCCTTAACTCAGTAGTTCCATTTCTGACTTTAAAAGACACATGGGAATCTATTTTAAAGAAATAATCATAAATATGAATAAAAAAGAACGTATAAAGTACCAAAAGTACATCTGTGTTTATAATAGCAAATGAGTTAAATATAAAATAATGATTCTGGAACAGTGAAATCATTAAAAAAATATTAGGAGCATCTTATTATGGAAATGTAACCATCATTAAAATGATATTCTGACAAATATGTTCAAGATATAATACTGAATTAAAATTTTAAAAAATTCATTACAACACTGTGAATTTGGTGTTATTTCAATTACATGAAGAAGTTGCCCTTAATGTGAACTGCAGTTCTCAATTGGTGTCCTCTCCTTGTGGACTTTTTCTTTTCTTCCCTCTTCATTTTCCTCATCCCCATCCTGTTCTTCTTTATCTCTTATTTCCCAAGTTTTATACAATGAACATGAATTTATTTTGCAAATAGAATATGTTAAACAAAACAAGGGTGCTAAGCAAGAGAAAGGCTTAAGGGAATTTATGTGATAGACAAGGCTGCTGAGATAGTAACAAAGTTGTTACTGAATCCTTCCTGAGCAACCCTTACCACCCAATTTAGTTTCTGTGAGACAGCTGTTTAGGTTTTCTTCCTACCACATTGGCTATTTTTAGGTTCATCTAGAAGTAAAGAGAAGGATCCTTTCTGCTACCTATATTCATCTCCAACACACCCACATGGATATTCATGTTAATGCCCAATGCTATTCACTAGCTTAATAATCTACAAAGTTATTATGCAAGTTTCTTGAGATACATATTCATTACCTCAAGTTGAATAAGTTTGGAATAAAGATACATTGAATTAGGAATGAAATGAGAAAAATAGCTTGTAAGACTTGATGAAAAACAACTCTCAGTATGAATCAGGCCCTAAACATGAATTCCAGCAGTAGGTATCATTTCTGGTAACTCAGGTGCAGATCTGTCAGGCTTGAAGAATGAAATTTCAACAGTTGTGATGAAGATGGGAAAAACATTTGAAGTGATAGGGAATGTTGAGATGTTACATGGAATTCAGGTACTGAGGGTTTTATATCATTTGTTTATTGGTGCATAATACATCATCCCCAAACTCAATGATTTAATCCATTTTATTTCATAAGAGCCTCTGTCTCATCTCCTGCTAATCTAAGGGCTTCTGATAATCTGAGCTGGATTTGTCTGACCTTGGCTGGGATTACACATGTGTTTGTGGTCAACAGATAAATTGGTTGGGGCTGATTGGCCTAGGATGCTTTCACTCACCTGCATAGAACTATTTCAGATGTCAGTTGAGACATGGAACTGAATAGGCCAGGCAATGATTATGCTCATCACTTAACAGGCGTATTCATATAGTAAAGTCAGAGTATAGAGGCACGCAAGTCATCTTGAAGCATACATTTGAGATTGACAAACTGGCAATTTCAGTGCATTCTACTTGACAAGGCAAATATCTCAAGATGGAGAAATAATATTTATATCTTGTTGAAAGGAGCTTGAAAATCACATTGCAAAGGGTGTGAAAATGAGGACAACAAAGGCTTGCAATCATTTAGCAACCAATCCATCACAAACAAGGAATGGCTGATAAACTTTGGGGATTAATTAACAATAGAAAATTATTCTGTCCTTCCATATACAGAAGAAGGCACCATTAGAATCCTGCCTTGA
Organism: Ictidomys tridecemlineatus; assembly: GCF_052094955.1. Taxonomy (NCBI): domain Eukaryota; kingdom Metazoa; phylum Chordata; class Mammalia; order Rodentia; family Sciuridae; genus Ictidomys; species Ictidomys tridecemlineatus. Next base: position 42,554,772 of record NC_135482.1, on the reverse strand, counting down.
GATCAACTGATGAGAAATGAATTCAATTAGGGATAAACTGTAGATGGAAAATGCTTTAATCATGTTATTTTCAATATGTATTCATATGATAACATGAGTTGGAATTCAGTTCATATTTAAAGGTAATGGTAAAGCTGAGTTGTTTATATAGAATTGGACAAAGCATAGGACTTTCTAGTAAGAGGAAGGAATGAAGCCATGCAGGGTTCTATGTTCTTGCACCGGTAGACTGGTGCCAAAATCTAAACATGAAAGCTAAAATGAAAGGACATATTTTTTTTAAATTTTTGATATGGTCCAATTTTATTGTATGTCATTTTATTATTATTTGTGTGTATATGCATGAAAACCATGTAACACTTCCTGGAAATAATCATAATCAGTTATTAACATAACACGAGAATTCTTACACAAGAGTATAGTCCTCCTCAAAATTCATGTTGTTCCCATTTCCTTTCCTTTAGTATTTTTACTCATGAAGAAATCCAGACCTTTTCCTCAGGAGTGTTTCAATCAATATCTTTCAGGTCATGCTCCTGAAGACTTTAGAAATTGAATTATCCTCTTGGAGAAAGTAGGAGCACTTTCAACAAGAACTGTTTCTTGTCTTTTTATTTATTGATGTCAAAGAAATAAGGGATGAAAAAGAATCCTTTCCTTGATTTAGCTCCTATTCTTAGAGAATTTGTGCCATCTTTTCTTAGAGAATCCAATATTCAGTCTTCCTTAAATATCTACTCTTGTTTGAAAAATAATAGATCTCATCTGCTGAGTACTTGCTATTATGAGGATGTATTAAGCTGAATTGTGGATACCCCAAATTCACATTTGGAATTTCTAAGCCTCAGTACATCAGAATGTGACCCTATTTGGAAAAAAAAAGATGTAATTAGTTAAGATGAGGTCACTATAATGGGACTTAATTTAACATGGCGGGTGTTCTTACAAAAGGAGAAACTTTGGATCCAAAGATAAACACACAGTGAGAATACTATGTGGAGATAAAGGCAGAGAACTATAAGCCAAGGGTCAAAAAGATTGAAGCAAATCAACAGAAGCAAAAGAAAAAGAGTGAAACAGATGGCCCCTCAATGTCCTCAGCAGAAATTCTCAGAATTACAACATTGAAACTTTGCCATTTTGCAGGTTGATGCCTTGAGACATCACACACATTCTAATTCCTTAGAATAACACAAATTGCTTAAACTAAAGATAGAAGTATCTATAACTATCCATAAGATTTATATCCTATTGGTTCTATTTCTCTGGAAAACCCTAACACAAAGGAATTATGCCATTTGCTAATGAGAGAGCTATGAAGCTACTCATCTCACATATGATATTCAATAATTTTCATAACTTGCTCATGGTCACACAATCTATAGGCGATGTAGAGGATTACATTGAAGTGTCTTTGACACCAAAGCCCACTATCTAAGGCAATGTGATATATAACAACATATTAATTCAAATTGGTTTCTGTTTTCATTTATGTGATCTCAGAGAGAAAATCTCCCTGCTATTCTTTTGGTACATTGAGGAAAATTGAAATTGCATTTTTTTTGGAACACATACTTATAAATTCAGTAATGTAGATGATGAGAAGATACAGTATCTTTAAAAATGTTATGGTCAAACAACTAAGATCATTAAAGTTTGTCCTACTGTGAATTCCTGCCTATTCCCTGACAGAAGCACAACGTTTAGGAGTTAATCACAACCTCCCTTCACCAATGCTTTAGAGCAGTTACATCAAGGTGAGTCTTTGTATCCTTAGCCTCTGAGCTTCCTGAATTCAATTTGGAATACTATTTTCTTTTATATATCTAAAAAATATGCTCTGAGCAGCCTTCAGTAAAAAAAAAAAGAAAATTAAGAATTTAAGAATTATTTTCCTGTTAGAGAGCTTCTGACAATCTGAGAATATACCCCTGAAACACACACATGTACATTAAACTCAAGATTTTCACTCAGCAAACTAGACTTTTCAAGCATATCTAGAAACTGAAAAGTAGACATTTCGATAACACAAAGAGGGATCAAATGATAAACTCAGCTGTATGTCTATGCAAAAATACAGAATTTCATTAGAAGCAATTAAAAGACTTAAATGGATTTCATGTCGGAATAGCTGCACCTTATCCTCCATACCTGTCAAATTTATTTTAACTGATTCTGTCACTTATCTAATCATTCATCTTTTTTTCTACTTCCCATTGTGCATGTGAACCCCTTGCCTAAAGCTGACTCTGTGAGAAGCTTTGAGTTAAAGAAGGAAAGTGTAAATATATATTCCCCTAATCTAGGGCCTGCTGTACTTTCAGATACGACAGACAGGGATTGAAACCAGGCCCACTCAACTTCTACTTATGTCAGCCTTAGAAAATAACTTTCCCATTTTTTATTCTCACCTGTAAAAACAGTAAATGATTTAGGGAAAAAAAATGAGTTCATGAGAATTAAATTCACAAGTATAAAGCTTCAATTGCAACCTCAAAAGGTGGCCGGAACAGATGTGGCGAAGCTTATTTCTGCTCACAAATACACAGAAAAATATAAGAGCAGCTGGAAAGAAAAAGTTTCAATAAGTATCTGAGATTTCTGGCTCATGACAAGATGACAACCCAGTATGCCTGGTCTCTCCCTAGCTCAAGTTTAAAGATGCCAGAGAAGAAATGAAAGTGTATAGAATCAAGTAATTATAGCAAATAAGTGTGAGAAACCCCTGAGGATAAGAGGGCAGGTGTGACCTCCTGTAGAAGGCAAGCACCCGCTCAGGGAGGATAGACAGTGAGCTGCACTGTGGAGAGTGGGCAGGTAGTCTATTATTTCTGCTCATTTTTTTTTCCCAGTCCCCCATCACTGAGGGTAGACAAACACCAGCTGCAGTCGAGAATCGCAATCAGTAGGGGTAATATCAAAACCATGCCAAGACCAGCTGGGGCGAAGGGAGTATAAAAACAAGTGAAGGCTGATTACCAGGACTAAAGCACCTCCCCTCCTTTCTTCTCCTCTCACTATATAAATTAGACAAAGTCATCAAAGGAGGATAAAACTTGCAAGAAGCTGAGCACTCAGATGTTTCTCACCCAACTGTCTACATATTACAGGAAAGAAGAGGAGAGAAAGGGGAAAAGGAAAGGACGCCATCTTTTTTTAGCAAAGTACCTTCCCCAGAAACCACCAGCAAATTTCTGCTTCGGGCTCAAGCTCTGTGACTGTTTTCTCAGCCACTTTTCGCTACCAGGATGTTAGGATGTTTTCTATGGTTGTCAACTGCACATCACTCCAGATCGTATGGTTTGAAAAAAAAAAATGGAAAAATATTTTTCACAGCTCTGGAGACTGGAAGTCCCCAAATCAAGGAGTCAGCAGGCCTATGCTCTCTCCGGAGACTCTGGAGGAGACTCCATTGTTTTGGGGTTGTAAAACACGATGATGAAGGGTAGCATTCAATGGCTTGTGGCTGCATCACTCCAATCTCTACTGCTGACTTCCCATTGCTGCCTTCAGTTGGTCACATTTCTCTCAAGTAGGTTCGTGTGAGGAAACATGATGCATTGAAGGTCCACCCTGACAATCCAGAATAATCTCTCATCCAATAATGTTAGCTCCCTCACCTTTGCAAATCTCTTTTTCCAATTATCATAATTGCTGTTTCCAGAGGTCAGGGCCTGATATAATTAGGGACATTTTTCATTATACTCTAGTTCTTATTGCCATCCAGAAATATTTTTGCGCTAAATACATTTTGGTTTCTGATAAGAAAAAGGAAGATGAAAATGAATTTTTGGTAAATAGCTAGAAACTGCCAGACATGGGCAGGAATTTCAATGTCGACAGTAGAATTCAACATCAATAATATCAGAAAGAATACAGAGTTGTTATAAATGGTAAAACAAACATTCAGTATATATTCACACAGAGATAAACTACCATCTTGAAATCTTCATGTAGGATATCCTACTGGTTTTGCATACTATCCCTTAAGTAACCATAAGTCCCACCTCAATTTTGCATTTAAATCTTTAATCAAAACAAAATTGTTCAGAGGGGTTGGGGTTATGGCTCAGCCGTAGAGAGCTCACCTACCATGCATGAGGCACTGAGTTCGATCCTCAGAACCACATAAAAATAAAATAAAGATATTGTGTCCACCTAAAACTAAAATTAAATATTAAAAAACAAACTGTTCAGAGAGAACTTGCACTCTATGCTTTGCAACTTTCATTCTTATTACTTGATATAATTTTTTTCTATAGCACTTGATGCTATCTTATGTCTTACAAGTTATGCTCATTTGTTTTCTACCTTGCTCTCCCTTCTCCTTCCCCTCTATAAGCTCCCCTAGGGTAGATTTTTTTGAGATTTTGTATATTGATATGTGACTAGTACCTAAAACAGTGACTGACACAAAATAAAATCTCAATAAATAGTGAAGGAGGAATTAATTGACTGAATAACTATGAAACTGTGCTTTATATATCTACCATCTGCAGTGGTAGATATATGTCATTATACATTTGTCAAAATCCATAAAAACTATTTAGATTAAAAAGACTGAAATTTAATGTAAATTAAAGGTTTAGTTAATAATAATATATCAATATTGGTTTAATTGTAACAAATGATTTCCAGTAATGGAAGATTTTAATGATAGTAAAAAACTATATGTCAGTGTATATGTACATGTGTGTTTATGCGTGTGTGTTTTTTGGGGGGGGTGAGGTGAGAGGTAATGTGAAATTCTCTACTTCCCACTTAATCTTCATGCAAATTTGAACCTTTTCTAAAAATAATTTGTATTAATTAAAAAGACTCAATATAAATGAAAATAAATTATAAGTAACATGTCTAATTGAATATCATATTCTTAAATACTTTTTGGACTGAAGAGAAATTCATATGGAAATTTCAAACTATACAAATGATACATGTCAAGATTTGTGGATATTACTGAAGCATTACCTATATAATAGTGTATAGCTTTACTTCTACTAAAAAGATAAAAATACATGAAGAAAACAATAATTCAACATAAGACCGGAGAAAAAGACAAAGAATCAAGTATGAAACAAAAATAGCAACATGTTCTTAAAAATTATATTTAAATTAATAGAGATTGACAGTAATAACCATTAAAACCCAACACATTGACAAAAAAAAATTCAATAAAATAGATACATTTGTAGAAAACAGGACCTAGGAAAAAGAAGAAAAATAATTCAGAAATACACAATGCAAACAGGTATAGCAGAGAAATAATAATAATATATAATAGGATAAAATATAAAGATGTATATATGAATTTATTTGTGTAAACATTATATAAGAATTTGCTAAGTGAAATACATATATTTATTAAATAATGTAAATCCCAAAACTGGTATCACAATTAGAAAATTTAAACATTATAAGAATTGGAAGATAATCAAAATCTTTTTTTATATCTCAATTTGTTTATTTTTTAATGTGGTGCTGAAGATTGAATCCAGTAGTACATCACAAGTGAGAGGCAAGTGCTCTTCCACTGAGCTATAGCCCCAGCTCTCAAAATCTTACCTCATCCTTCATTGCTCACTTAAAAACTGTGTAAGGCCTATGTGACTTTATAGGCATTTTTCTTTTGACATGATTCCCAGGCTCTGATAATTCCATAAAATATATAACTCATTCTAGAAAATATACAGAAAGAACTTTGTTCATAGCTTTGGAGGGGTGCAATTGAATGAATGAACAATAAATATGTGCATTAGAAATCATATCAAAGTATAATTAATACAGCAAAGCCAACAACTAAACAACTTCTGCTGGTAACCATACATGTGAAAAAGCTAAAATAGAGTATTAATAATATTTCATAAAATATATCATAAAATAATATCTATTAAAGAAATTTAAGAAAACATGCTTTTAAAGCCAGATAAAAGACATCTGTGGATAGAAGAAATCTTAGTGCAAATTTGGCAATGAAAACATACATTTCCCCTTAGAAAACAGTTGAATCTACGCCACTTATGTGATACAATAACCTCCAGCTTTGAAACTGACTGAAAACTGACCTGAATCTGGGAACTCCACAAAGCCATGGCAGAGGCAACCACAAAGCAGCACCATAAGGACACATTGACAGGGTCAATATGTGTGGAAATGCTCAAGGGTGGGTCTTCTGAGGATTAAATCACAGAAACTACAAATCATACCATGATGTTGCTACCAGGAGAACAAATCACATTGGAGAATTACAAGTGAGAGGCTGGTGCCAACAAAGCAATTGGCAAGAGAATTTAGAATAAATGTTTGAGATATTCAAAGATAAAAATGAAGAATAAAATCCTTAACACAAGAAGATAGAAAGTTGTATTTGATTTCTTTGAAAAAAATCAATAAAATTGATTTTAGAAGTCAAAGATATAGTATTTAAAAATAAATTTATGTACAATAAAAAAATTGGATGATAATGATAACGGTTTTTGTACCCCTGATATTGGGGAGAAATCTCAAAATTATCATTATCATCCAATTAGTATGTATGTAGTGTGTATGTGTGTGTGTGTGTGTGTGTGTGTGTGTGTGAGAGAGAGAGAGAGAGAGAGAGAGAGAGAGAGAGAGAGAGGCAAAATATATGCTTTCATTAATATAGTTATATATGTCTATTTCTTTCAAAACAATTCACCTTTTGCAGACTTCTTCCTAAACATCAGGAAAACCATAACTCTCATGTTTCAGAAGGTGTACAAAATATAATGTACAATATAAAATTTATTTTTGAACATCATTACTAAAAATAATTACATATTTGATTTCCAACTTTTTATATCTTGGATTTTGCTTTCCATAAAGAAATACTTTATGAGGAACCTTACTAAGCTATGATTAACTATTTGGAGGAGGTAGTCATGTTTTTGTTTGTTTGAGTCCTAGAGATTTAACCCAGGGATGCTTTATCATTGAGCTATATCCCCATCCCTTTTGTTTTTATTTTTTTTAAGTTTTTTTAAGAGTTTATTTATTTATTTGAGAGAGAGAGAGAGAGAGAATTCTTTAATATTCATTTTCTAGTTTTCGGCGGAGACAACATCTTTGTTTGTATGTGGTGCTAAGGGTAGAACCTGGGCCTCACGCTACAGCTTGAGCCACATCCCCAGCCCCACCTTTTGTTTTTAAAATTTCAGACAGAGTCTAGTTGCTTAGGGCCTCACTTGCTAAGATGCTAAGGCTGCCCTTGAATTTGCAATCTTCCTATTTCAGCTTCCAGAGCCACTGGGATTATAGGTGTGTACCACCATGACCAGCATCATGTTGTTTTAGACATGGGATATATATTTTTCCCTCGGTATGTCTATAGAAAAGTATCAAGACTCAGTTTGGCCACACTTTTTTTTTTTTTCCTGTGGATTCTTCTAGCCGGAAATTAATTCTGATAATTAACTTGAGAAGATTAAGTGCAAGTCACTCAACCTAGTAAATATACGTGTTCTTCCTCTATGTGCACTCCACTCTCTGAAAGAAAGCCTTAAAGTTAGATTGTTTCATACTTAATATATGTGAATTTTATTTAAAATATTTATTGAGCATTTAAATATGTAACTATACATGAAAATAAAGCTGGAAAAATTGCACTACCTTTGCTTAATAACTTCTAGTGAAATATGTTCTCTTAAGAAAAGCATTTGATTAAAAAAACGCAGGAACTAGTAAATGATTTTTCCTGAAGATTTATTTTCTGCTTCATCTGGCTGATCATATTTCCTTCAGTGATTTTAATTAGTCTTTCCTAGGGCATGTGACTATGAAAAGCTTTGTATCAAATAAAAGAAGTGACACCTATAGAATAGGTTAGTAGAAGTGACTTTAGGCTGCATTGTTGATTCTTCCAGCCTCTAAGGATCATTTTGAGGGAGAATTGCTAATTAACTATACCAGTAGTCAGCTACTGGAGTGACAGATTGGGTACCTGAGGGCTCAATTGGTGGATAAGAATATCACCACGTGATTTTAAATTCTATATAGGACATTTTCTGAAACTTAGGTGAGTTTGGTGGCTTTGGCTGAAAGCGATTGAGAGATTGATGAACAGTCTTTAAAGGAATAAAAATTTAAATATGAATTTTGTTCATGCTTTAGAATAAAATATCATAGTCTATACTTTTTTAACTTCTTTCCAATTATATTCTCTCTCCCACTTATTGGCTTCACTTTAAATGTTAAATTTACTCTTTGTTGCAAGGAACCTTGCTAAAAAACAAACATGAGATTAGATCCCATGTTTTACATTGATTGATTTGTTTACTTATTGAGTAGAGTTGAAGGATAATATGAAAAATAGAAAAGTGATGGCAATCAGTATTTTTAGTGCTACCTTTAGTCTATAAGTGTGATATTTTTTTAAAAAGTTAAAAGCAATAGTATTTCTTTATGTACCAGCCATCTTTAAGTATGAACATAAACTTGATATCTAGCAGTCCTTATTCTTAATAAGGAGATCTTTCTCTCTCCCTCTTTTTTCCTCTTCCTTCTTTTCTTCCTTTCTTTCTTTTTTCCTTTAAATCACTATTGGATTTTGTCTTCCAATGATTGTGGATAGACTCTGTAAATTCTGTGTAAGAATTTGAAAACATTCTGATGGATTATAAAAAGGCACTCAGTAATTCCATTATTACTGAAATATAGAGATCCCACCACATGTGTTCTTTATAACAAGAAAATTATATATATATTCACATCTACATATACATAAAGTGAATTTGTTGGGAAACATAAATCTCACAATATAAAATACATTGAACTCTATAGATCACATGATTTTTTGTATTCTTATTTACATATCCCATACTTTATCACTCTTCAATATTTCTAAAGCAACTTCTCCACTTTTTTAAAGATATTCAGTATTTCAAGTTCAAGACTTGGCTATACTATTTCTACCATGCACATTTTGGAGGAAAGTTTCAAAAGTTATTAATGGGTTTCTCAGCCTTCCACCTGCCTGCTCACTGGGTTCTGACCTTGTCTGGTTATTTAGACTTGGATGATGAGAATTGTGGAAAGACAATAAAGTCGAAGGACAATGGCAACTCAGTCAGATTATCATATGAGAATGGCCAGAATAAAGATAAACTTCTTTCTCTTCCAACTTAGCAGAGGACATAGCAGTAAGTTGGGGAGTTGGGAAGAGAAGAGGAAATTGCACTCAACCAAGGGAAGCAGGGAAAGGACCTTTTAGAAATTTTTCAAGTATAGAGAATAGAAAAAGGCATAAATTAAATAAAAAATGGGTATGAACAATACGCTTCAATTTCCTCTAATACTATTGAGATGTGATGGCAATGATTGACATTTCTTTAGATCTGAACCTGGATTACATGACCATAGATTTATTTAAATGATATATCTTAATTTGAGTGGATCATCAGCCACCCCAGCCCTCCCAATGATGAGCTAAGAGGTCTTCTGAAGTTTGGCAATATAAATTGTAATAGTGCATTAAAACTACATTCTAGCAATTCTTTCGAAAGAATATAGCATATTTACTAATTGGTACTATTTATGTTTTAGCATTTGTTGGACTAAGTAAAAGGATTCTTAGTACAAAATTAGAGAATATGTCCCCAAAGGATATTAATAAGAGAATTAAGCAACATTTTGTTATGTGGAGATGAATTTAAAGTAAATCAGAATATATATTCTGTATATTTCTTAAATATCCTCAACTTGAAAATTATACACCTCTCATGTGAATGTAATGGTCTTCTTCAGGCATGTTTGGGCATAAAAGAAACAATTCCTTTATTATCTATTGACTAGCTGAAGAGAAAGGAAGTAGGGTGAAAGTTGATTTTCATGTGGCCATCAAACCAGGCATTTTAATTTTGCTAATAAAACCAACGTAATGTTAGCTTCATCCTAGAAACTTGCTTTAGAGGTCCAAGTCAGGAATTTATTCAAATAATTAATGAACAAAATTTCAGAATCATATTTAGTATATTTAAGACTTCAGGTTTAAAAATTTATTCCAAAAATGATTGCATATTTTATTTAAAGTCAGAAAATAAGGTCAGATTTTCATTATTGAAAAAAGCACTTCATGTCATCATTGAAGTCCTGCCTATGCATATGCATCAAAATTCTATTTAATCATCAATAAAATCATATTTAATAGAATTTTCATATCACTTGAATGTGAAATTATAAAAGTCAAATTTAGAGAAATGAAGAATAGAATGGTAGCTGTCACAGACTGGGGCGGAGAAAGTGAAAAAAAATGTGGTCAAATGGTACAAATTTTCAATTATAAGAAAATAAGATTTGAAGAGCTAAGATATTGCATGATAACTATAGCTGATTATATATTGTATGCTTGAAATTTGCTAAGAGAATAGATCTCAAGTGATCTCATAACAAAAGAAAAAATAAAAAGTGGGATGATGGATATATCAATTACCTTGTGAGAATCATTGAACAAGGTACACTTTGATTGAAATACCACATTGTATAACTGAAATATGTATAATCTTTTAATTTGTCAGTGGTACCTCAATAAAGCTGGAAAATTTTTTAATAGCTTTTGAATTATAAACTGAATTCTCTGGAAGTTTGAGATGTTTATTTGTTCACCCCTTTGGCAAAAGAAATGCAACATGCTGAGTTTCTCTGATGATTATATGGGGAGAATTGCCACTGAATCTCAAGCTGTTCAAACTACTTCTCAATAGCATGCAGGATAATCATCGCTAGCATGGCATTGAGATGGATCCTACTCCTGTAAACAGTGTTCAAAACTGATGCCTTGCTCTGGAAAGCAGTTCCAGCCACATAAATCGTCAATGCCATAAAAATCGTTTGACAGGAGAGGTGAAATTGATAGGCGATTACTACTGAAAGAATGATTGACAGCAAGACAATGCAAAACATCTCTGACTGAGGGAAATGTGGCCCATAGGGGACTGCTTTTTCAACCTGTGAGAAATGGTTTCTACTAGAATAAACAGGAAAATGCTGTTAGCTTAGAGATTTCTTGGAAAATGACGAATTATGAGACAAGAAGAAAAAAGGAAATAGAACTCCATATATTGAGGAATAAAGGTGATTTAAATTTCACTTCTTATGAGGCAGTGATTCTCAGAACGGTGAACACATCACAGCGATTAGTGTTTCTTATGAAAAATAGAGATTCCTCATCCCTGCTGCATATCTAGAGGATCATGAATTTAGTGGTGGGGTCTCAGCATTTTTTAAAAGCCTCTCAAGAGGTTTTCATAAGTAGCCAGGTTTACTAACCACGGCTAAGGAATACTTTTATAGTGATCCTTGAATTACTTGGCTTCCACCTGATATAAAGTCTATTTTGATTATCTTCATTTCTTCCATATCATTGATTTTACATTAATATACATTCACACCATAAAACTTGCTTTTTACATTAACACACACATTTTTTAGTTTCTGAGGCTACATCAAGCAATATAATTTCCTTTAAATATTAAAGGAACATGTTATCAATTATGTAAAATCTCAACATCTTTCAATGAAAGATATGGTGGCAATGATTGATATTTCCTTAGTGTTGAACCGGGATTACATGACCATAAATTTATTTAAGTGGTATATTTCAATTCAAGTACATTGGTTAGATTACCAGCCACTCCATCGCTCACAAATAGGGCTTTCCAGTTTGTTTTTAAGAACTTATTTGTTTTGAGTACTTGATCCTGAGGAATTCATGATCAAGCCAAGTACTTCTAGACAGCTATGCTTTGCCTACAAGAGTGGGTTTGCAAAAAATATTTTTTTATTATTTTATTTATTTTTATTATTTTATTTATTTTATTATTTTAGTAAAAGTGTTCACAAAAGAAATAATTGAAGTTACCTAAGGATTTAAACTCAAATGGTGAAAACAAATCAAAACTTCAAAGTTTAGGGTAGCCAGTATAATGGAGAGTGAAAATGTGAAATAGTAGATCAAAGTGGCCAAAATTAATATAAACAATATTAAAACTAGGAAGATATTATAGGCTTCAATGACAGGTACTAACAGAGGTACCAAAGTACAGAGAGAAAACAATGTAAGCTCAATAGAAAACCCAGAAAGAATTGAAAATATGGATAGATAGAAATATCAAGGAGATACATTACTAATTTTGTTATAAATTTTTTTGAATTTCTTAAAGTAAGTATATGCTAGGTAGTTGTCACTCTGGTGGAAATAAAGAATTTTCTTTGAAAAAATAAAACATCCCTGAGATAAGAATGCAAAATTTTTGATATCATGATGAGATTTGCCAGAAGGTAGACAAAGGCTTAGGTAAATAGGAAATAGTGAACAAGAGAGTAAACTGTCCCTGATAAAACTAGGGAGTGGAAAATTAGAGGATGGCAGTGACAAAAATGGAAGAGGAGGTATAAAACCAGACATGAACTCAGACAAGGAGAAATTGATGAATATGGTTGAATGACTTTGTGTAAGAGAGAAGGGCAATGAAAATAATTGCAGCCTTTGGCCTTGACCTCAGTATGGTGTTTGTAGAAAGTGTCATTCCTCATACCTTTTTAGTCAGCTTTCCACTACTCTAACAAATACCTGAAAAATAAACGTATAAAAAGGTAACTTTGGCTCCCAGTTTCAGAGGTTTCAGTCTATGACTTGTTGACCATTCCTATGGACTATTGGGGAGGCAACACATCATGACATGAGTATGTACTAGAACAAAACAGCTCCCCTCATGGCCAGGAATAAAAGAGAGAGAAATTGTCAGAGGTCCCCAGACCCCTTCAAGGACATGTCCCAGTGACTAAAACCTTCCCCAAGCCCTCACTGTGAACATTTCCACAATCTCCCATTACTGTTATTCTAGGTGCCTAGAGCCTCTGGGGACACTTAAAATCTAAACTATAGGGTTCCCAATATAATTTAACATTTTAACAAATTTATATTAGCAATTTATTGTATGTTTTAAATTGACCTCCATTTTAGAAGCAAAGGGAAATATACTGGTGAAGAAAATGTACTTTTACCCTTTAAATGTGCTTACAATAAAGTAATATGGATTAAAACACAATAACGTATAAACAAGAATCTAGGTTAAGGGTACTTAAAAACATTTATCGTATTCTAAATATGGAACAATTTGCTTCAAAATTCCAAGTTACAAGTCTTCCATTATGGTATGGGAAACCATTTTAGCAACTCACCATTTGAAATTCAATGGTAATTTTGAACTTCTAAGATCGGAGGTTAGGAAGAAAAAGCTGTAAGTTTATATCTCATATTTGTTATTTAAGCAAAAATGTTAAATGATGCTGGAGCTTAAATTTTTTTCTTGATAGAAAGTGAAGCATTTCATGCAAAAACATCAAGGAATCAATGAGCAAAAGGAATTCCCAACTGATTTATTTCATTAAAAAGAAACAGAGATAGAACTTTATGAAGCTTTCTTTGCTAGATGATATGAAGAGAGAAAGTTAACCATGAATGTATTTATTGAATTTGTTTTACGTGATTTCTAGTTTATTTTAATGCACGCGTAACTATTTGCGAAACAATAGAGATCCCCCTAGATACTCATAGTATTCCTTGTGGTAATCAATAGTTTTTTGGCCTTAGATGTGAGAAAAGGTGAAAAATAAACATACATAAACATATTTTAGAGATGCAATCAACAGGGCTTGATGGCACCTGATTATATGGGTCTACTGTGAGGAAGTTAGTGAAGAAGATTGTGGTTTCCCCCACTGACAAATTAGACCTACGGTGATGCCATTCATTGGAAGAAAGCAGCAGAAAAGCCCAGATTCAAAGAATTAGATTATGATAAGTGTTCTTCTTTGGAAATATGTAATTGAATTTAACTTTTATATATCAAAGAAAGAGATATTAATCAAATAATTGGATTTTAAAATTTGAATCCTGGAATAATCTTTCTTTTGGTAATGCAAATTTCGATTATATTAAATAATCAAAGAGGTAAAGGAAATACTGATCAGCTAGGTCTTCATTTAAAGCTCATGTTGAGGAAGATCAGTCTGCCAAGGAATCAGAAGAGTCAGATAGAAGGTAGAAGGACTGCCGGGAAGTAAGGAGTTTGATTCATCTTGTGAAGTGAATTCAGCTAGTCACAGAAAGATCACTCAAGATCTCTCTCCTGAGTGGAGTCTGAAAACGTTCGTCTCATAGAGAGTAGAATTGGTGGTTACTATAGGGTTGTGTGATTGGGGGAATAAGGAAAGATGTTGGTTAAAGGATATATACATACATTTAGATAGCAGGAATAAATTTTAGAAGAGATCTAACACCATAGATAGGTGAATGTAGTCAATGATGATGTATTATTTCCTTGAAAAATTTAAAGAGTAGATAAGTGCTTTCCCTACAAAAATAACTATGTGAGGCAATGCATTTGTTATTCATCTAAATTTAACCATTCTAAAATGTATATGAACTGCTAAATATGTTATGCATGATAAAAAAAACAATGTTACTTTTTGTTTTTTTACAGTTAAAAAAGATGAAAATAAGTTGAGTCTAATGCTGCTTTGAAGTCAAATAAAATGAAAACTAAAGGATTCCATTGAGTTTACTGCTTTTATTACATAAATTTGGATTGTTTTAAAGAATGTGATTCAGTTTACAATGGAGATATAGGTCAGTATCTGTAAGGTAAGAAGTATCCCAGCAATCGTTTGTTAGCTTTTGATTTTCTATTTCATTTCATTTTATTGGGATAATCATCAAATGCTCTTGTCTCCCCCTATCACTACTAAAGAGAAAAAAAAAAGGAAGGAAGGATGGAAGGAAGGAAGGGAAAAAGATTTAAAAAAGGAAAGAAAAAAGCAGAAGAAAAACTTATGTTGCTGTCAGATTGTTAGTCTCAAATCCTTTGGATTTTTTTTCCTTTCTTCCTCTTTTATTCCTTCTTATGTAAAAGGAAACACTCTCAAACTCCTGCAGGAGCTAAAAATAATATGGGGCACATAAAAAGCATAAAAATAACGTCTTAAAGGAATGTGATACTCCTCTAAGAGCAATTATATCAAAATAGTAGCAAGCCAAGAGGAACTGTTGAGGCTTATGTTTCTGATCTGTTGCTGGATGACAATATATTGGATGCAACTCATATGAGTTGGAAAATAATGCCCTCATAAAACAAAACAGGCATACATGAAGTAATAGGCTGAGTGTGATGTGTTTAAAATATTAAATATTTAGTTCCTAGCGTATTGAGGATGGTGATTGCTACATTTAAATAAGGGATAAATTCTCTGTTTTAAATGACTCTACTTTGTAATATGTCAAGAACAGATTGCTTCCAAACTAATGTTTGGAATAAGAGTCATAATGAAATTCAAATGAATAGGAATTTTGTTTTGCTTACAGGGAAGGTATCCTGATCCATTCAATACTGATGACAGGGGCTGGGGATATGGCTCAAGCGGTAGCGCAATCATCTGGCATTCGTGCGTCCTGGGTTCCATCCTCAGCACCACATACAAACAAAGATGTTGTGTCCGCCAAGAACTGAAAAATAAATATTAAAAAATTCTCTCTCTCTTTCTCTCTCTCTCTCTCTCTCAAAAAAAAAAAATACTGATGACATCAGTGCTGACTATGAGTTTCCGAAATGTTCAGTAGAGTCAAAGATTTTGGCATGATTTCATTTCAGCATTGAATATTAGAATAGGGAATGGGTACCAGCCTTTTCTCCAGGAGAAACCATCATCAAAGTCAACAATACTCAGTAAGCAGTAAGGGAATTGGTAAGTAGGCTGACATGCTTCTTTATTATTCTATTAAAAATCAATATGTTTGAATAGTCAAAAAATTCTTGTGATAGAAAATAGGAAACAATTCAGAGTTGCAAAGCAACACTTTACTTTTCTATCTATAATAATACCATTGTCTATTATAAAATAAAAGTACGTTCCTTAAAATGACATCTAAGATGTGGGGGAACTACATTGGAGGTTAAATGAACATTGTGTTTTTCACACCATAGCCCCCAAATTTGTAACAAAGGGGACAATATGATGAATGGCAAAAAGTGGTTACTGAATAAATAAATCTTACGAAATCATTGCCCAATACACAGAATTTGAAACAAAGACCACGTGTTTTTATTCTATATTAATCGAGATAGATATTACATTACATAGAATCAGGGTAGTACCATCCTGAGAGGCTGAGTAACTCCTTCCCTTATTGTAGAAAGCCCAGCAACAATGTCTTAAGGTTAATTCTTGATTTTGAACTCTGGACTTTTAAACTGCTTCAGTTATGTGAATTTGCTTTAGGCAATGCTCAAGAGATTGAAGAGTTTACCCTCTGATCTCTTGTGTTTTTTTTTTCTAAATGATTTTTTTGTCTTATCTTCACTCCAAAGGTAAACGAGAATCTGATTGTATAATTTTAACTTAACAGATGGATGCTCTTATCAATTTAATACTAAATTTTCTATATAGGAGTTTTCCTAGATTAGCAATGAATACAGGAATCTAAGAGCATGTATAACTCTGGCGTTTGCAACATTACTATATTTATGTCATCTTTGACTGTTTTCTTTCTTATTTCTCAGCCTATATGTTTTTCACTTGCATCGTGGTAATAAATGATAACATTGAACTATTTATTCTCAGAATCTAAGAAGTGTTAAAAAATCTGTCATGTAAAACACTAATTCTGATTACACAAGGAGCACCTAAAGTTATTGGTATGTTAATTGAATGTGGTTTGGGAAAAAGTGTCATCTGCCTTACAGCATTCATTTGCATATTAATAACAAAACTTTGTTCAGTGGAGACATTTTCTGATTAAAACTCTAACGTAAGAGCTCACTTAGAGATTACATGATCTCAAATTATGAAGCGAAATAGTCATAATTTCTACAGAAAAGTCTTCTCAGTCAAGCTATTTTCATAAAAGAGCAAAGAAACAGATTGAAATGGGTATCAAGTCTATACACACAAAAGATCAAAGAAAGCAAAGTTCTAATGTATGTCATTGAAGATTTCTGGTATTTTGAGAAAATTTCTTCCCTAATGATGATACAGAGTTGTGTGTTGGTCAGACTAGTGTCCAAAGGTTCTCACAAGGACTCTCCAGAGCTTCCCCCAGAGGCTATTGTGAGGTTGAAGGACCCTGAAACTCACACCTACTATCACTACCAGTAACTATCAGGCTCGAATTAGTTTCAACAGTTAGAAATATTGAAATGCTTCCCATGTTATAAAACTACTGTTTCACGGGTCTGGAGCCTACCCTATTCTAGATGCCGAGAGCTTCATTCCTACAATTCTCTGTCTACCTCATTTAATTTAGATTTTTAACTAAGGGTGTGTAAATCAGGTAGACTGGATAAGAAGCTTCTGCAAAAGTTTTCAGCAAGCTGTTTTCTAAAAAGAGTTCATGTTTTCAAGAGTTCTTATTACTTAATTGAGCTGCTTCAGACATTGTTTGGTAATTATAAAGTTTCTTTGGTTGAATACATACTCATCTCATGAAGATCATAATTTTGCATAACTGCAGTAGTTTTTATTACATAAAATTCCTTATAATATAATAGTCATTCATTTTTACATTCATTATTTGATTTTTCCTTGGTTAAAGGGGATTAAATTTGAACTTGAAGTCACAATAATTCATAATTAAAAATACGTAAATATCAGCATAATCTATTGAGTGGTATTCTGTGGGGTTTTGTTGGTATCATTCTATTTATGGCTTAGACTGTTCCTTTCAGGTTATTTTATTTTCAAAATAGAAATAAATATAAAAAGAAAGCCTTTATTTATTAAAAAATTAAAGTTGTTTTTTAATTTATTAATTATCTTCTTCTAAAACAGTGATAATAGTGGGCAACCATTAGTTGTGATGATATATTTGCATTTAATCTTTTATTCTCTTCTACTATTACTTGTCACAGCCTGAAGTCTACTGGTAAGTCAAAAAGAAGAAATTATACCAAGAACCATTAACTTGACCTCATTAAACACCAAGCTAAGTAGGGATAGGTTTAGACAACACATGAGCCTTAGAGTAATTATTCTAGGAAAATTATGTTCAACTTTTCCCTGGATAGCTTTACTTAAATGCTTCAGAGATATCCATATGGATAGATACACTGAAAGCACATATGTTGGAAATGTAATCCCTAGATCTATATGCTAATGATATCTGGAAGTGGAACCTCTGGGAGGTAATTAGGATTAGATGAGATCATGAGGTTGGGCTCTTTTGATGGTATGAGTGACTTTATAATAAGAGTAAGAGAGATTCTAGCTAGCACACTTGCTCTGTCTCACCATGGAATGCTGTTCACCATGTTATGGTGCAGCAGGAACACCTTCGCCTGATGTAGAGCCCATGATGGCATATTGCTCTAGGACTACCAAGAATTCAGAACCAGGGACTGAGTAAACTTTTATTCTTTATACATAAGTCTCAGATATTTTGTTATAGCAACAGAAAATGGACTAAGAAAGATAGATATATGCATTAAACTAGGCTTATATTTTCTCTCTTCTTCCTGGATTTGCTCATCTTTTTATTTTCCCAGTCTTGGTGAGTAGCACCACCAGGTTACTCATTACTTATGTCAGAAACCCAAGAGTTTACCTTAATTACTTCTTCTCATTTAACCTCTAATCTCATTGGGTATAAAACTCTGTTTGCCTCCTTAACATTTGTTGAATTGCTCCCTTTGTTTCCATTCTCACTGCAACTGCTTTATTTCAGACCACCATTGCCCCCGGCTAGACTTCTCTAAAAGCTCTTTCACAGGATCCCATGCTGACCTAATTCAATCTCAATCTCACCAGTTCTAAGAAAGATCTTTATAAATAAAACATTAATGTGAGCATGTCATTTTTCTGCTAAGAATCTTTCAATGGCTTCTTTCACTTTCAAATTGAAGTCCTAAAAAAACTTATGACATACTATAAGAAACTTTATATCCTATCAACTTTTGCCTAATAGGCCCTATGTGTTGGCAGTCATTCTTCAGCTCCTTCTTAAACTTCATGCTAAGCTTAAGGATGGCATCCAACTTTTTTTCTGGGTTTATGTACATGTTTTTCTTGCAGCCTATACAGGTCTTATCTTTTTTTTTCTGCTCAGCTAACTCTCACCCCTCTTTTAAAATTTTATGAGAATGTTTTGGCCCTCTCTCACCACCCTTCTGGTTTTTTTATGTACTTTCTAATAATTATCTTAAGATCCCAACTTATTAAGTTGAATCACTATTGTCTTCCACTATAAGTAAACATTCTGAACCCAAAGATTATGTTTCTTTATTGCCTCCAATTTTTCACAGTGCTTAGCATACAGTGTATTGTTAAAATTTATTTGTTAGAAGAATTATTGAGTGAAATAAAAATCAGATTTATTTAAGATTATATACTTCATTTATTATTGTTACTATAGTCATCATCATCATCATCATCAATAGAAGTTGCTCCACTCAAATTCCTGACTTGTGCCTGCTATTAAACTTATTACAATTTCAAGCAATCATAAACTTTAAATCATGATGAGCACTCTCAACTACCCAACCAAGAGGATGCTGTTTACATAAAAGTTATCTAGTTTAATTTTAGATGAACGAAGAATGCAGCAGTAGCATTAATCATTTAAATTTTAAATTTTGCCTGCTTTCCACAAAAAAAAATATTCCTGTGAATAATTTACAAAACATAAATTGTTATTTTGGCTGAAGATTAGGAGCAGGAGCTAGCCAAATAATGAACAAATTAATAATAATTTCTTGTGTGAACAAAGCTTTCCCTGAATGCTGAATGTCTTACAGTTCGACAATGGCTTTAAAATCCTAGCTATGGTTAGTTTATTTTGCAATTCATGTTTTAATACCATTTAAAAAATTATGATCTAAGATGTTAAATACACTTGTGGAAAAAGTAAAAAAATGATAATATACTATTTAAGCATATATTAAAGATTTTAAATCTACTTCACACTCTGATATTTCTAATTTTATGAGTCAAGAGACTTAAATACTGTCATGAGAACATGATTTTCGCTTACAGGTACATTATAGCATACTCAAAACTACAATTGAATTATGAGTAATAGCTGTGATTTTAGAAGCTGAAAATAAAATGGAATAGTATAATATTTACCTCTCCTTAGAGTATATTTAGTCTACTTAGAACATGCTGGCGTAGATTTGAGCAGGTAATAATTGACTGTATTTTAAAGCGGGAGGCAAAGCCTAAGGTGCTAACTCAAGCAGGTCATTAACACACTGGTTAAAAAAAAAATACTTAAAGGATATATTATGGCTTTCTATTTGTGCATTTTCTACATTATATTCATTACTGAAGATGCTTGAACTACTTGAGTTAAATATAATACTTTGGCATAAATGGATAATTCATTAATATTACTCTGCAAGTTGACCATTTTAGAATCTGTTATGTTTTCATATGTAATTTTTCTTTTTACTACCCACCTTATTTCTTTTGATGCTAATGAATAACTACAGTGTTTCCTCATCTTGGCTTTTGCATGCTGTAATGTATATTAGGCAAAACTATAATGTCACATTTTCCTGATGTTTGAAAAGTTATGTCTGTACTTAGTAAATATTTATTAAATGTTTATTGCCTATTGAATTACTAATCAAGTATTTAGTATTTTAACCAGCATGCCAATATATTAAAGATTTAAGGAATTAGGGAGCTATATTTTTTAATAATGAAAATCTTATCTGTAAAATTCAATTTATTAAATACTTATTGAAAAGAAATCTTTCCCCTGACTCCTCTGCTTTCCTTTACAAACAAACTTGTGATTGGATCATTTCTCATACTCCTATTTTCTGGAGTTTATTAAAGATATTTAAATTCTTTTTTCTTCTTCTTCTGTCCTTATGATTTTTTTTCCTGCTAAATGAAATAAAGTTTCCTCATTAGAAGACTCTGCTCTCCAATTCTTCCTGACCACCTGTTCTCCACACTGAAGTCTGTTCAACACCCTTAAGTCTTCCCATCTTCCTGAGGAACTTGAGTACTTCCCTTAATTTTCCTCTAAGAAGTCAGAAGCCAGTTATCTACTGTAAACAGATAAGAAGGCAGCTATTGCCCAAAAGGAGTGGTGGGACTTGCAGCAAGGGTGTAGAGCATACTTTAACTAGAAAATTCAAACTTTAAAAATAGGTGAATTTTCACTTGCATTGAGTCTAGCAGTTTGTAAAACTTGGCTATGGGATCAAGCCCAATCTCTTTAAGCGTAGCTAACCCTGTCCTTCCTCATCTGGCCCTGTCCTCTGACTCAGTCTGTCTTCCCCCCATTTTTGATGTGCAAGACTTCCATTGCATCAAAGCACTGTATCAACCTCTCCTCATCCCTTCAATAAACTTTGTACCTTTTCACAAATTGATCTGTTTGCCTGGATTTATCCAGCTATCCCTTTCATATATCTCTAGTCTGGTTTGAAAACTTCTCCTTTCCAAGTACTTGTTTACTACTTGATTTGACCTAATATTATGGTTGCATGATTATTATAGAATTCATTATATGAAAGTGTAATTATTTATCTCTGACATCCTAATAAGACTTGCAATTCTTGTGCATGTCTATCTATAACTTTAGGATGTCTTTTTCTTTTTACCTAACCATTGATAAGACTTGCATGTATCAATTAGTGATTGTTTTATGCTATGGGGTTTTGTCTCACCCCATGAGACAGATGAGGTGAACTACAATGTAGTCAGAAACCCGTTTTCTTGTCATTTCAATTAGCCTTTGTTAGCTCATAATTTTATCTTAAGATGATAAAATGACCTCTAACCTCCAACATTACAACTGTATTCTCACAAGAAGAATCAAAACAACAGACGTAAAAGGTGTCTGTCTGCTGGCTTGGTTACTTCTCTTAAGAGATACTTTGTCTTGAAGAACCAGTTCATTACTCACAATTGTATAGAATTTGACAAAATTATGGTACATGAACATTTTTAATTTCCAGAAAGATCTAGGCAATAATAAATTTTAGTGGATCCATTCCCACCCTATATAAAACTGAACTTTGTTATTAAGGAAAGAAAGAATGACTATTGACTTCATTCTGTGTCTCTTGGTACTCATTATTTCACAATTTGTGCTCCTGGTAAGACATTTCCATACAATAGCTAAATAAATGTCTAAAGATCAATTGACTCATTTGGAGAGAAAAATAATGGAAGAACAATAATTAATAACTAGGAAAACTAAATGGAAAATGCAGAAGAACAATTTAATCTCAAGAATTCATTTAGAGTACATAGAAGTATAAGCTTATATTTGAAAGGAAAAACACACAATAGGAATAGCAAGTACCCAACATGCTCATGTTTGCCATGAGTGAGAAAGGGCTCCCTTTCTGGAGACTGATTGGGCTCAGCTCAGTGCTGTTGTTCAAGTCAACTCCATAAAACTATTTTATCCACTTCCCATTTTCTTGTAGATTATTATGGTTAGTATATAAGGTCTTCTCTGAAAGTTCCCATGTTAGACAATGTGGCAATGTTCAGAGATGAAATGATCAGATTTGGGGAACTGCAACTTAATCAGTGGATTAATGCATTTGAGAAATTGATAATTTGAATGAATTAGTAGATGGTGACTGTGAGTTGGTGGGGCATGGCAGAGGTGAGATGCTGGGGCTGTACACATAGGGATTATACTGTCCTTGATTCCTTGCATTCAAACTCTCTCTTCTTCCTGGCTGTCATGGACTGAGCAGCTTTAACTCCATCATGATCTCCTGCCTCACCACAAGCACAGAACTATGGAGCCATCAGACTATTAGCTGAACCTCTGAAACTGTAAACCAAAATAAACTTTTCTTTCTCTAAGTTGTTCTTGTCAGGTATATTAGTCATCTCAATGCAGAGCTGACTAACACAATATATGTCCTTTTCATGGTGATATCTAAATTGCTATTGACTAGTAGGTGATAATGAATCAATACCATGTCCCACCCAAAACAGATAAAAATACTTTTAGAGAAGTATTTTAAAAAGTAGCTTAAATATCAAGAAAAAATTAAATATTCTTCCCTATTAGAGAAATAATTTGGATCAGTATGATTTTTATTGGTTATTTTTAGTTATACATGATAGTAGAATTTGCTTTGATATAGTTATACAAGCTTGAATATATCTTATGCTAATTAGAACCCTATTTTATAGATGGATATGATTTTGAGATTCACTATGGCATACACATACATGTACATAGGAAAATTATTTCAGGTTCATTCCACTGTGTTTGCTTTTTCTGTCCTCCCATTCCCTTATTTCCCCTTTATCTAATCTACTGAATATTCTCCCTCTCCCCCACTTATTGTGGGTTACCTTCCACATATTAGAGAAAACATTGAATCTTTGGTTTTTGGGGGGACTGGCTTATTTTGCTTAGCAGGAGAGTCTCCATATAGATCCATTCACTAGCAAATGTCACAAAGTCATTCTTCTTTATTTCTAATACCCCATTGTGTATATATACCACATTTCCATTCATCTGTTGGAGAGCACCTAGGTTAGTTTCATTGCTTAGCTATTGTGAATTGAGTGGCTATAAACATTGATGTGGCTATGTCATTGTAGTATGCTAATTTTAAATCTTTTTGAAATATGCTGAGGATTGGAATAGCTGGTCAAATGATGGTTCCATTCCTCATTTTTGAGGAATCTCCATATTGCTTTCCAGAATGATTGAATCAATTTGTAGTCCCACATTTTGTAGTGCCAATTTCCCCCCACATTCTCATCAACATTTATTGTTTGTATATTATTGATAATTGTCATTCTAACTGTAATGAGATGACATCTCTGTGTAGTTTTAATTTGCATTTCTCTAACTGCTTGAGATGCTGAGCATTTTTGTATAAATTTGTTGACCATTCTTCTTCTGAGAAGTGTCTGTTCATTTTCTTTGCCCATTTATTGATTGGGTATGATTTTTGTTAGCTCATGAGACTAGAAAATATACACAATTTTGTTTTGTGAGCTATTGAGAATAGTTGGTTTTATCCGATCCACATATTATGGTCATGCTCCACCAGTGCCAGATTTTTAATGCTTCAAGCCACCATTTATAAATCACAATCAAATAGCTCATTAATAAATCACAACTGAATAAAGATTCATTTTCTTATACTTGTATGCATAGAGCTCCTAAAAAACACACAAAGAAAAAATATTCCCCTCCCTACTAATCATTCCATAGAGCACCAATCACATGGAATAAAACTATATTCAGTGCTTTATCTTTGTATGGAAATCTATCTCCTCGTGCAGAGTGTTTAAAAGAATTCACATGACAGAGAAAGTTGCCCGCTCTGATTGCACAGGACTTACCCATCCCTGAGAGCAAGTTCTCAAATGCATCAGTAACATCTGGATTATTGCAACAGTCTCCTTACAAGTCTCCTTTATGCCAGGGACTCTCTTCTAATCACTGGTGTCCATGCCCTTAGAGAAGTTCTGAAATAAGCATTTGAAAGACATGATTCTTGATGCTTCACTAATAACTCTTCATTGTTTAAAATAGGTAAGCATGATATCAAAGCTACTCAAAAGTTTATCTTCTAAAGCCTGTAGATATAATAAGTAGATTAGTCATTATCTACAGAAGGGGAAGAGATGGGAACAAAAAGTAAATGTGCATGAGAGATCTTATTGTGTAATTATAATGTTCAAAAACTGTTTTGTTACCCTTGAACAACTTATTTGCTCAAAATAATTTTTACATTATACACTTGAAATGGTTGAATGGCTATGGTATGGAAAATATGTTTCAATAACATTGTTTGAAAAAAATCTATTAAGTAGGCACTGCAAGAAACAGATGGGGCCAATCGGTGCAGGATAGGTAGGCTGAAGGTGAGGAATGAGTTTGTGCCCACTAGTGTATTCACCACCACTTCTGTTCCCATGAGCTTCCCAGCCTTTCTCCCTCAGATCCCATCCTGGTTTAGGCAGCACTGAACAAAAAAATTGACACACAAGAGACCTGGCTGGAAGAGATTGGAGTCCCCCAATAACTTTCAGATTCAAAATAACCATCAGGAAATTTGGAAGCCCACACCTACACCCTGCCTCAAGAAACCCAAGAAGGGTTCAGTGACGACAGTGTACTTCTGTCATTATTTAAACATATGTGGGGCAGTTTTGTTATTCATAAGATTACTAGGTAACTGCTACTTTCTCTTTCTTTAAGCTGGGACAATGCTTTCAAAACACAATTGGAAATTCACTTAAATATGTTGAATCTAACTTTCTCAAAACCGTGAAGTGAAATGGAGGCATATTTGGAAGAACACAAGGCCAATATTAATGAGGGCACTCAGAGAAGGTATAGCCAGTTCTCACCCTGGCAGTTCCCATGAGGGTACAACCCATAGCTTCATCAGATTGTTGAAGTCTTCTTTAACTCAGACATTTTCCCAAGACATACTCTGTAAAAACTTTTAAGTTAAATATATAATAGTTGTGGAGATGCTTTCCATGGAAAACCATTAACTACATCCCTGTCCCGCTCTTTCTCCTTCTAAGAATTATAAGTTAAAAAAAAATGACTGAAATAGCACTGAGGAAAAATGGGATTAAGACAAGAGTTTTTTCTATATTCTTCTGACCTTCAGTGCCCACTGTAAGTTCTCACTAAGAATCCAAATTTCAAATTATAACCTCATTTTAGGAGCAGTACTCTCCACTGATGCCCCAAGATTACATGAGCAGTGAGTCATATAGTTGATAGACAGACTCAGATATTTTGATTCTCAGTGGTGTGTTTTTTTTTAAAAAAATCTTGCTGCTGAGTATTTGAACAAATTGACATATTGCATATGAATTCCTCTGATTCACCAACCCCTTCTTGCTAAAAAAAATTGTAGTCTTTTTTAAAAAATATTTTTTAGTTTTAGATGAACACAATACCTTTATTTTATTTACTTTTTATATGTGGTGCTGAGGATGGAACCCAGGGTCTCACATGTACTAGGCGAGCACTTTACCGCTAAGGCACAACCCCAAACATACAATGTAGTCTTAAAGAAGAACTGATCTTACTGATGGATGTGGTCCATGTTTATGACTTCAAACTTACACTTAAATTCTTGACCTCCAGTAAGGCCATTAAAGGACAGAGATTTAAGTATCATTGTGAGAGAAGCTATCACTTGAGGACAATGATAATTACTTTGGTTCCAATAATTGCAAGTCCATGGATATTTAGGGATCATAATGTCCAGCTTCACTGATGAGACACTAAAACCCTCAGATACTTCAAGAGTATAGTTAGCCCAGTTTTAAGTGTTCCCTAGAGGAAGACTTCATTATAACCACCTGTCTCCAAATGGAGGTGAGAGACAATGGATAGGCAGAGTCATCTGCTAGGATCCTTGGACATTTTCCTCTATTCCTTTTTAGCTCCAAAGTCAATCTTGTATATATGTTTGGTGAAAAATCATCTTGTTTGAGAATTCTTTCAGATTCTCATTGTTTTTTTTAATTAAGAAGGAAAAAACATTTTGCTAAGTAATATTCGCAATAGCTGTGGTTGATGAATTCATACCTGCCTTTGCTTTTTTTCAACTTGACTTTTCTTTCTTTATTTTGTCACTTCAGAGCACAAAAGCATGTTCCATGGCATTGTATAAATGACAAATTTTCTCCTTATTCCTGTCACTATCCACATCTCTGCTAAAACTCTGTGAAAGTGTAAATAACATTTTATATTAGAACTCCATGTATTGCTAGCTCTGATACAACATTCTGTTCTGAGAGATACACAGGAAAATAACAGGGCATCTTCAGAAACCATTATGTGTCTGTGGGAACATTAGGGAGTACCCAGAAATTGCTTGTAAACCCCTAACTGCATTGTCCACAAGCATGAGGTGTTTGAAGGGCTTTCTTTCTTGATTAGTAGGTGTTTTCATTTTAATGGTCTCATGTGTTCTCCTAGACACACAGGTGGCACTTATATCCCATCACAACAGAGACTGCTGGGTGACAACAATGGGTATAATTTTATTTGGTGAACATTTCTCATAATTGCCAATATTGATTCTCTTTGACTGTATAGACTTGAACGATATTATATACCTGGAATGAGAGGGTATATTAAATATAAACAAACTCTATGAATCTTTTCAAAAAAAGACAAAAATTCCATAAGAAGATAAAGAAAAGTTTATGTAAAAGTATGAACAGAAACAGTGTGAACCATTTCCAATGTTAAATTAAGTTTAAGAGTCTTTTTTAAAAAAAATAGTTCATATTTTGATTCATGACAAACAGAAGTTCATTACTTCTTAGAAAACTAATGAGAGTTAAATGAGACTATCCAGAAAGTCTATTGAAATTTTTCTTTATATCCTATAAAATCTAGTTTCTCCCTTATAAATTTTCCAATTTATACTTTCAATGTTTTCTTGTCACCTGACTTAATATCAAGAAAAATATGTTTAATTTTATTTTTAGAATCACAAAAATACTATCCAAACAGACAATGACTTAATTTTATGAGTACTTTCATTTCACCAGATAGTGGGGTGCAGTATAATGGGCAAATACTACACCATTATATAGGGGCACAGTTATAGTTATGCAAACATGACTATCCAATTTTAGTGCTTTCATAAGAATAATTACATTGTAAAATTCATTAAGAAATATTAGCTTAAAATATGGAAAGTATGTTATTCTGTCATATGTCCATTTACTGGACAAGAACTATTTGGTTTTATAATTATTTTATAATTTATTCACAGGTTTTTTAAAAGTGCCATTGAACTTCTTCATTATTCTGTTTAGTAGAAGTTCACTGGATGCATTCCAAATTCTGATTGCTTGGCTTAATTGGAAAACTTTTAGATTTGTACTAGATGTCATTTTCTTACTCTATAGAAAATTGCTTAATTTTTCTTCTTCAAAATAAACCTTCTCCCCAAATCAAGCACACACCCACAAGAAGTGATTCAACCTGTGACTGCTTCTTGCCTATAATTTTCAATGGAATGGAAAAAAAATCACAGATTCTTTCTCCTGCAGGGTTGCTGACAGAATATCACAAGCCTAGAAAGAAAAAAAAAATGTTTGCACTGGAACTTGGAACTAACCAACTGTCATGATTCCATAAATAAAATGAAAGTAAATTTATATTTCACTTCATAATATTTCAACACTTATTAGGCTTTTTTTTCAGAGTGATAGTTTAAAAATATTTCATATAAACAAATATGGAACAAAATCATTTGACATTAAATAGAGTATATGTAATTATATCTAGTTCCTAGAATTGAAGGTAGGAAAACACACTTTTTGGGCAAACTTGGTATTTCAATTTCAGTTAAAATTTATATTTTACATTTAAAAAGGACACTAAGCTGTTATTTATTAAGAAAATGACAGTGGAGAAAACTGTAAAAAATTATGCTCAATTAAGTAGATGCTCAGGTCAATTTTGATAAAACAAAATTTTTTGAAGGTCTGCTATTATGTGACTACCACTGTTAATCAACTTCACAAGCCATCTTGCTTCTCTTTCATGTTTCTACCTTTATTGAGGTACTCTTGACAAATCCCAATAGTATATATTTGAGGTCTATAGCCTGGTGTGTTGATATATCTGAGCAATAAAATGTTCAAAATTGAGCTAATTAACATATCCATCACCTCCCTTCATTTGGCACCCCTCCTTTTTTTTTTTTTTTTTGCATTGAGAACTCTTTAAGCACTTACAAACTTAAGATTAACCTTCTTAGATAATTACCACTATACAGTACAGTATTGTCAACTTGAGTCACATTGCTGTACATTATATCTCCATAAATTATTTATCCTGAATTTTTTATCATTTGGCCAACATCTCCAAAATTTTCTCATCTCCCAGTGTTTGGAACCTGGGGAACATTATGCCAAGTAAAATAAACGAGACATAGAGAGGTACTGCATCACCTAACATACATGTGGAATCTAAAAAGTCAGTGTCATAAAAGTACAAGGGAGAAAGGCGGGTGACAAACACTGTCATTTTTCACAAATGACAAGATTTCTTTCTTTCTTTCTTTCTTTCTTTCTTTTTAAGGCTAACTGACATTTCACTGAAAAAAAAAATATATATATATATACACATACTCCACATTTCTTTATGCATTCAACCTTTCAGAGACACTTAGGTTGTTCCCATATCTTGGTTATTTTGAATAATGCCACAGTGATATTGGCTGTAGCATTATCTTTGAGATACCAATTTCATGTTTTTGAATGTATATTTTGGAGTGGTATAGTTGGATCCTACGTGGTAGTAGTTCTATTTTAAATTTTTTGAGGAACCTCAATACTATTTTCCATAATTCTTTTATCAATTGGCATCCCCACCAACAGTGTATAAGGGTTTCTACTTCTACACATCTTGCTATCTTTCTTTCTTTCTTTTTGTTTTGATAATAGTTATTCTGACAAGAATGAGGTGATATCTTTTCTGTTTTGTATTTGAATTTCCTAGCTGATTGGTGATGTTGAACATTTACTTGGAACATTTTAGCATTTCCATGTATTTTTTTTGGGGGGGGGCAGGGGGAGAACATATCTATTTAGTTTTTTTACCCCATATTTTAATCAGTTTATTTGTTTTTTTGCTATTGAAATGTATGAGTTCGTTATATATTTTGGATATTAATACTTATAAAGTATATATTTTACACATATTTTAACTCATTCTGTAGGGGATCTTTTCACTTTGCTGTTTCATTTTTTCTGTCAAAGACTTACATTTTGATGCAATCTCATTTGTTTGTTTGTTTTGATTTTATTTTTGTCTGTGTTTGTAAGGTCATGACTTAGAAAAATTATAACCTGGATAAATATCAAGAAGCTTTTTGCTTTTAATCATCTTACGGATTTAAGTCTTAAATTTAAATGTTTAATGTATTTTGTGTTGATTTTTGTAGATGATGTGATTTAAGGATTCAACTTCACCCTTTGCATGCCAACATTTATTGAAAGGACTGTCTTTTCCCCATGGTATGTTCTAGACATCCTTGTTAGAGATCAGTTGACTGGAGTTATGTGAATTTATTTCTGGGTTCTCTGTGTTATTCATTGGTCTATATGTCTATTTTCATTCCAGTAGCATATTGTTTTCATTGCTCTCTATTTTTAATACAGATGCTTCTTGATTTACAATGGATAATGTCCAGATAAATCCAACATAAAGTGAAAATATTATAAGTTGAAAGTGCATATAATATACTTAACCTACTCAACATCGTAGCTTAGCAACACAGTACCCTGTAGAGTATGTTTGTTTACCCTGTGATTGCATGACTGACTGGAGGCTGCATCTAGCTGCTCCTGCCCAGCATCATGAGAGAGTATCATATTGCCTAATAGTGGCTTGGCAAAAGACCAAATTAAAATTTGAAGTACAGTTTCTGCCAAATGCCTATCTCCTTCAGTATAAAATCTAGTCTATAATGTGTTTGTTAGAGTTCAATTAAAATAGTTAATTCAAATGCATCTTGATTTTTCTATTAGAAATTTTGTTCACTGGTATTCATAATAACATAGGTATGTTACGTATGTTACACAGTATTCCAAGAATTAGCAACAGAGCTAGTAACAAAATTTTGTACTAGTCAGAAATAAGTACTCATTAATTCACGCAAAAATGAAACATATCCAAAGCTGATTAGGAAGGGCATAGTATCAGTGGGAAGTTCTGGTGAACTGAGTTCAGGAAGGACCCAGAACAGCACAGCAGAGTCAAGAATGTAGCACAGGGGCACCATGCTCAGAACAGCAGTGCTTCTTTCTGCATTGCTGATGCTGCTTAGCTAACTTTGGCCTTTTATTTTCTTACCACTGGAATTTTTGTTTTATCCTAGATTAGTGAAAACCACTGGATAAACTGGGTTATTTTTTAGATTATTTATAAGTTTTTTTAATTGATCCAGTACCCATGGAAGCCACCTTGAATAAATACATTTTATAGAATTTTACTGAACTATGAGGATTATGTCAGAAACAAATATTCCCTACTAGATTTTTTTACTGTTTATTATTATTATTATTATTATTATTATTATTTTAGAATTTCTCCTGTTGAGTACTGGAATCTGGAAATATGGAATTCTCATGTAGTTTCCATCTACAGTCTAAGACAAGTGGAGAACATCAGGAGAAATGCCTTCTCTACAAAATAATACCATTAGCTAAGGTTGTTACAAAATCTTCCAACCAGAAAAATAATTCTTCAGATGTGGGAAATATTCTGATTTGGGTTGAAAGTATCCCT
Organism: Ictidomys tridecemlineatus; assembly: GCF_052094955.1. Taxonomy (NCBI): domain Eukaryota; kingdom Metazoa; phylum Chordata; class Mammalia; order Rodentia; family Sciuridae; genus Ictidomys; species Ictidomys tridecemlineatus. The sequence goes on along the minus strand of NC_135482.1, from coordinate 42,523,472 downwards.
AGTCACTTTAAGCACTTGTATACTCCTCTCCAATTATTGGGGACCAATTCCTCTCTACAAATGCCATAAATTTCACATAGGAGATTCAATGAATCAAGGAAATTATTTCCTTTTATAATCTGACAACTTCTTGGGGGCAAATCCTAGATTATTTTATTGACACTAGTATCAATAAAGGAAAGACACTACTGTCTTTTTAAAAGAAACCCAAGAAGGACTTGGATTGCAAACTTTGCCTTGAGCTGTGGGTTTCGATATCTGATCTTGTCATTGTCTTACTATTTCCAGTATATAGAAATAGATATTTTATTTTCACATGTCTTTGAAATGGGATTATGGCAATTGTCACTCATATCTCAAAAACTTTTCGGTGAGAAATATATTGCAGGGAACCACAGAAATGCATAATACAGCTCTTTCCCTACATTATACTATAGAAAGACAAAATTACCATCACGTCATACTAATTGGATGTTCATTATCTTTGGTTCTATATAAGCCAGAGAACAAAGTTCAGATGTTGCTATGCCCTTGAATGTCTGCTAGTCACAGTTTGCAGTTACAAATAACAGAAACAGATTAAGCAGAAAAGGGCTTTATTGGAAGGGTTTCAGTTGAATAATAGATAGACTTATTAGGAAAGCGGGAGAACCAAGCTTGGGCAACAGCCTAAACAGGCAACAGCACATCCAATAAGGTACCACAGGGACTGTGTGCATTTCATGCAATTGTTAGCCAGCTGGATCTTTGCCATTGCTACTGGTGCTACTTCCACTGGATCCTAAGCTTTCATTTTCTTATACTTACTGCATTGCTTTTATAATTCCATCTATATTGCGCATGCCTTGGCAAATTTAAATTATATATCTTAATCATGGCTCACTAAGTACTATGTGATAGATATTGTTATTTTTTACATTGGTATGTAATTTAAACACTATTGCCAAAGTTGATTTGTTTACTTTTTAAACATATAGATGCTTGAAACAGTATTTAAGTAGTTTGCTGGAAAAAAAAATAACCGATTTTGGTGTAGTTGTTTGGACTCAAGTATTGGCATACATCTAAATTTCTAATTTATCATCTTTTTTCCTCTTCCACTGGCTGCATTTCCGCGTTTATTTTCACTTTGCTTTGGAAAGAACTGGCTTTCCCAGCCTTCTTTAGATTAACCCAAGAGGAATGATTGTGTCTGCTTTGGCTTTAAGCCTTCCCTGCTTGGGTTCAGTGGTGTGTCTGTTAGGCATGAAACTGTATTGTCTCTTGTGTGATGATGTAGAGAAATATGGTAGCTATCAAAAGAAATGTGTATCAGGGAAATTATATACATGCCTTCCTGATTCCTTTCAAGTACCCTCTGGATAGCTGGGAAATGGTGGGGTTTGACTCTTTGTTTTATTTCCTAATCAGGGAACACTGTGGAAAATAGATATATTTCAGTTCAACAGAAAGGAGAGGGCTTAGGCTATAATATTCTCAAAATCAGAATCCTAGAACAACTTTTATACAGAAAAAAAATGCAAGCCCACAACTTTAGTTGATTATTTAGTGTAAATAAAATATGCCTAGTGCTCAAATACACAGTGGCCCACAGGCAGGGCAATGGACTCAGTTGACTTGGTTCAAATATTGTAAACTTCATGTGCCCACAGGTTTATGACTGTATTTTGTGGAAGTAATTTAAGTGGGACAAAGGTGAAACAGACACACACACACACACACACACACACACACACACACACACACACACCAAGGCGGGAAAAATCATAAAGAAGACAAGTAAGATCTAGTCCTAGCTCTGTAATAGGACTTAGTTTATGCATTATTTTATGCATCATTAGATAAAATGAGGTAACACATGTAAAAGTCACCTTGATGTATGACACATTGTTTGGGATTCTCAATAAATGTCAGATATTATCCTTATCACCATGATATAAAGTTATAAATGGATAAAATTAACTATCTTAAGCTCATATCCAGCATCATCTTGCTAAACTAATTACAGATTTCTAAAAATGGAGGTAGAAAAAAGTAGATTCTGTCTCCAATAATTGATAGGCCTGTAAGCACAAAACAAAAACAAAAATGTTAGTCATTATGAAAAGAATGAAAAATAATACTAATAAAGAATAACATTATATATAGATTGTATAGTAACAAACAGTGAATCAAAAGGAATGGATTTCATGAAAAGCCATACATAAATTAAAAGAAATATAAAAGTTCACAATTTATATATTAGGTTATGGAACTTAGTCATAATTTTTTAAAAATAATGTCATGTCTAATTTGTTTAGATTTATAATAAAGTTAGTAGATTAATTTTAAGGGAAAATATTTATAGCACCTGGGTAGGGAACAGATATTGAAATAGATGGTCCAGGAAGCATTTCACTATGTGTATTGTTTATTTATTTAGTTTTGTAATAGTATGAGTTTGTAAATTTATAATTATTTTGGAACTCTGATAACAGTATATAGAGAGAGTCTAGCTAGGGAACTATTAAGGGACATAATAGAAATCCATTTACACTAACTTAGTATAATTTTAGAACAGGTTAAATCTGTTTTCATTGCCCATTACAGACAATAATATCAGTAACAAATGAACCCAGAGCCTATAATATCAAATAAAACCTACAAAGAAAGAGGGTACATCCTTTAAAGAAATTTATTTTGAAATAGTACAGGCTTAAAAATTACGTTGAAAAACTGAAACTATTTTAAATATCATTTACTTTATGCTTTCAAAGAAGTTAGGAGCCTTGTATAACAGCACATACCTGCAACCCCAGTGTCCTGAAGCTTAGGTAGAACACAAGTTCAAGGCCAGCCTTAGCAATTCAGTGACACTCTTAGCAATTTAGGGAGACCTTGTTTCAAAAAAAAAATACACACACACACACCTGGGAATGTAGCTCAGGGGTAAAGTGCCCCTGTGTTCAATCCTCAATACCAAAAAGAAGGAAAGGGGTGGGGGGAGAGAGAGAGGGAGAGGGGGAAGAGAGAGAGAGAGAGAGAGAGAGAGAGAGAGAGAGAGAGAGAGAGAGAGAGAGAGAGAGAGAGACAGATAGGAACAAATAAATAAATTAAGAAATTAGGGATGTAGCAAAATAGGCATTGCCTTTTATGTACTGGAGATGGAACCCAGTAGTTGTCTACCACTGTGCTACCTCCCAGCTTTTTTTTTTTTTTTTTAGATGAGTTCTCAGTACGTTGTCAAGACTGCCCTCTAACATGCATCATGGCACCCAGCGAAAATAAGCATTTTATTTAAAACTGAGATAACTATATAATGTGAGAGGGCATCTTCTGAGTTAAGGTCAAAGGAGAAAAACAGAAATATATGAGCCTCCTATCAGATGTGAAAATATACCAAGTGGCATGGTTCAGCAAAGTCTTGATGAAGAGGAATACCAAGATCTTCATAGAGTTAATATTAATATCAAAAAAAATTTAAGAAATAAGATATAAGATTATGCAAATGATACGCAGGTTCAATTTGAAGAATAATAATTAAAATAAACATTTATATTTTACTATAGAGTAAATAAATAAAAGTAACCAGAGACTTCAAGACTGTTCATGGGCCCTACTGATATATATACCCCCATGACAGAGACTGCCAGTTTTTGACTTTTGGTGGAATTTGGCGAAAATGTCTTATGACATATACATGTGTATATTTATATATTAATCATCAATCTACTGTGTATCTACATCAAAAACCATGCATGATTTAGTTTTACTTTATTTTTACATTGTTATAAACAAAATCATGCTCTTTGTGTATTTCAAGGACTTTTTCTTTCTTCACCCTTGTGATTTTCAAATTTTCTTATATTGATATGCTCAGCAGTATTTTACACGTTTTCACTTCCTATTTTTATTTTTATTTTATTTATTTATATTTTTTGTTAACAGGGATACTTAACCACTTAGCCATATCCCCAATCCTTTTTATGTTTTATTTTGGAACAGTGTCTTGCCAAGTTGCTTAGGGCAACTATATCTATAAGTTGCTGAGACTAGCTTGTGATCCTCGTGCCTCATCCTTCCAAACTGCTGGGATTACAGGGGTGTGCCACTGTGCCCAACCTCTTTGTGTGCTTTACTGAATGAATATAACTTATTCATCCACATGTCTATTGTTGGATATTAGAGTTGCTTCTAGGTCTCTTTTTGTTGTTGTTTTTATTCTCATGTCAGTCACACTCACATAAACATATACTTGAAACACTTGAAATTACTGGGTGAAAGGGAAAATATAGGCTTTTATTAGATAATATTATTTTTCCACTAAATGGCTTTTTCAACATTACTAGCAGCATTGTGTGATCTTTTTGTTTTCTTTCCTATCCTTTCCTGAGTACCACCAAACCTTTCAAATTTTATAATTTTATTGTATAAAATTATTTCATATCTTGACTATACTTTGCCTTTCTCTGACTTCTTTTGAGGGAAAGGCACACTTTACATACTTATTGATGATTTCTAAGCTGTAAAATGATTATATCTTTGGGCTAATTTTGTATAAACTAAAATTTGCTTGATAATTTTATGTAAAAATTATTTTCTTAACAGATTTATTGAAATATAATTTACATATAATAAAAGTAATCCATTTTGATATATTTTTTAAGAGAGAGAGAGAGAATTTTTTAATATTTATTTTTTAGTTTTCGGTGGACACAACATCTTTGTTTTATTTTTATGTGGTGCTGAGGATGGAACCCAGCGCCCTGAGCATGCCAGGCGAGTGCGCTACTGCTTGAGCCACATCCCCAGCCCCATTTTTATATATTTTAAATACATAAAATTAAATACTATGACCCAATTATGAACTATATTAAACTTATAGTTGTGTGTCATCACATTCTAGTTAAGTAGTTTTAGAACATTCAGATGTTAAAGATACTAACATTTTTGCTATTATAGAGTTTTAATGTATTATAATTTGTGTAGTGTTCCTTTGAAATTTGTTGAAAATTCTTTCATTAATTTTTATATATATCAGAGAATATAATTTTCAAGTTTCAGTTATAGTATCCTATATATGTCTAATTACTCAGATTTATTAATTATATTGCTCACATTCTCTGTATTATTACTGATTTTCTTCTTGTATTATTTTTAAATAAAAGTTTGTGAGCTTTTTTTAATGCTATAGTGAAACTTGTCATTCCACTTGGAGTGCTAATAATTTTTATTCCATGTTGATACTTGCAACAATTTTAGGTACACAAAAGTTTAGAATTGTAATATGTTCCTGTTGATCTAACCATTCTGACAATATTCAGTAATTTTTCAAATACAGATGCTTCTTGGCTTACAGTGGGGTTATGTTCAGATAAATACATCGTAAGTTGAAAATGAAGTAAAAAATATATTTAACACATGTAAGCTACTCAGAGCCTAGCCACACACCACACTTATGGGTACCTGATTCTTATGATTGTATGGGTGACTGAGATATACAGCTTGATGCCATTACTTAGCAATATAAGACTATTTTAACTATATTTTGCTAGACTATAAAAATATCACAACTCAAAAGTATGTTTTCTGCTAAATGCCTGTCACTTTAGTGATATTGTAGAGCTGAACAGTCATGTCAATCCTTTCTAAGTCTGGGACCATAAATATGAGAATGTATAATAATGCATTTTGCTTTAATTTTTTTTCAACTTGGATTTATTTTGGTTACAATTACCTGCTAAATAGGTTTGCAAATATTTACTTTCAATCTTTCTATAATTATTGTTAAAGTGTGCATCTTGTAAATAGCAAAATAGCTACCTTGTGTTTATGTTTGACAAAATGTGTTTTAATTAGAAATTTAGTTCATTCACATTAGTATGCTTCTTATATTTAGATTCATTTTTTTGCAAACTATTATATGATTTCCTTTGTTTTCTGTTTCTATTTTTTGCCATTATTATATTTAAATTTAACTAAACATATCAACTCAGAGGTTACTTTGGACAATTTAAAATGTGGAATGACTTAAAATCTTGAAAGTCTTGAATTACCATGAGAGCCACTTGAGAGGAGCCAGGATAGAATAATGGTCTGAAAAGCTGGTCTTGGTCAACGTGACAGCTTTGTTCACTAGCTAGAACACAAAGATTATTATTGGGTTGAAAAATGCAGCAAAAGCTACCATCCTTCACCTTTTTTAATGCATGAAGTATACACATTCTATTCCCATGATAGGAATCAATGTAGAAGAAATAGAGCTTAATAATACATGTTTTCTAGTGTGGAATTTGGGGGGGCCAAGAATCTCTTCTGTCTTCCTGGAACAATTAGTATAAAAATATGGAGTTTAAAATAGTTGTGGACAGCATTGACAGAGGATTTCTGTACCTAGAGAAGAACTCTATATGATATTAGCATATGACAATCTAAGGAAAGCTGGATTGCAATATTTTCTAATAAACAAGATGTTTAAAAATGCAGAAGTAGCAGACATCTCCCTGTTTTTGGAGCTAACTTTTATTAGCTAACTTTTATTTTACATTCCAAATGCTCTTGCTGGTGAGGGATTGTGCCAAGCACTTGAATGGATGATGTTGTTTAAGTGTTTAAGATCAGAAGGTTTCTATGGACTTTTTCTCATAGGTGTTATAAAATTGAAGGGCTGAACTTCACTTGAAAACAGAAAAAAAAATGGTGGTTTAGATATATCAAACCAATTTAATTTTTTTTTCTCTAAGAAGAAAAACTAAAATAATTTATTTGAAAACAAAGATGAAGTCTCACCTTCCAAATTGCCTTCTCATTACTATTTCCTTCTAATGGACATTGTTAAACCTGTGATTGACAGTTTTCTCAGAATCAATTCTCTCAGGACATTGTGTATTCTGTGCTAAGTACAAAGGGAAATGAAGACAATTTGAGCTTTAAAAGCTTTATTATTTCCACAACTCTCCATAGTCAAATGTTTCTCTCAACATTTAAGTTAAAATATAAATCAGTACAGATATTATTTCCAATATTTTAAAATATGTTACTTGTGAAAATATTTTTGCATACAGTAGTTTATGTATTGTGTATATGCCTTAAGTTCAAGAAAATGGCTTCTCTTTATGTTCTATTAATGCAAAAATTGACAGTATCCTTATTTATCATTCTAAAGATATAAATATAGGTGGGCATTTATGCTAAGTGGGTTTTTGTATTTTCTTACTATTTTTTATTGTATTAAGCAATCCCCCAAATTTTCAAGTTCTTTGAAATATATATTTGTTTTGTTTGAGAGTATACTTATTAAGCATTCTGGGTAGTTTTATATGAGAATCATTTTCTGCTTTATGTATTCTTTTTTTCTGTTGCACCTGCCCTATTTGATGCCTAGCTTAAAGAACAAGACTCATTTATAAAAATTGAATTTAAACATCCCAATTATAAAATATAATGTGTGATGATTAAAACATACAAAAAGACAAAAAAAACCCTTAGAAATATTTCATAAAGCATAGGCCTGTGCTATTAAAACTCAGAATTCCTACGTTGTCCTGGTGACCCCTACACACCTTACTTTATAGGAAAGTAATGATGCATTTAGAGAAGCCAAGTCTTTTATAATGCATAGTAAATATGTGTGACTTTTGATTCTACTGAAAATTCTACCTTATCTTAACTTTTAACATTAAAAATTAATCTTTTATCTTTTTCTACTTCGTATTAGTGGAATCATGTACTATATATTTTAAGTTTCTTTCACTTGATGTAACATTCATGAGATTTATTCCTAATGTTGTGTCTAGTCACACTTGTATTAGTTTTAAACTTAAACTTAGTTTTTATTTTTATCAAAGTTATACAGGCATTGGCCTGGGGTTGTTGCTCAGTGGTAGAGTCTTGCCTTGCACGTGAGAGGCATTGTGTTCGATCCTCAGTACCACATAAAAATAAATAAACAAGTAAAGATATTGTGTCTATCTACAACTAAAAAATATTTTTAAAAGTTATACAAGTATATGAAATAAAGTCATTTATATCTATACATTTGCTATGAAAAATAGTAGTATTCCACCCAAAGCTCATTCCCTATTTTATGCTCCCTGAGGAAATTATAATTTTAAGCTGACATTTAGTATTTACTTTAGACTTTCTAAATCACATTCTTACAAGATAAACATTTTAGAGTTTAAGACATTACATATTGATTTCCCTTCCCAGGTCTTCTGTTTTGTTTGGTCTGGTCTGGTGGACATCTAGACCTGTACCTTCAATTTTACCCTGAACATTCTCTCCCCTGCAGGCATCCCAGACATCTTCTGTGTTAGTTTATTCTCTTGTTAAGACAAAACACATCCTCTACAGAAGGTAGAATTGACATCTTGTATGTCTTCAAATATCTTTTTTCTACCTATATAGTTAGGGATTGCTTCCCAAAATTATAAGATGGTAATAATTTTCCTTCAGATTCTAAAAAGCAAATACCTGTTGTTTACTTTCTCTCAGAAAAATCACAGTGAACTTTCACCTTTTCACATACAGGAAACATTTCACAGCTAGTCTTTGGCATAACTGAATTATCAGCTTTATTACTCTTGTGCTTTGGGGAAATTATTAAGCAAAATAAAGTTTACTTGAAAAAAATAATACAGTTCTCTAACAGGGGATCTGATAATTGAAATGGAATCTGAGTTACTAACAGGTGAGCAGCTCATAAAATTAAGATACTTTGGATAAAGAGATGATTTGTGTCCCAAGTGGGAAGGAGAGAGACAATGTGAGATTTTGTCATGTTACTCAGAACAGCATGTGATTTAAAATTTATAAATATTTTATTTCTAGAATTTTCCAGTTAGTGTTTTTAGAGTATAGTTAATAATGCTGGAAACTGAACTACAGGAAGTAAAACTGTGTATAAGTGGCTCTACTGATTTTTTTTTCTGTAAAGAAGATCCATGATTAAATGATATATAGTTGGATTCTTCCAAATACATTAGAAAAAAAAACTGTCATCAAATGTACAATAATTCTAAGAGGATATTAATGGGAAAAAAAATATTAGGCTATTCTTATAAACCTGGCATAAGCTAGATACCAAACCCAGGCAAACAATATGAGGAATAAAATTTACTTAGGAATCTCTCTCAGGAGTGAAAATATAGATATCTGAAACAAAATGTATACACATAGCACACACAATTCATAAAAAACAAAAATAATGTTCAAATGAGGTTTTAACCCTGCCTCGGAAAATATGGGTGCTTAACATTTTAAAATGTATCAGTTTATATCACATTAATAAGACAAAGGAGGAAAGTTAACTGTCTTGATAAATTCAGATAAAACTTTTGACAAAATTCAATCCAAATTTGTCTTAGAAACTCTTAGAAATGTAAGTATCAAAGGAAATTTCCTCAATATGATTAAAAAAAAACCAACTACACCAAGAAAAACACACTTAGTGGTGAAATTTGAGGAGCTTCCTATTTGAAAGAGTAAATTAAAGTTGAATGCTCTCAATACTTTGTTTTCACATTGTAATGATTTTCTATGCCATTCAATAAGACAATTAAATTGTCTTTAAAGACAATTTAAAGATACATTCTTTAAAAGAAAACATCAGATTTGAAAAAAAGAAGAGTAGAGTGCTGGGGGGCAGGGAAGAATACTGGAGAAAGCTGGTGGTTCTTCCTTGAATACTTCTCAGTCTATGCCTTGAGGCTGGAAGAGCCATCCACAGTAGTAAAGGGGCCAATGTGTGTAGTTCTCACAGAGCCAGGAATACTGTCTGTTGCCATCAGCCTGACTCCTAATTCACAAAAAGCTTTTACCTTAACAGTAAAGAGCAGTGAACCCTAAACTGAGTATTGCATTAGACTCCTCTCACAAAAATAAGACCCTTGAAGAATCAACTGATTCTAAATAATTTTACCTGGAAACAAACACTGAAAATATACATAAGAGTATGGAAATGCTTAACACCCAACAAGGAAAATTTTGCAATGTCTGTCATCCAATGAAAATTTACCATGCATACTGAAAGACAGGAAACAGACCATATAAGGAGAGGAAATAATCACTAAAACAGAATGGACACAGATGTTAGAATTTAAAGAAAAAGACAATGAGACAGTTTATTACAACCATTTTCTTTTGTTCAAAAACATTAGGTAGAGACATGGAAGCTGTAAAAAAGACATAAATCAGTTGTATAGTCATGAAAACTACAGTTTCTGAGATAAGTACAGAACAGGCATTGCAGAAGAAAAGATAAGTGAACTTTAAGGTTTAGCAATAGAAACTGTCCAAAGAGAAATACACTGAAAACAAATTTTTTTAAAATGAATAAAAAGAGCATCAGTGAGCTGTGGAACAACTCCAGATAATTTAATATCCACATAACATGAGCCTCTAAGGAATGAGAGGAGGATACAGGAAAACATTTTAATAAAAACTTAAAGTCTTCCAAATTCGATAAAAATTATGAACCCTCAGATTTAGGAAACTTGACAAAAATCTAGCACAATAAATACAAAAAAAAAGTGTACCAAAGCATATTGTAACAACATCATTTCAAAGATATATCCTAGGAAAATCATACCATCTCTCTTCATAAGAGTCCCATAATTAGAAAATATAGAAATTTCCACCAACAATCAAGCAGATAATTAAGATATGCTTACACAATGGAATACTATACTGCAATAATTATATACAAACTACAGCTACAATGATATTTAAAAAAGTCTCATAACCATAATGCTGAGTGAAAAATACTAGATATAAGAGTATATTCTGTTTTATTAGCTTTGAATATATCAAGACAAGCATAAAGAATCTAGAGTCTGATTTCTAAATAGCCAATTACTCTGAAAGAAAAGTAATGAATTAAAGGAAGCTGAGCAATACTTTTGAGATACTGGTTGTGCTGGAACTAACATTGAATATTATTGAAAGGTTAGTGTATAAATTAAAAAATTTTGTATATGCACTATTAAAATAACTTAGAATCATATAAAATATATGTATAATAAACAATTATAGTTTATATATTATAAATAATATACAATTAGAAAATAAAGTGTTAGAGAAAGGGAAGATTCCCCATAATGCCAACATTGAATACATAATATAAATTAATCAAAATGGTTTGAGACATATACAGAAAAAAAAACTTAAAAGATTTTTGAGTGAGGTCAAAGAATAATTTCATTAAATAAGTAAGATAATAAGTGCATAAAGGAATTTACCATATTCATATGTTGCAAAACTCATTATAAAGATGTTACTTTACTGAAACTGAAACTTGGTTGTAGTTCCAATTAAATTCTAGCACAGTAACTGGTGGATAGTAAAAGCCATTTTAGAATTTTATCTGAAAAATAAAAGGATCAGAAAGAAATAAGACACTAGGAGATGAACAAAGGAGGGAAGACTTTCTCTGGCTATGATCCATACTTATTATTAAGCTAAAGTAATTAAGACAATATGATGATGAGGGTATATTGGAAAAATAGATCAATAAAACTGTAGAGAGAGCAGAAATGAATCCACAGTCATCCACAGTCACTTCATTTATAAAATAATTTATCAAAATGCAGCAGAATTAAATATGATCTTTTCAGTGCACATTGTTGGATTTCCTCTATATTCCTCCTAAATTCTAACCCCCTAGGGGTTTTGAGATGACACAAGCATTCAGACCCTGAATAATTTTTGATAATTCAGAAATTATACAAAATGCTAAAAAAGTGATAATGCCAAGGGTATTAGTCAGTGTTTTGCAGAGACACAGATGCAACAGTATGCATATACAAGTGCTATGTTTGTGTGAATCCATGTATGTGTGTGTAGTGAGTGATGCATACAAAGCACGGGGAGAGAGAGAGAGAGAGAGAGAGAGAGAGAGAGAGAGAGAGAGAGAGAGAGAGAAATTTTATGGATATGTATGTATGGAGACAGAGAGAGAGAGAAAGAGATATTTTAAGGAATTGGCATATGCTAGTGTGGGAGCAGGCAAATTGAATTCTGTAGGGCAGGCATTCTTGTTCAGGGGACCTTGACCTTTTTGTCAAAGCCTTCAAATGATTAGATGAGGCCCAGTCAAACTATGAAGAGCACTCTGCTTTATTCAAAGTCTACTTACATTAAAATTAAAAAATTACATTAAAATATTCCTTTAAAATAGTATGTAGTTTGGTGTTTGACAGAACAGTTGGCTATTACAGTTTAGAAACAGTCACATACAAAATTAACCATTGCATCAAGTTAAATAATATGTTTATGGCAGGAGGATAAATTGATTAAGTCTCTTTGGGATTTTGTTTTATAGTATTCATTAAGACCTGCCACATGATTCAGCAATTACATTCCTACGCATATACCCAATAGCAATTTGTACATGACTATAACAAAAGATATGTAGGTAGTAGTGATTGGAGCAGTACTAGTTGTTTAAGCACCAAACTGGAAATAATCCAAATACCTATTATTCAATGAAATAATGAAATACTACACAGGAAAATAAACTACTAGTATTTAATAATGGATAGTTCTCACAGGCATGAAATTGAGAGAACAAACTGACAAAGATGCCAAAAATGTGCATTGGAGAAAAGATAGCGTCTTCAATATTAGTTATCAAAGGAATAAAATTGAATAAAAAATACATATTCAGAAGAGTATATAGCATATGAATGTATTCAAATTAAATACCTAATTTGACAAGAGTTGTTTTATAGTATAAGAAATTGAGAATAGTAACTAGCATTAAGGTTGATAATACTCAGGAGTTGTATGGATGACACTTCTAGAATTATGCTAGTTTCATGACTTTATTTTAATAGTGGCTACACCATTTTGTCCACTTTAAAATTCTTTAAACTGTATACTTAAGATCTGTGGACTTCATTGAATGTGTGCTAAAACCTTAATAAGTTGTTTAAAAGATAAAGTTAGGCCTTTGCCTAATGCTCTGTTAGTTTAATCCATGAATAGCAATGTACTGCAGATAAAGATTTTATATATATATATATGTGTGTGTGTGTGTGTGTGTGTGTACCATAAATAATAATAGTTTTTTTAACTTAAATAATATACAATTAGAAAATAAAGTGTTAGAGATCCAGCATATATATATGTACTGGATCTTGAAATCCAAAGACAAATATGGCAAGTCTTCCTGAAGTTTAATTGATGCTTATTCACTTTAAATTGTTTTTACATTGAAGATAATTTTGACTTACAGTTAAAAAATAAAGCATGAGGCTTCACAGACACTTAATTAAGCAATAGTTTCTTTAGGCTTTACCTCTAATGCCTGGACGTAACATATAACTCTTCTCTGTCAAGTAATGTCTTTGTTAGAAATACATAAGAATCACTGCCCAAGACTAAAATGAAGTCCAATGGATGAAAATTTCAATGTTAAATAAAACAGGATAACATGTACATACTAAGGAAGATCTTACTAAGCTACTAAATATTTAGGTTAAGAAAGGTGCATTTGTGTTTAACGCCAAACAGATACCATGTAGTAAAAGATTAATTAACATTAACAAAAGCAGAAGAATATTTTTTAAATGCCACAACATTCTTATATAATTAACCATTGATGGCAAATGAAAACAACAAAATTTAACCAAAAACTTTTAAATGGTAAATAATAAAAAATTAAAATTGTATATATGTGTGTGCATGTGTATACGTATACATATACATACATATATATACACATACATATATATAAATTTAAAAATCAACTTGGTCATTTAAAACAATTTAAAAAAAACATGATTAAAAATTAAGACAGGATATGTCCATTCTTGAGACCACTTTTTCCAGAGAAGTGTATGAAAGCAAAAATAAATGAAAAGGGATAGACCTCAACAGATCAGCAAGGCTTCCTTTATTAAGCAGCAAAATGGCACATTTTCAGGAGAGAAACTGGCAACTGGTTACAACAGGGGTCTGACTTTTGTAGGGCTTAAGTGAGACTAAATAATCATAGCGGAATGTGTAATGAGACTTAATCATATGCAATTAATCATAGCAAAATGCATTGGTTGAGCAGTCAGAGAAATAGTTGTGTAAATTCAAAACCCAAGTCAGGGGGAGCACTGTAAAAGTCCAAAGCCCATTGTTGCTGAGAAATGGTGAAAGTCCATGGCCCATTATTTTCCTTTTCTCCCTGGGACCCTTTGTTCTCCCTTTCTCCCTCAGGGTTGTTGTCTCCCTTTTCCCTGGGGGTTGCTGTTTTCCATATCCTTCACTCTATCTCTTTTAGGATCCCTATGGCTCAACTGGAAGGAATTCTCAGGAAATATCAGAACTTGTTTGGAAGGCTTTTACTTGGAATTCAAATTAACAATGGGAAGAACAGAAATGCTAGGTTCAGAAATCAGTGTTCTCTTGAAGTTTGCTTCCTCTCTTCCTTTTCTCCAAACTCAGAGCTTCATGTCCATTCAACCTTGAGATCTTATTATATTTCAACTCTAGGTTGTAGGGGTTTGTATTTTATGGTACTGAATGTAACCCAGAACCTCTTAAATGCTTTACCACTAAACTATATCCCCAGCATGGGATTGTAGATTCTTAAATAAAGAAACTTGTTTTTCTTATGGACAAGAGGAGTGCATGAGATATAGTCAACCTTAAAAAAAAAAAAAATTGTTGAGTGGAATTGAACTTGGTAGTTGCAAGACTTCTAGAATTACCCAGGAATCTTTCAGCCTCCAGATGCTAATCTTTATATGCACTTTGTACATTTACTTTGCCAATCTAAATTACACCAGGTTATAAAATTTTCTCTTGTGCTTTCTGTAACTCATAAACAAATGATCTGATAGCATTCCTCTGTTCTTTCCAAGTTTTTTTGTGTTGACTGAATCTCATCTTAGTCCTGAGATGTTACATTCCTAGCTGTCCTCTTAAGAGAGTGACTGTTTCTTCTGCTCTTCTCATAAAACTAGTTGTGGGGTTGGAGGTGGGTGACTGTCCTCCTTTTTGTTCAATTGTGGCTGCCTGCTCTCACAATTCTGCACTTTTCACTTAATGTAATTAAACTACATCAATCATCACCCTTATTGCCATTTTCTATTCGTGTAACTTTCATTTGTCTGTTAGATTAGTATTCCTGGATAATTTTACCTGTCTTTGATGTTGTTTCTACTGTAATTATGAAATATTTAGACATCTGTATAGATGATCCTCCTAATACCTTTTCAATTACTTGATTTCTGTTCTTTTCTTCAAAGATTATGAACTTCTCTCAAGTTAAGCACTAGTCCTATGAGCATAAAACTAGAAAGTCAATTCTCCTCACAGGCTACTAAACAAGATAAAGCATTCTAACCCCTATTCTAAAATATGGCTATTTATGTTAATACTGAATTCATAAAATATTCACTTTAGGTGTCTCAAGGCATTAGAAATGAATAATTTTTGTTTTGACTCCTTTACATTTATCATTCTTCTAAGCATGTGCTAACTTTTGCTCTTAGCTTTCTACCCTTCTAAACAATGTATCCAATTATACAAGTATAATTTAAAAACATAGAATTTACTACAATTATTAATATGTCCACTTTCCCCCACATTGTACTGTGAATGTACCATAAGTCAGATATTTACAGTGAATCAAGATGAATTTTCAAGTGATTATAATATTAAGTGGAAATCTAAAGGTACCAGTGATCTCAAATTGATCCCATGTCTGTAAAATAGGACTGAAACTGAATTCTCAAAAGAAAAAAAGCCCCTAATGTATTAATCCACCCTCACTCTTGAATTCAGTGCTGTAAACCGTTTTCTCAGGTCAGTGGAGAGGATAACGGGTTTTTGAATGATCACTTCTCAATGGATAAATGTTTAAGACACCATGCTACTTTGTGTGCTTGAAGTTATCAATCCTTATAAGTTGGGAAAATCTAATCAAAGAGTCTAAAAGCATGTGTTCCAAACATGTAAGCCAACTTTTAAGATCTAAAAGAAAATACAGCCTTCAATATTTCTTGTTAATGTAGGCATTAATAGAACAATGAAGAATATCTTTGGATGACAAGAGAGGAAATAAATTAATATACATAGATACATTATGTTTTATTGCTGTAATTTCAGAATTTATGCATGAAACTCTCTTGAAAATTGTGAATGATCTCTCTGCTTGGCTGAAGACATCAGAATTTCACATAATTGTAAAAGTTTGTTCATAGAGGAGGAGGTGATGGTTTCATATAAATTCTCAATGCATTTGCTGTTAGCTTAGAGAAGATGGAACAGAATGCAAGTTGCCCTTCAGAAAAAAAACGTAAGTTCAGTATAGTATTTTATTCTGCCTCTAAGGTACTAATAATCTATCTTAAGTATTACTCATTTTATTTTACATGGAGTACAAGATTTTTTCCCAAATATTTCACTGATTTTTGTAATACAATGAATAAATAGTAGTGGAAGTACCATTATATTAGTCAGTTTGCAAATGGTTACAACTTTATAGGCTTAAGTTTTAGTTATAGTATTGCTATTCAGTAGCTGATCTACTTGGTTAAGTCAATTAATTATTATACTAGCCAGATTTCTTTGAAGGAAATTTACAGCTCCAATATTCTACAACTTCATATTATATTTATCATACTTTCTTTTTTAGAAAAACCTACCTAGATAAATTTTATGTGCACATGATAATAAATCATGTCTTTTGTAAACTTCCTTGGTGGTTTAATTGGACATTTACAGAAAGACAATTTGCTGTCATAATAATTTAGAGATGAATTCTGATATATACATTGAAAAGTTAAAATTCTGAGAGATAATATAATAAGTATTTGTCTCCTGGTATGTGGGTGTGTATACTGTAGGATGAATTAAACTTTGATCTTAGCTGGCAAAGCAGCATAATGAATAATTTTAAATATATGGTCCCTAAGATATGATCTTTGGAAGATCTAGTTGCTGCACATCTGAAAGGAAGCAGGATAGATTATAGTGGGATTGGTTTCTTATGTCTGTATTTGTTAGCCTCTATATTTTATGCTTCCTGCATAAGTATTAGAAGCAATAATTTAAGAATTTGTTTTATTTTACTTTTGCAGCCTAAAAACATGATGCTTTTTCATGTCCAATTGAAAAGGAAGAAAAATAACTTATTTATGTTTTTTCTCTATAAGAACAATAGTAAAATTTGAAAGGTAAGTTTATATGCATCTAGTTGTATGATTCACTGCTATTTAAAATCGCTTCCCAATGGGATAAATGACTAATGAACTAAGAAAAATATAAGCATAAAATTTATAGTAAAATTGTATTATTTAACTGGTACCACAGTCAGGTGAATAATTTAAAAATTAGTGGTTTGAATAAATATATAATAACGCATAGAGGAGAACTTATAAAGATCCCCCAGAATACCTTATTATCCATAATTATTGCATTCAGAAATGTATTCAATATAAAAAATATAACAGAGCACTTAATTGACACTAAATTTGGCATGTTGACCATTCACCTTTAACTGGAGCTCACTTAGGTCTGATAATCAGTTTTAATTTTTTGTTTATTAATTAGTATTATAAATGTTCAAAAAAATCTTTGACACTTGATTGAATGAATTTCTACTATGTTTTAGTCACTGTCTTCGGTACTGGGAATAGGAAACTAAGCAAATATAAGATTATGATTTTACTCTTGTACTTTGTAGTCGAGTTAAGGAAATATTCAAAAACTAAACAAACAAATATAAACTATGCTATAGGTGTTTTGTTGTTGTTGTTGTTGTTTTTTTTTTTGTAGAGGCATTTAACCCAATTGTTAAAGTAAGCAAACCTTTCTTGTGGTAGTGCTGATTGACCTGTAATCTGAATATTAAGAGGAGAAAGAGAGTATCCCAGCCAAGGAAACAGCTTGTTCCCTTCCACAAAAGGCAGAGACACCATGCTCAGCACTAGGAACTGATATCAGCCAGGTGTAGCTAAAAAGTGAAGATAAAGGATAATCTAGACCATACCACTGTCAAGAGACCTCTATATGTGGTTCTGCATGCATCACTCTGCATCACATTCCTCTGATAGTTTCACTACAGCATTTGTCAATTCCCATTCAAAATATTTTTTATAATTTTGTATTTTACTTTTTAAAATTTTTATCTTCCATGCAAGCAAAAACCTCATGTTTCTTGTTATTTTTATGCTACAACTACAATAATGTCTGAATATTGTAAATGTTGAATAAATGTTGACTCATTCAATGAAAAAATAAAGAGGATCTCTCTATGCCACTGGCAAAAGTTACAGTATCTAACATGTGCAAAAGCAAGTTTGTCAACCAAGTAAGAAAGATGGAGTTAGACAAAACACGAGTCTGGAGGGAGACAGGTGAACTTTCAAAAACAGATTTTTGCCCTCTAAGTTAATAATTTGTTGTTTTTGAATGGTTCCTCTCTCCTTTGACTTAATTTCAAATCCATCTGATGGGATACTGCCACGGGAATAGAACATAATAGCTTTGGATTTCCATGTTCTGATTGTCAAGGTTGTATATATTATAATAATTTATTTGACATATTTTTGTGAAGAAAGTGAGATAATAATAACCTCACATAGAATATGGACTGTGGTAGACAATCCATAAATAGGACTTGTGAAGCTGTTGATATTTCTGTTAGCAGCTGTAGCTTCTACTACTGCTACTACCTTAGAGTTGGAGGATGGATTCTTTGCAATGAGTGTAGGAAGGACCCTTGGGGTCAATATCTGTGGAGGGAAATAAAGGAAGTAGGGTTGGGCAAAGTGAGAAGCAGAACATAAATGTAGGCCGAAGACAGCCTTTATTAACCCCACAAGGATTTCCACACCTATAATTCCTTTAGAATTTTTCTGAATTAAGGCTAATGGCCAGCTATTTCTTTTAAAATTCTCAAGCTCTGCATACAGAACTTCTATGTATATCTTTTTTAAAAAAAAATTTTAATATTTATTTTTTAGTATTTGACAGACACAACATCTTTGTTGGTATGTGGTGCTGAGGATCGAACCCGGGCTGCACACATGCTAGGCGAGCACGCTACCGCTTGAGCCACATCCCCAGCCCCTCTGTATATCTTTGTATGCAGGATTCCTCAAGAAAATGAGTAATCTCGGGAAAGGGTTACTTTCTTTGCAGCTGAAGCCATCACCACAGGAACTGACGTTGAGGTAACAACTCCTTTGAATGGGAATATGTATGCACATCATATGTCCAACATACCTGGTTTTCTCTTTCAGTTATGTACTTGTTAAAACCCAGCTTTGCCAGGCGACCAGCGCTGGCTTCATGAAAGAAGGTTACATTCATGAGTAATTGCTAGAGAGTTTTTAAATTAAGGAGACAAGACTCTAATTACCTTTAAAACCAGCTCCAGGATGGCTTCTCCTAGTTCCTGCCTCCAGCCACCTAATGTGGTAGCAAGGTAGCAAGGTTTAGAGAAGAGGGGAGAGAGAGAGAGAGACAGAGAGAGAGAGAGAGAGAGACAGAGAGAGAGACAGAGAGAGAAAGAGAGAGAGAGAGACAGAGAGACAGAGAGAGAGAGAGACAGAGAGAGACAGAGAGAGAGAGAGAGAGAGACAGAGAGAGAGAGAGAAAGAACACAAAAACTTCTGGGGAAAATTCCATCCAATTTAGGTTAAGGGGCACAGCATCCGAAGGTCAGGGGCGATGACTGGGTCTTGGGGCCGTGGCCAGACAAGCCTCTCCATGGACAAGCCCTCAGACCTGGAGAAGGGTGGGGAAAGCTCTGACACAGCTGTGTCTAAGCACCTCTCACCCAGCCAGGGAGTAACTCAAATCACATGCGAGGATGGCCTCCCACACAGCTCTCCTAAGGTTCAAAAGAAAGGTCATTGTTATGGCCAAGGAGCAAGAGAACTCTAACGCTAGTGTTTCTACACACTGGTTGGGAAAACTTTGATTCTAGTGTATTGATTATTATTTTGTTCTATGGAATGTCTATCATGAGATAGTTACTGTTATTTACTCAGACACATTTGTCCTCTTTGATCCTTAGGTTCAGGGTAGTAAAATATGACCTTCAGATAAGCAGTTTACAGACAACAAAGCCCAGACTCAAGTCTAGTAATTTGATCTCTAATTCAGGTTTCTTGGACCAACAGATGTTTAAGGTGATTTCAGTCCTAAAACTCCCAAGTGTTAAGGCACTGGAATCTAATTTGACACAGCAATAATATACATACTTCATTTAAAAAATACATACCTTGTGTAACACCAATGGATTAGTCAGTGTTTTAAGGGAGATTATTTATATACATGTTAATATAAACTGATTTATTTATTTTGAAGTGTTAAAATTGTTAGTTCTCTTGTGAAAAGTTTGCAGGGTGTTTTTTTTTTTTTTTTAGGACTGATTAGTAAAAATACTAAAAATATTGTTACCAAAATTGATTCATATATGTAAAAAGAAGACTATTATAGAATCTGATTTTCTCTACTTTTTGAATATATGAAAAGGTTGTATTTTGGCTCTTGATTAGTGGAGAAACAAGCATGAATTTAGTTCAAAAACTTTTTGTTGTAACTTTTGTTTTAATTTTACATCTTTAAGAATCCATAATGTTTTAACTAAAAGCATTGCTGAAGAAATCTGAAAATTCATTTCCCAAGTAGACTGATGAAAGTTGTGCTTCTCCCTTAATATTCTAAAGAGAGGACTTCGGTGTGTGTTCCAGTACCTTTATCTTTACATTACCTGTGCACTTGTTAGAAATGGAAATTCTGAGGTACCATCTCAAACCCACTGCATCAGAAATTTTGGATGAGAAAACAAGTAAGCTGAATTCAAACAATCCCTCCATGCTGATGCATGTTTAAAAATAACAAGTGAGAGTCACTGATCTAGATAATTTTAGATTGGATAGAATTTGATGTACCCAAGTAGATAAAACTATAATGAGTGTTGGCAGGAGAGAGACTGATAGAAACTGTCTCCTGAGGGAAAACTAAGGAAAAATATAATGAAAGATAGTTTTTCTTTTTGGTTTAGTTTTGAATACGATAAGAATAAAATTACTTTCAAGAAAATCCATTCATCCCTAGGAATAAATGAATAAAAAAAGAATTCACAGATTTTCAACAGAACTGACGTCTACAAAATCCAGAATGTATTTATAAAATGCAAATGGATAGGCTCCATCAGAATTCTCCCTTCAGAGTTTACACAAAGGCCCAGATAGTTCCATTTTGTAAAAGCTCAGCAGGTTGAGAAGCAGCTGTAATGTAACTAATCCTGCAATAAACATAGACATCCATGTGATGGCAGGAGTGTTTGTTTCATTTTGTTAAATCTGGTATCTGGTATTTATTCTGGCAATGGGATTACTGCATATTCCAGCATTTTAGTCATTTCCAAGTTGATAAAAATGAAAAATTTTGACATTCCTTTTTTGTTTTATTTTGGATTCTCCAAAGAGTTATCGAAATAGCTATATCTTTAGTAGCTGCATAATTCATGACTGAGAAATGACAAACTTATATAAACTTTGGAAATGCTAATACAATTTTTATCTGTTTGTTTCCCGATAAATTACTATTATCTTTTCACTATTCTAAACTCTTGTCAATCTAGTTTTAGGCATGGTCTTAACTTTGCAATTAAAATCATCTATAAGTTGTTATATTTCAAATAAATTCACTGGACTCTCTCATTTTAATCTTAAAAGTAAAGTAGAATTTTATATAGCTGCTACTTTCTTTAGAGTCCAATGCCCACGATATAGGGGTGTGTGTTTGGGCAAAATAGTTTTTGACATAAGCACAAGTGTCATTTTACTACATTGTAAATTTATGCATAAATATTCTCAGTAGAGTCTCATGATCTTTGGGTAAAGCAATCAATTATTATTATATCATTTTCCTAGGCTGTGGTCATTTCATTACTTGTTAGTACTTTCATATGAAGGTGATATTTCCCCTTCATTAACTTATAGAGGAAAAAATGGATGAAAATAATTCTTACATATGTTGTTTTTTGGTACAGGGAGGTGGTTCTTTGGAATTAGTGAGCCCTAAAATGCCCCTTCCTTTTGTGACAATCTAGTAAGTAAAAACAAAGACATTCACACTGATACCTCTGTGTGCTAGGGAAAGCTTCGATCAATGTTTTACAATGTGTCATTATCAAGTAACACATTCCTCACAGTAGGTAATTAGCAGGTGATAATGAGAACCAAGCCCAATCTTTCACATATGCTCCTAAAAGCTACAGGAGGAAAACGATGAGAAATTGAGTTACAAAATGGTTTTCCACATATTGCTTCATGAAATAGAAAAGCAAATACTTTTTAAAATTAGAAAGCTGGATAAATGTTAGGAAATCAGAATCTGTAAGCAACCAGATAACACTATTGATCATTAACTGTGGATTATCTATTGCACACAGTGTGGTTTGGTTGAACTGATTTTTTTAAAGTAACGGAGGGAGGCTATTTTCATGTAAAAGTGGGTCCTTGAACAAATATCTTGGCCCCTTATAATACTTTTCCTGTGATTGTCAGTTTTTCTTTTAAAAAATTACTATTAACAAATATTAATTGTGAATGTCTACGTGTTGCATGTTATGATATACATATATAATATATAATCATCAATTAAAACAAAGTAACTTATACATCACTTCAAATACATCCACAAAGTTAAAAGTGACTGAAAATTGAGTACCAGCCAAATCTGATGCATAATATCCTATGGAATCATGGCGTGTTTTGTGTTAATATCACCAGATTGCCAAGGTAATAGGTAGATTCAATTAAAATGGTCTTGGGAATTTAATGATGAAGTATAATAAATACTGTTTTTATATCTAAAGCTCTAGAATCAGAAGGGTCAGGTTTTCATCCTGAGTCCCATGTGCTCAGACTGGGCAACTGACAAGTTGAACTTCTATTGCCTCCTCTGTAAAACATATAGAGTGATTAAAAGCGAATCTTTTACAGTGAGAGGTGAGAAATACATCAAACACATAGGTGAAAATTTAGTACAGTGCTTGTCATTGAAGGCACCAAGGTTTTTAGCTGTTATTATTATCATCAGTATTAGTTCTATTATTATCATGTGTTCAGCATAACCTTGGTGATATTTACATGGATAATACCCTGTAAGAGGCAAAACAATAAGCTATTGTCATCTGCTAATTAATCTGGAATAGACTATTGAATTTGATTTCACTTAGCAAGGAAAAATGTTTGGAGGTATGGAATACAGGGCAGGTGGGTTTCAAAAAAGCATAATGGCCCTAGGAGATTCCTCAAAAGTCTGAAGAAAAACTTGGCTAAATGCATGAACTCTTCCCCCAGAAATGTAAATTTAAGTAAATACTAAGATTTAAGTACCTCATTATCATATGAGTTTTTGGAACATTAGTGACAGAATATATCAAAGAAAGAATATATTCCTTTCAGTACAGAATGAAAAATTTAAGGAACAAACTTGTAGTTATATCAAAAGAAAATTTTGGTCATTAATAAATTTTTTTTGAGTGATAGGTAGATGCCAGGGACTGTGTTAGAGGAACTGACAAATCACATTTATGGGTCTGTTAAAACTACAGTCTTAGTTTAACTTGGGAGGAATAACGTAATGTACAAACACGTGTCTAATTGGTATATGTGTATGGGTAATCTCCCTTAATTGTAGTTTGGCTTTCCGCAGTTTCATTTATCTAAATTCACTTGAAAATCCTAAATGGAAAATTTCAGAAATAAGCAATTCTTAAGTTTCAAATTGTACTTCATTCTGAGTAATATGATAAAATCTTGTACCATCATGCTTTATCCCAAAAGGGATTTTGTGTCACTGTGACCAACATATTTAGAAGAACAACTTAGGAGAGTGCCACAGTCTGGCTGGGCACAAATCACGAGCCACTGAAGCAGGAACAAACTTTATTTTTTAACTGCAGGAAAAACCTCACACAGGCACCTGGGGAATCCTCCCGACCAGCCACGAGGCTCCTGCAGGAACCCCCAGCCGGAAATAGCGCCCCGGGAAATCCCTCCTCCTGCACTTCGCCAACCAACAGGAACGCCAGGGGAATCCTGTGAGAACTCAAAATAGCGCAGGAAGTCCAAAAATAGCTCGAGAACGCAAAAGTAGCCGCAGAGGCGGATAATGCCTCGCCTGTCAATCAATACTGTTGGCAAAATGCCCAGGAGCCATACAGACTCGGCTGTGGCTCTCAGCAGGAGAGGAAAATTTTATTTGGGGCTTACTGTTTCAGAGAGTTCAGTCCATAGATGGCTGACTTCATGGTTCTGGGCCCAAAGTGATGCAGCTCATCACGGGGAAAGAGACCAATCAGTAGAGAAAAGCTGCTCAATTTATGGTGGTGTCATAAAAGGGGGCAAGTGCCAGGTGAGGGGCCACAGGGAATATGCAGCTTTCCAGAGCATTCCCCTAATAACCTTCCCTGACTAGTCATGCCCCACCTGACAATAGTTAGTTCATTCGAACTAAGATGACCTGAGTAGGTTATAGCTCTCACAGTCCAATCACTTTACCTCTGAACATACCTGCATTAACACAGAGACTTTTTGAAGGAAATCTCGCATCCAAGTCCGAACAAAATATATTATTACGATTGGTCTATTTTATTTTTAGTTATTATTATTGATCTCTTCCTATACCTAATTCATTAGTTCAATTTTATCATATAAGATATCCCTATAAAAAGATAGTGTGTGTGTGTATGTGTGTGTGTATATATATATATATATATATATATATATATATATATATATGGTTCATTGTTGTCCAGGATTTCAGGCATTCCCCTGGAAAATTTGGAATGCCTCCTGCATTCATTGTGAATAAGGAGGGCTGCTGTGTGTATGTGAACAATATAAATAACTATATATGTTTATATATGAAAGGTGATACTTGTGCATGGTTTTTGCATGATTACATAGTTTATCTCACCACACAACAGTTTGCCATTTCTTTTACCATTTTAAAAGCCTATTAATGAAACAATTTCCTTCCAGAAAACTCTTATTACCTGTGCTATAATAGATTCTGATATACCCAATGAATTTCTAGATAAGATAAAACAAAGTGACCTTCCCCAAGATTCCATAGTAAATCTGTGAAAGTTATAGCTCTACATTTCCCTTAATTGACCCACTATACCAATAATAAAAAAGAAATAATTGCCTTTTTTAACCACTCTAAAATTGCTCACTATGACTGTACAATTGTTATAGAAACTGGCTGTACTGAGAAAATGCCAAAGGCATTCACAGAAATCCAGGGTTCATGAAAAGGTTCTGCTTTATTAGTCTTTGCTGTTGAGTAAAATTATTCTTAATGAGAGGGAAACAGACGAGGGGAAGAAGGTGGGGAGGCAGTGCTATGTTGTAGATAACTATAGAAACAGTTGCTAGGAAGCATGCATTCCCTGGACTCACCTCTGCGACCCCCAGCCTTTGCCCCATTTGGGAAATTTATATTGCTATGGATTGCTGCAATTGATCAGTGAATATTTTAGAATACATGGGCTAATGATGGCTGGTCTCACATAATCTTTGAGTCTGAAAGCACATATCATTGTGATGAGCCAGAACTGCTAATGAGAGAAGAGGTAGATGTTAATTTCTAGTGAGAAGATTGCTTTCTTGTGTTGAATTAAATATTTCTATTCCTTAGCATATTCTCAGCACCTTTGACAGGATATGAAATGAAAATTCTTTTCAGAAAGGAAGGCAACATTCCTTTGCTTCTAACCCCATGTCTCCTTTTATTTTTTATAAGCTGGAGGATAAAAGCTAAATTTAATGTTTAAGAATAGTAGAAATCCTCTCCCTACAAATCATTACATATTGTAAGTTTGATGACAGTCTTTGTGATAGGTTGTTTTTGTGTTTGTTCATTTAAAAGATGCCTTTGCAACAGGAAACACACATTCTGACAATTTTACAGGCCAATAAACAAATCCGTATTATTAATTACCACTGTCAGAAAGTGTCTTGGTATTTGATTACTTGCAATGGTTCTTGCTGAATAGATTCTTGGTAATAAGATCCTTGATTCTCTAGAAAGGTACCTTGACAGATTAACCAACCTGTGATTTATCCAATCAAGGGCACTCTCAGAAAGATTTGAGTGTTTCCCTCCCTTTCAATCATAATAATGAAGCTAGCTAGCCTGAGATCAAGACAAGATTTTTTTTTTTTTTCTGTATAACTCTTAGAGGAAGAATCATGTCCTGCTTACTAGGTCTTGTTACATTAAGCTATTTCTCTAGAAATGTGAAATTGTTAAAAAAAAATTTTTGGTTTTGTGAAACTCAAACAACAACAGATTTCTACTAATTAATAACATCACTCTTTCTGAAGATTGAAAATTTAAGTTAGTAAATCATATTAATTTTCTGTTGTTGCTGTAATAGATTACCATAGATTTAGTGGCTTATGAAAACAAATTTATTATCTAACTGTTCTGGAGGTAAGAAATCTGAATTGGTCTCAAGGGGACAAAATCAATATGTCTACAGGGCTGCCTTCCTTCCAGAGGCTATAGGGAAAAAGAGCTGGCTTCCTCTAGAAGCCACCCGTATTCCACGACTCATGGTATTTCCATTTTCAAAGCCAAACTTGGCTAGTAGATTACTCTTCACATTGCAACTGACAGTGACACTGAGTTTTCTGTGTATTTTGACTTATAAGAATGTTTGCTATGTTGGGCTTACCCAGAAAATCCAAAATAATCTCCCCATCTCACAACCAGCTGATTAACAACATTTTTCCCATCTGAAACCTTAATTCTACCTATTGTCTACTATAACATATTCACAGATTCCAGGGGTTAGGAAATGGACATTATTCTGCTTATCCCAGTATATTAACTATTTTTTAGAGTTCATATTGAAAATGATGTAATCCTATTTCTTACTATAGCCAAAAGTCTGATTATTTATTATTTTATGTGACTATAGATTGTATCAGTTAAAAATGTTTACCCTTTAAGCAATCTTTACCTAACTATAGATTTATTTCCCTGGAAACCTTAGCTATTACAGAAACCATATGGAAAAATAAATTTAGTGGAGTAAATGAATAGGTTACATATATATGTATAAAATTATATGTATTATTATTTACATATGTGCAAATAATAATTCACTGCAAATACTAAAAGTCACTTAAATTGTACATATTTAATTGATATAATGTGTTTTATGGATTCTAAGAGGCAAATTTTGTCACATTTTAACATCGGGTCCATCATTCATTGCTATAGTCCCAGTGACAGTTAGGAAGCACTTGTTTTGTCTAGACATTGCATTAGAAGCTACAGAGTGGGTGGACATAGTTTGAAAAATTTTTCAGATATAAAGTGGAATACTCATTCAAGATTCACTACAATATCAAAACCCTTAAGACCAGAAAATATGTGGAAGCACACACACACACAAATACTGATATACACACTCTTATGAGTTTTAGAATTGGACACAGAATGTGAAAATGTTTTAATGGCACTTCAATAAAGTTCATGCATTTTTTTTTCTTTTTTAAGTAAACAAGAACATAATGTTACTTCATCTAAAGAATCCTTTTAAATAAATACTCTAAAAAGTATGTGGTAGAAAGTGTAAAGGTTTCAACTGCTTATTTTTTCCCTTAATGTTACACAAATAATAGTGTTTCTTATAACTATTACATATTAGCTTCTATGAAATAGTGTGCCAATTTTGTCTGTCTAGTATTCTTACCTCTAGGAAGCCTACCACCACAGTGCCATTTCAGAAAGTCACTCATGGCACTCCATCTTCACCCTGGGATGATTGGTGACCCAAACAGAGGATTGACAATATTGCCAGCTTTGTGGCATGGATTGTATCACTCATGGAATACTTATTTTCAACACAAAGATCAGCTGTGATTCAAAGAAACCATTTAGAATATTCAAACCCCTTGCTATGATTTATTTCTGGAAGGGTTGAGTATTGAATTAGATTGGGCCAGAGTCTTTTCTGAGATATGATATATTGGTCTTAGAAGAGTTTATTTTGCTAGAATCAGAAGCAACCTGAATTGTTTTTGCTGGAAGTGATTGCGACCATCTTGCTCAAACACACGGAGGCTGGTAATGTGACGGGAGACGTATATGAGAGCAGCTATGAGAAATGGAAAAGAAAGAGTCAGAGTAAGATTCAGTGAGTCTGGGGTCTCTAGCCATGCCTAAAAACATTATCATCCTGTGTTTCCTTTTCTTTAAATATTTTCCACTGGATTTCTTTAATTTCCAAAAGAAAAAAAAATCAAAACAAATGTGATTATATATAATTAGTGATATTTAGCTCCCATTTTAAAATAACTTTCTAGGGGATGCAACATCTACAATGACAGGTATCACAGGAAGGAAGGACGATGGGTTATAATTCAGACAGAATTACTCTGAGCCTTTTTTTTTACCTCATATTTGCTAATCTCTGTACTCTTAATTTTTTCTAAATTTAGTCTAAATATTCGGTTGTGTATCTGACATGCTTGTACATTTTAACATTTCAATTCATGTTATGTGGACCTCCTTCTGTATCTTTGCTTCCAGCCCCTGCAAAGGTCCCAAAGCAACCAGATTAAAACAGAAAATCTGACTGAGCTTTAAGTAAGACATTTCAGTTAAAGCATCAACTTTTCCTAGGCCAGCTACCAATTGCCTTTTGATAGCCATAGGAATGATGTTCCTCCCTGTCACTGGAATTTATTTTTAAGCTTAAGAATTTGATATATTTTGAGTTTATATAAACTGTAAGGCAAAGTTAAGGATAAATATTTATATTCTTCCTAAGTAGTTAGCAATTGTTCCCATGTCATTTGTTAACTATCTCTTAATTCTATAATTTAATGAAGCTGCACCTTCATTAAAAAAATTCACACTCCAATTTAAGTCTGTTTCTGGATCCTATTCTATTTGATTGATTTATTATTTTTTAGTTCTCTGCTATCCCTTAGCCACATCCCAAGACATTCATGCATATTCTATTGTTACCAGACAGAAGGGACAGGAAGGTGGAGAGCAAGTAAAATTGGCTACTGAGACATTGTTCTCAAGTAATTGAATTAAAATCCATTTTTCAAAAAAACTCTTACAAAAGAATTATAAAAATGTGAGCACATTGCTGAGGTCCTCCCTAGGATTTGGAAAGATCTCTACCAGTAAGTGTTCTGAATTCAAGCTTCATTATCCTTCCAGAAAATTTGCCTTTACGTCCTGAATTATGAACTGAATATTTGTGTTCTCTCAAAATTCATAAATGGAAACTCTAACCGTGAAAGGGATAGTATTTGAAAGTGTGGAATTTTGGTGGTAATTAAGTTTAGATGAGATCATGAGGGTGTGTCCTTGTGATGAAATTAGGGAATGATCCTACAGAAAGGGAAGAAGAGGAGACATGAATCTTTCCCTTTCATTCTCTACATGAACCCAGAAACGTTATGTGAGGACCTAAACAGGAGGAGGTTCCTAACAAAGATGGTGATCATTCTGGCATACAGATCTCAGGTATTCAACCTGTAGAAAAGAGAGAAAAATGTTTGCTCTTTAAATCACCCAGGCTATCGTATTTGGTTATAGTGACCCAAACTGAGACATCATACATAATATTTTTAAGCATCTCACCTTTTATTTTAAATGTGTGTGTGTGCACCCATGTGTGGTGGCCATTTGCATTAATATTATAGGAAACCACCTTATTCCTTTATTGTCTACTGTATTAGTAGATGTGACAACTTACACTCCTTGGCTAGTTCTCACTTGGAGGTAGTATGTTCCTCATTGATCTCATCACTATGGCAGTTGCTTCTACCTCTCACATCTTGGAAGCCATAAAGTTTTCACCAGAATTTAGTAGTGCACAGATGCATTATAAGGGAAGTTTCAACTGAGTACTTGTGAGCTTCAATAATACCCTTTACTTCAGCATTTTTCTTATCCGAAGTCCTTTATCTAATTTTGAAAAATTAAAATATTATTACTAAACTGTCAGATAAACTTGAAGTATTTTTTCATTAGCTTATTAATAAATGCACTACCTCATTCACAGTTATCATTTTTTTGTGGTGAGGACTCTTAAGTCTTTGTATTTTTTTAATAACACAACATGTCATTATTAACTACAATCACGATACTATACAATAGATTTCACAAACTCGAGTCCTCCTATCTACCTATAATTATTGATTTATTGACCAAAAAATCCCGAGCTTGAAACCTCATCAGGCTCTTGTAACCACCATTACTCTCTCTACTTCTGTCAGATCAACTTTTTTAGATTCTACATATAAGTGACTTATATATTTTGTTTTTTGTGTCTGGTCTCTTCCACTTAATGGTCCTCAGTTTCTTCCTTGTTGTCTTAAGCTCCATAAAGTCTCCATTTTTGAGGGTAATTAGCATTGCATAATTATGAATATTCTACTTTTTTTTTCTTCTCGCACTACTGTACTGTATTTTGCTCTAGTTAGCATACATTTACTATTTTAGAACACACACACACACACACACACACACACACACACACACACACACACACACACACCATAGCTGAACCTGTAAGCATGGATTATGTCTGTTAATTTTCTATTGTCAATCCAATTATGAGCAGTTTCTTGACTACCATAATTACTCAAGAATGTTAGAGACTCAGTCATTTTTATATCATTAATTGTGAGAAACTAAATATAGTTACTAAAGGAGAATAGTAGCTATTGCAATATTTTTTTATCTTATTCTCTCTCTCTCTCTCTCTCTCTCTCTCTCTCTTTCATCTACTTGCTGCAGCAAGCAGATAGCTAGTATGGTGTGCACTTCTGCAGTTACAGAATAAAAAGACTAATTGGTTTATGGACATTTTATGTTGTCCCTATTTTAAGGCTACTAATTAAGAAATCAATAATATCATCAATTGCTGACTTGGTTCAGTAGTTTAGCTACCTAAGATTGGCAGCTTAGTCATCTATGCTGCTATCAGGCTGAAAACCTAAATGCAATTGGCTATATACCAAGTGCCAAACTTTTCTCTTAGACACATATACTTTTATCCTGTTTTTTAAATCCCCATATTTCAGTATTTTCTAAAGGGAGTGGTTGATAAATGACAGGTAGGAAGGAAGGTTGAAGTAACCATGCTACAGAAAAACATCTGAAGAGTACTTTATTTTGTAGTCACAGCTAGTAAAATCATAGTTATTTATTTTGAGTATCTGCTATCCCCAGAAAACAATGTACAAGGTAATAAGAAGTGGGAGAAGATGATTTTTTTTTTCTTGGGAAAAATTTCAACCATATTTTAATGGTTCCTTTTCTTCTTTGTTCTCTTCCTCTCTAACTCCTACCTTGAGATGCAACACACACACACACACACACACACACACACACACACACACACACACTAATGAACCTATCAAAATTTTGATTCTCCATATAATTTCTCCTAAAATTACTTAGTCCATTTGTTCTTACACCAAATATCATTCTTCCATTTCTAATGTGCCTTGCCCTCCAACCTCCTCAATGACTTTCAAGATCATCACTGCTCTAATTTTTCCAGCTTTATTTCTCATTTTCTTCAGAAACTTTCCTAAGGAGAAATATCAAATGATTGTTTTATTGTTCAGCAGACAATTGATCATTCTTGCAAAGTTTATATTGAGAATACCAAGAATTTAAATAGGTGAGTTAGCCATATGTTTTTCCTGCTTTTTGCTAAAACAATCTCTACTGTGATAATTTCTGTAAAGTTAAAATTATAAAATTAACTGAATAATTTTAATTTATAATTATTATCATCTCAAAATATAATAAAAATCCATTAAAGAATGAAATAAAAATACTCTTCTAGAAAAATAATTGGGCCAATTGATGCTCAACATCATTAGTCATTAGGAAAATTTTAAAAAATGAAATATCACTGTATACTACATGGAATGACTTACATTTAAAATACTGTCATTACCAAGATTTGGTAAGGGCATTGAACCATAAAACTTTCATACATTCCTGGGAATCAAATACAATGGAATAACCACTATGGAAAACTGATTTGCAACATCTTACAAAGTGAAACATGTACCTTATGGCTTAGCAATTCCATTCCCAGGTATTTTTAAAATATGGATAAAATATTTGCCTGAAAGGATTTTCATCATAATGGATACAAAAATCTTACAGAAAATAGCTCCAAATCAGAGCAAGCTTATTGTCCATTAATAGGAAAATCAGGAGCACAAATGGTCAAAACCATCCAACAATACTGATGGTTCTGAAAATCCATGATGAGTAAAAGGAAGATATATGAAAGAACATATACACTTAATGATTGTATTTACATGAAATACTTGAATAACTATAATCATATCATGAGAACAGTGGTGCCTCTGGGTTGATAACAACTTCAAACTGTCCCTGGGAAACCTTCAGGGATGATAGACATGTCCCATATCCTGAGCCACAAACAAGTTATAATTTCTTAAACTTATGAAACTACACTTTAGATATTAGCCTTAAGATAAAGGACATTAAAATTGGAAGAAAGATTTGAAACAATTTTACGCAGGTGCTAGAGAGACCCTGCAATGTGGTACCTATTTCATCCTTACAGCAGTTCAGTGAAATACACGTTCTACTTTTTTGATACAACGAAAAAGATAGCATAGATCAGAGGCATTAATTTATTTGACCAACTTACATAGAACAAATGTAAGAGTAAGTATTGAAAATGAATTACAATTTTGAAAAAAACAAGGAAACTTAAAAATTTTAAAAGGAACGTTAAAAATGTGGCAAATATTGCAAAGTTTTTATTAAAATTTTAAATTTTACAATTTAAAATAAACACAAAAATACTAAAACTGGCATTGTGGAAATAGGAAATATATAATTTATTTTTAAAAAGACTACAGCAAATGGGAGAAAATTCACTGTTCATTGTGAGAGAATAAAATATGAAGAAATGAAGTTTATAATATTAAGGGAAAGAAATACTGCAGAACACTAGAAGGAAGCTATTAAGAGAGAGAAACAGCAAGCAATGTGATTGAGTGAATTGAGCATAAAAATCTCAAAACAGGTTACAACTCACTCTGTATGTGATTTTTGTTAAGCCATTTAACCTTTGCCTTATTTTTCTCACATGTAAAAAGTAGAAGTTCTAATAATGACTTTCCTTACAAGACTGTAGGGAGGATTAATTAGGTAATGTTCTCTAGGAGCTTTGAAGATTAAATGCCTCAAATAAGCACTAAACATAAAACACAAAACCAAAGAAATGCTGTCAGAAATTACACAAATCAGAGAGATGAAAGGAGAAAAAGACACTTCTAACAGAGATGGAGGTAAAGGTCTAGAAAGATAGAAGGGAGCAGGGTATTAGTTTGGAAAAAAAATGAACTTCAAACAAGCACACACATGAAACCAAAAATATTTTAAATGATGCTGATATGTATTAATTTATTCAGAATATAACTTTCTGAAAATGTTACAGCAACATTATTTGTGTGCTCCCCAAGCCCCTCACGCACACACACACACAAAAAATCTGTGAATATTTTCTTTGCAAGGTCACAGAATGTGCTATATTCATCATATTTATCACTTCCCAAGCTGTCTCATTCATTTTTGTCAAATCTGCCTTTGGATGTCACATGCCTATCCAATGTGAGACCTATGTTCCTAGATTCTGCTTATCCCTATCTTCTACTTGAGATGTGTGAGATTCACAAAGTCAGTCCAGAATAAGATGGATAAGACTCAGTGACCACAAATGGCTTCAATGAACCGTGAAATGGGAAAATGAGCTAGACTCCAGGAAAAAAAAATAAATAAAAAATGTTGGATATATAAGGAAGCTAAAGCTTGTTACTGTAGAAAAATTTACTTTATAATTTCCTCAAATCAAATGAAAAATTCAAAGAGGAAAAATCAGGATATTTAACAGGAGGTACAACATGAACTGCAGGTACTACATGGGTTTCAAGTAGAAGCAGCATCTTTAATAATAGATACTCCCATGGACACTGACCAGTCAGAAGAGCTGGTATACATACAGTGTCAGTCCTGAGTAGCACCCGTGGTGAGCAAAACTGTGAGATGTTGAGTTTTATCTCCAGCACCTCCTTCTTTCCTCTTCCATGAATGACATTTGCCCCTAGGTTTCATATACCCGGTCTCTGATTCGTATTCTGCTACCTTCATGCTTTTCACTGTTCTTTCAGGCTCACTTGCTGTATCATCTTTAGGATTCTGGCTCACTGGTCCACATTATGATTTGGCACCTTAATGTCATCAAAATTCTGATTTCTTCTTGTCTCAAATTGCTTGTATGGAAAAACGTGATCCCATAAAGCTAATAAACCAAGATATTGGAAAAGGAACACATTGCTCATTGCTCATCAAAAACTGTGTTCAAATAGATGACTATATTGCAGTGAAGTACAATGAAATAATCCCATGGGATTCACGTAAAATAGGAATTTTTGAAGAATTTTGTCAGGTATTTTGGGGTACCAGATTAATCTAGCATCCCTCAAATAAAATGGTTTCTTTATATATTGGGTTTATTTCTCCATAAGATGAACTGTGAAATAATTCTAATAAAAAATCACTTAATTGGGTCTAAATGCTTAGACTAACATTTTGTGAATCTTTTCCCTGATCTTCAACTTCTTTTGAAACCCACTCTGCAGTTATTTAGGCATTTCCTTTTTTTTTTTTTTTAATATCGGAAACCACTCAGACTGTGTTCTCTCCCTCTTAATCTCTGAAGAGAATTAAGAAGGATCATCAATGGCAAAAGGCAGTTGCAGTAATGCAACACTTAGAACCAGCTTCATGCTCAGGAGAGAACATTCAACTCCTCCTCGCAGTTTCCAGTAATCTACCTAATCAGAGAAAAGTCTCTAGTAACATACTATAAAAATGATCCCTGAAAGTATAGTATTATTTAGGCACTTTCTTATGCTGTCTTCTTAATAGCAAATAATAATATAATGTCTTATTCATCATGGATCATCATGGATTGCAAGTAATAATATCATTTCTGATTCATTCTATGGAGCTAAAGAAGGTATATCAGACTCCATAATGATACAGTATAGACCTCTATTAAATGTTTTTAAAAATAGTGTTCTTTTTAATACCTTTATTTTATTTATTTATTGTTGTGTGGTGCTGAGGATTGAACCCAGAGCCTCACACATGCTAAGTAAGCACTACAACACTGAGTTACAACCTCAGATCTTATTTTTTTAAATTTTTTAGTGTTCTGATGACACAATGAATAAAGGATGTAAGTGAAGAAAATATGGCCATTTTGGAAATTCTCTCTCTGTTTTGTCCAAACCAAATTAGAATGTTATTTAGATGGTCTCCCAAATCAATGATGTGAACTCACACACCTTCTAAGACTCCCATCGCATGCTAAAACTCAAATATCTAGTTTTCAACTGAAAGTTTTCAAGGGTCTGGGATCAAATGCAGTCTTCATCTTTATTGGTTTTAGAAGCTGCCCAGGGCAGGCATTTTAGTCAAAGTAGATTTTTGCCATTTCTTCCATATGTCATTAAATTTCTCACACTTTGTTATATTTTTTAGTACAGTTACCACATTCTCTCTCTCATATACTTGTCCAGATTTATGTTTGCAGTGCTCTTGTGAAACATTTTTCCCCCTCTTAATGCACTTTGCACATCTATTTTGGGTTATTTGTGGTTTATTTCTATTGTGGGAAAGGGACATTCCATATTCATGTTTGTGCATCCTTCATCTGTGGAGAAATGCCTGTGACATGGCCTCTCTTGTGGCCAACATTGTGCAGTCCTCTCAGTAATTCTCATCACCAGACTTTAAGGAATGAAGATATGAAACCAACTTCTGCTTTGAACAAATGGCTGCATTTGTTCAGAACCACCTTGATTCCAGTAGTCACCCCAAATTACTTGGAAATAGGAAGTGAGAGAAAGCAGATAATTCTTTAGCAAATTTGGAGAAATGTATTGGGAATGATTTTTTTGTACATGGGAAAATTATAAGTGTTTTCAAAAACTGTTGGAAAAACCTGAAATATTTAAAAGAGCTTTTTTGGAATAAGGTATAACGGTGCCAAGGGATCCTGTGTATGATTACAATAAACAGAAACAAACACTCAATTAATATATTTATCTAAACAGCTAATTTCCTCCCGGAAGGAAAATGGTACTTAATTAATTTGGCTGAACAAGACTCCTAACTGTGAATTCTCAGCTATGCTGCTAATGGGGTCACCTAAATGACCAACTTGAAATGAAGAAATTATTGAAGGGGAGAATTGGAAAACTATGCATACCAAGGACCTTCCAATTAGTAGCAATTATTTGATAAAGATGTTGTCCTGTTTTAAATGCATTATTAAAGATACCTACCTAGAGGGGAAAAGGCACAAAGGAAATTGGATTAAATGTAAGGAGCCAGTTGAGTTCCCATTGATTTGGAAGGAACTGATGCTGACTTTTGTCTGTCTCTACCAGCTGCTCACATTCCCTTGAATCGTATCCTTTCTGTCCTATATAAAACAAGAATACTTTGGTTGAGGAAAATCATATAAAAGAAAAAGTGTTAGCCGTGTTCAGGAGCTACTAAAATTTTTTGCTGAATGTATCACTTTAGAAAGCTATAGAAAAACATTTTTAATAGTAATAGCAAACACCTTGCTTTGATGTTAGATCAGAAATATCCCACTTTACCAATCAATGACACTGAGTGTCTTAATAAAGCTCAAAATAATAAAGGGGAGAAAATGTACTACCAATTTCATTGATAATTTAGTGTTGAATCTGCATGTTAATGCTTTTTCTGCCATAGGAACTTAAAGGTCAACTATGTTACTAAATTAAATGTGTTTAGATAGGCACTGGAAGTACATAAATAATTATTAAGTGACAACATATCAACTGCAAAAGACACTTTCTTTTGACACTGTTTTATACCTATGCCAGATGAACATATTTTTTTTTCAGCATGTAGGAAGGAATTGATGATATTCAAGGAAAGTCAAATCTGTAGTAGAATGAAAACCAAAGCATTGTTTGTTCGAAAAAGTGAGTTTGCCAAAGAAAGACTAGGGCTATATAAACATGCATCAAACCAAACAAACAAACAAGAAAATACTTTGCCTATTACCATTTGAGGCCTTATATAATAATGCAGTCGTCCATGATGTGGCTTAGAGTTGCTGTTTTATATTCTACACTTCAATGAAGCAACTCAAAGACTGAGGCATTTTTAGAAACCACCAAGAGGAAAGCAAATCTTTGGAGACAAAAAAAGTTCAAAATTGAAGGAAAAATTCTCAAGAGAGATCTTTATTTGTTTGATTTAGGAGAATAGAAAAGGTGAGTCACAACTTCAATCAGAGTTTATTCAGTTCCTGGACATTCTAACAATCTAAACAAGAGATGTGACATAGTGCTTACCTAAGGCTACTTTCTTCCTTAGTGCTTAGCTCTAAATAGTCAGCTCACCACAGTGGGAATTGGGTCTGAATTTAGAGAGGGTTCTCATATCCTCCACATACTTGTGTTAGAGGCATGAGATAGCAACCATGATTAGTAACATAAGTGTTCTGTGCAGCTATGGTTTGAGTTTGAGCTCACCTCTCTATGGATCCAACTGAGTTTGAGAAGAGTTGTACCTTGTGAAATATTGTGTATGAGATGATAACCACATCTGTATGTGATTTATATGTATGTATATGTGCTTATATCCAGCAACAATGAAAAAAATCTATTGGTAGTACTTCTGTTTAAAAAAAATTTTTTAAGGCCTCTATATCTAAATCATGCTGAGAAGCTCAAAATGTTCTTGTACAATTTAACACATAGTGAACAGCTTTTTAAAATTAGTAAATATATTTTTTAAAATATTGCTTTCCTTTCTTGGAAAGTCTAGGTAGTTCCTAATTTTATTGTATTAAGAAGTCCTTCTATGTATTCTCAGGAGGAAAAATATGTCATTTTTTTTTCTGTTTGGTGAGGTGAGAGGCAGTTCCTAGTTGTGTCTTTTTGTGTCAAAGATTGTACAAATCTTAGCAATTGAAAGATACTAGAAAAATGTCCCTTCAAAAACATTGATCCTGCTGGGCATAGTGGTAATCTCTGTGCCTGTAATCCCTGTGCTTAGGAGACTGAGGCAGGAGAACCACCAGTACAAAGCCAGTCTCAGCAGAAATGAGGCACTAAGCAACTCAGTGAGACCATCTCTAAACAAAATACAAAATACCACTGGGGATGTGGCTCAGTGGTTGAATGGCCCTGAGTTCAATCCCTGGTATCAAAAAAAAAAAAAAAAATTCAGAATGATGCTAGCCTGAGGCTTAGCATAGATAGCTTGTACAATGTCAAGGTAAGTTCCCGTTATTCCTAGTTTTTCTAATGTTTTGAACATAAAGGGATGCTGTACTTTGTCAAATGCTTTTTCTGCGTCTATCAAGATGATCATATGGTTCTTATCTTTAAGTCTATTGATGTGGTGAATAACATTTATTGATTTCCGTATAGTGAATCATCCTTGCATCCCAGGGATGAATCCTACTTGATCATGGTACACAATTTTCTTGATGTGTTTTTGTATTCCATTCACCAGAATTTTATTGAGGATTTTTGCATCTAGGTTCATTAGAGATATTGGTCTGTAGTTTTCTTTCTTTGAGGTGTCTTTGTCTGGTCTTGGAATCAGGGTGATGTTGGCCTCATAGAATGAATTTGGAAGAGCTCCCTCTTTTTCTATTTCCTGAAATAACTTGAAAAGTATTGGTATTAATTCTTCTTTAAAGGTTTTGTAAAACTCTGCTGTATACCCATCCGGTCCTGGGCTTCTCTTGGTTGGTAGTCTTTTGATTGCTTCTTCTATTTTATCCATTGATATTGCTCTGTTCAAATTGTGTGTATCCTCCTGACTCAGTCTGGGCAAATCATATGACTTAAGAAATTTATCGATGTCTTCACTGTCTTCTATTTTATTGGAATATAGGTTTTCAAAATAATTTCTAATTGTCTTCTGTATTTCTGTAGCATCTGTTGTGATATTGCCTTTTTCATCCCATATGTTAGTAACATGATTCTATACCTAGAAGACCCAAGAGGGTCTACAAAGAAACTACTAGAACTAATAAACGAATTCAGCAAAGTGGCAGGATATAAAATCAACACACATAAATCAAAGGCATTTCTGTATATCAGCGACAAAACTTCTGAAACGGAAATGAGGAAAAACACTCCATTCACAATATCCTCAAAAAAATAAAATACTTAGGAATCAACCTAACAAAAGAGGTGAAAGATTTATACAAGGAAAACTACAGAACTCTAAAGAGAGAAGTAGAAGAAGATCTTAGAAGATGGAAAAATATACCCTGTTCATGGATAGGCAGAACTAACATCATCAAAATGGCGATATTACCAAAAGTTCTCTATAGGTTTAATGCAATGCCAATCAAAATCCGAACTGCATTTCTTGTAGAAATAGAGAAAGCAATCATGAAATTCATATGGAAGAATAAAAGACCCAGAATAGCAAAAACAATTCTAAGCAGGAAGTGTGAATCAGGCGGTATAGCAATACCAGATTTCAAACTATATTACAGAGCAATAGTGACAAAAACAGCATGGTACTGGTACCAAAACAGGCGGGTGGACCAATGGTACAGAATAGAGGACACAGAGACTAATCCACAAAGCTACAACTATCTTATATTTGATAAAGGAGCTAAAAGCATGCAATGGAGGAAGGATAACATCTTCAACAAATGGTGTTGGGAAAACTGGAAATCCATATGCAACAAAATGAAACTGAATCCCTTTCTCTCACCATGCACAAAAGCTAACTCAAAATGGATCAAGGAGCTTGATATCAAATCAGAGACTCTGTGTCTGATAGAAGAAAAAGTTGGCTCCGATCTACATATTGTGGGGTCGGGCTCCAAATTCCTTAATAGGACACCCATAGCACAAGAGTTAATAACAAGAATCAACAAATGGGACTTACTTAAACTAAAAAGTTTTTTCTCAGCAAGAGAAATCTATGGGACACAATGAAAGCAGTTTTAAGAGGGAAATTTATCGCCTGGAGGTCATTCCTCAAAAAAAGAAAAAACCAACAAATAAATGAGCTCACACTTCATCTCAAAGCCCTAGAAAAGGAAGAGCAAAACAACAGCAAATGTAGCAGAAGGCAAGAAATAATTAAAATCAGAGTGGAAATCAATGAAATTGAAACACAAGAAACTATTGAAAAAATTAACAAAACTAAAAGTTGGTTCTTCGAAAAAATAAATAAGATCGACAGTCCCTTAGCCATGCTAACAAAGAGAAGAAGAAAGAGAACTCAAATTGACTATGAAGTCAAACAACAACAAGTGCTGTCAAGGATGTGGAGAAAAAGGTACACTTGTACATTGCTGGTGGGACTGCAAATTGGTGCAGCCAATTTGGAAAGCAGTATGGAGATTCCTGGGAAAGCTGGGAATGGAACCACCATTTGACCCAGCTATTGCCCTTCTTGGACTATTCCCTGAAGATGTTAAAAGAGCGTACTACAGGGATACTGCCACATCGATGTTCATAGCAGCACAATTTACAATAGCTAGACTGTGGAACCAACCCAGATGCCCTTCAATAGATGAATGGATAAAAAAAATGTGGCATCTATAAACAATGGAGTACTATGCAGCAATAAAAAAGACAAAATCATAGAATTTGCAGGGAAATTGATGGCACTAGAGCAGATTATGCTTAGTAAAGCTATCCAATCCCTAAAAAACAAATACCAAATGTCTTCTTTGATATAATGAGAGCAACTATGAACAGAGCAGGGAGGAAGAGCAGGAAGAAAAGGTTAACATTAAACAGAGACATGAAATGGGAGGGAAAGGGAGAGAAAAGGGAAATTGCATGAAAATGAAGGGAGACCCTCATTGCTATACAAAATTACATATAAGAGGTTGTGAGAGGAATGGGAAAATAAACAAGGAGAGAAATGAATTACAGTAGATGGGGTAGAGAGAGAAGATGTGAGGGAAGGGGAGGGGGGATAGTAGGGGATAGGAAAGGTAGCAGAATACAACAGTCACTAATATGGCATTATGTAAAATTGTGGATGTGTAACCGATGTGATTCTGCAATCTGCATTTGGGGTAAAAACTGAGAGTTCATAACCCACTTGAATCTAATGTATGAAATATGATATGTCAAGAGCTTTGTAATGTTGTGAACAACCAATAAAAAAAATTTTAAAAAATGACCTTTATCCTTTGTCTAGCCACATGACTGATGATATTGCATTCCCTTCTGTCTTAGTAATGGTCTCCCTAATTAAGATTTAGGCAAAAGCTTTCCATTTTATCCATTTTATCTTTACCAGATCTAATGGAATTGTTGAACTGCAATGGATCTGCTGAGTTAGGATTTTAGGAACATTCCTTGCAACTTGGGTTCTAGTCTTGTCATTTTATATACTGTTCTTCCTTTTCTCCCCACTGCCTTGAATATCATCTCATTTCTTAAGTATGTGCCAGTCTTCTCTACTAGAAAACCAAACACGTAGTTTTTTTGTTTGTTTGTTTGTTTTATTCACCTTTGGTTTCCTTTCTGCTCCTATCAGAATATTTTAAAAATTCTAAGTACTCCGCAAATATTTGTTAAATAAAAATTAGCCATGGAAAATCTATGCTAACATATATACAAGTACTTGATATGTTTGTTATTATACATGTAGACATATAAATTGATATGACAGTTTTACATCTATATGCATACATAAAGCTTAATATACTTGGATGATATTTCCTTTTTCAGTCACATGCTGAATATTTTAAGCAGATACTGAATTTCAAATTGAAAAGACATAAATAGAAATAACATTTTTTTCTTAGAAATTCTTCCTGAATTTCAAAGACAACTAAAGTCACCTTAGGTTTTTCTTTCTTAAGTAGCCAGGCTTAGATAAGTGAGAGTAAAAACCTTAGAACACTTCATTAAATGAAACAAGTTAGGTCATAATAAATTCACTAAAAACTTAATGTAACTCTTTTATGTGCTTCACACCCAATCTAGATTTTGCCTTTGTGTAAAGTTTTCTGGCTCTATATACCTTCATAGAACCTGATAGTAACTTCTGATATCATCTTTGGGACTTGCTTAGAGTAGGGCTTTGACATTTCTAGTAATTCAGCTGATGGCTGACAGCTAATCC
This sequence comes from Ictidomys tridecemlineatus, assembly GCF_052094955.1. NCBI lineage: Eukaryota > Metazoa > Chordata > Mammalia > Rodentia > Sciuridae > Ictidomys > Ictidomys tridecemlineatus. The sequence goes on along the minus strand of NC_135482.1, from coordinate 42,481,241 downwards.
TAATGGAAGAGCAATGCCATTTTTGCTAATACTTACATAGAAGTTAAACCACTTTCATTTTCAATCAGAAAATACAAAATCAGATGAGTTTTTTTTTAACAAGATGCCATAGTAGATTGCATCCTAATAAATTACAAGATATGTTTATCTTTCAACATAAATATTTCCAGTCACTTTTGTTTGAGAATGGTTTCAAAGTTATTTTCCCCAATTTTATAATTTTTTTTATAATTCTATTTCAAGTTCCCACATAATTTATCACAAACTAATAAATGATAATTAATTCTTTACCATTATCTACTTCTTCATTCTTTCTCCTTAAATTTTTAGATTAAATTATGTTTGAATAAATGTGAATTTATACATTATTTTCAATACTTATTTTAAATAACACTGTGTAAGGAACCACACATCAATTTCATGTAACTGTTTATACATAGTCATGGAAAACTAAAATTTGCAAAATATTTTATGTTAGCAAACATTTCCCCAAACTCATCATTCAGGAATCCACAAATGAGGAATAGTTGTTTAAAATATACAGTTGCAATCTGCATTATGAGAATATTGGGCCTGGTTTTTGGTGGAGCTGACTCACTGTGGTCCAGGTATTATTTTCACACACAAGTGTATGGTTTAAAGTACAAAAACAAATTGTGATCATCCTTCTAATAGCATCATCCTTTATTATTGCTTTAGTGTCACAACTATATTGTTTATAGAAAAAAAAGTTAATGTTAAGTCCAGTATCTTGGCATAAGATACTTTAGTAAGGTGAAATAAATATTAAATTAATTTGGAATTGGAGCTGGTTGAGGTTGGAATTGGTTCTTATATTAAACAAATAACATCAGTGCTCTAGGTTATTTTGGAAATAAGTTCTGTTACATTTTAAAGACTGCTCAAATATTTTAATGTTTGAATGTCACCATGTGATGAATATCACTGGCTGACAATACTGGGAAACTAATCATGGTATAGAAAGATCATGGCTCAGTGGTGATAATTACAGGGATTTTGATGTAGTAAAAACAAAGGAGAATTCAGGGACCACAATGATATGTGTTACAAGCAACCATCTTCTCTGCTTTCAGTATCTTCCATATCAAACTTGCACTGGGTAAGTTTTCAAATCTATGAAGTCTCTATTCAATCACATTAGATAGAACAATGCCCCTAGGAGATCTAAGAAATAGGTCATGAGAACTGTATAGAAGCTATTTTACCCATACTTTGGGCAGGGAATATCATTATGGTTAATAATTTCATGCCACGGCCAAGCAAACTCTATTAATGAGAGTACTACTGTCAGTAAGCAGAGAGTTTCCTACTAAGGCAAGACAGTTGGGGAAAATAACTTCAAAACCATTCTCAAACACAAATTTGTCTAAGCCAAGTTTCCTATGTGATCCTCAATCATTCTTTTTTTTTTATCGGTAGATATTATTTATACATAATGGTGGACTTAATTTTGGCATATTCATGTATAAATAAAAATGTAATTTGATCAATTTCACTATTTTAAATTTAATAGGTAAAAATTTACTTTGCATCTTAAAGGTGTAATTTGATTTTTTAACATAAAAATCTTAATTTGTAGAGTTAAAAGAAATTGTCAAGAACTCTTTTTCACTCTTGTCAGGTGCCTGTACTGTTTAAAAGCATGTTGAGTTCATTTCAAACATTAAAAAACTCTAATTATTTTAAATTTGATCTCCCCATTAAGTAATATCAATTTAATTAAAAAATGAGTGTTGACAGATCTATGTAAAAATAGCTGCTAATCATAAAATCAAATTTCACTTCCCTCAACTTCTCTCTCAAAGATGAGTCAAAGTAGGCAGCCCACGTAGTGTGGTGGGAGTATCATCCACTGTGGCCCTTCCTCTGACATTTACACTGTGGATTACAATACCACTCAACTTTAAGTTCTGACCAGCCCGATTTCTTTTTCTTCTCTTCAAGAACAAATCTATATTTTTCAAAGTTACATATTTATTTTTATTTAGCCTTTATCAATTAATTTATTTAACTAAAATTTAGCTTCCTCTTTTCCCACTTACCCCCTCCTTTGGTGTAAATTGGTGTACCAGGACTATTCCTCCTGGTGTATTTCCAAGAAAAAAGAAAGTGATTAATATAGTCTAGTTTCCATAGAAACAAATATTGCCCACTGGTGATGGTTGATAATGTTTGTTTATAAGAAGACTGCATTTTCTATGTCCTTATAAAGTAAGCAAAGGATGCTAGCCTTTCTTGAAGAGGTACCCTTGTGAATTCTTTGTGTGTTCATGGCTTGTAATGATATTCTTATCATTACATTATCTCCAAAAAACCTTCAAAAGAGTTGGAAGCTGCCATTCTCTAGATGAAATTTATCAGGATAGTTGATAGTATATGAGATTGATATAAACACATATTCAAATTATGTGGTCATCTGGGTATAAATTTCAGCTAATCCCTTATAATTTGTTAAATAGTTTGGCTAAAATGGAAGATGTATTAGCAATGTATTAATGTTTAGAATATAACCTGTGGGATGAGCAGGGCAATTAAAACAAAATCAGCAATGCAAACTTGATCTAAGATATATGATCCGTTATTATTTTGGTGGATCCATTAAATTTATAATATAGCCTCATGTTATTTGTACCAAGGCAGTGACCTGAATGACATTTTAATATTTAATTATAATATAGACTTGCTTATAAAAAGTTATATTTTAATTTCAAGTAATATTTGGTTTAATAAGTGAGTTAACTCTGTAGGTTAATACACATACTGCACTGGGGCGTGTTACTGCAATTAAAAATTAGCTCAGACAAAAATGATCATTAAAGATTTATAGACTGCTAACAGCAAAGATTATTTCTGTATTTCCTATGTTTAATATCAATTCTTCAAAGACATGCTTCATATCCATGTTCTTTTGTAACTTAACTCTTTTCTGGTATAAAATATTTGGATTTATTGCTAAGTCGGCATCTACCAAAGAGGTTTATAAGTGAACAATAACTGAGGCCTTACTGATTAATATCATTATTTAAGCTTAACAAAAGAAGTTAAGACTTTTGAAAAGACTTGTCTGAAATTATGTTACATCTCTTGACATTCATATGATGACTAGATTATTCTTTTTAATAAGGAAGGGCTATACAAACTTCTCTCTCTCCCTGTCCTTCCCTCCCTCCCTCCCTCTCTCCTTCCTTATCTCCCTCTCTCTTTGTGTTTCACTTTCTCTGAATACATCCTTATCAAGTTTCAGAATTGTTAATTGTTTTGTCAAAGTGTTTGTATTTTATGTAGTAGATTTGTTTCTGAAAAATATATGATAGAAGTGAATGTAATTTTGTTTTATAAACTGCCGAAGTCAATCTAGTCCTACTGTTATTTGACAATCTCTAGATTAATAATCATAAACCTATGTGAAAAACAGATATTTTAAAATAACCATTATCTTTATTTTCAATCTCATGGTCAAATTTGCTTAGTACCTGCTTGTCATTGACGTGGTGCTAACTGTCATACCAAGAAAAATAAGATGTATTTCTCTTATTTGATATTAACTTTTTTGTAATAAAAGGGAAAGCTGTTTCCAAGTTTTAATGTGCCTAACAATCAACTTTGTAATTTGAATGATTGGCAGCCTACTAGGAGAGATCTGACCCATTAGGTAATGGGTGGCGAGTCTCATGGCAGGTCAACAGTGCTTCAGATGAAGGATGAGGATGGTTTCCAGAGCAGCTGTGACAACATGAGGCATAGACAACAAGATATGACTTTTAGAATCAAAAACCAAAAGAAAGCCGTTTGTGTTCTCTGATATTGCTTTCTACTTATAGGTTTTCAGTCAAAATTCAGCTATGTCTGGTGTTCTATTACACCATAGGGTAACTATAATTAACAAAAATAAACTATATTTCACAAAGGTTAGAAGAGAAGATTTTGAATATTCTTATCACAAAAATGATAAATGTATTGATGTGATAGTTATGCTTATTATCCTGGCTGGACATATATCAAAATAGCACTTTGGACCCAATAAATATCTATAATTACTGAAAGTCAATGAAAATGGTTTAAAAAAATCAATTTAGAAAATCAGCCTTAAGATCACCAGGGTCTCTGCAGAACATCACTTCTCATAAGATATCCCATTCCTCCATTATTTGTATCCCATTCCTCCATCATTTTATTTCCCTTGTTTTCAGTGAGAGAATTAATTAATTACTTTGGGCACCTTTAAATTTCCTGTGTCTCTCTCAATTCGGGAGTAGTTACCAAATGGAACAACAGGGTCAAAAGGAAAGATAGTGACTGAAATCTTATTTTTTGAATCTGGCCAGACTGCATCTGACCAAGAAAGGCTCTGAGTGACAATCTTATCTCCTGCTGTTTTAGGATAGGAAAGTATTGACTTTTCCATCTCTCAGTCTCCTGATTTTCAGTAATTTAGATTACAGGCCACAGGCAGAGAGAACCTCTCTTCCACCTTTGCTTGAACAGTGGCAGATTCTTGACTGGGCTTATCTCTTCCTTATAGGATTTTGCTAAAAGTAGCAAGTAACAGAATTCTTTGTTTTTGTAGACTTTTCCCCTCCAGCTACAAGTTCAAAGGCATTTGGTTTGGCTCTCAATTATCACTGGTTACTGTTCACCAAATGGTTTTCTACAGGACAACCCCTGTCATAAGCACATCACCATATGGCATGCACCTTTCTCTGCTGGTGGCCCAAACACCAGGACAATGTAACATGACTTCAACTTCCATTGCTACAAAACCCCACTTTGAAGCACTAACTCCTATTAGTAATTATTCAGACTGTGCTGCTTAATCAGAAGACCCATCTTTAGTGCCTTGAATAGCATGGGGCTTTATACCAAGAGTACATAAGTGATTTGTTCAGGGGTGGTAAACTTCTTTCTCTTATTTATTCCCTGAAAATAGTTAGGGATTTTGTCATCAACACTGTCTTGTATCCACATCCACCAGAAAGTGGTTAATAAGATCATCCATGGTTCACCAGACTTGGTGGTGCATGCCTGTAATCCCAGTGACTCAGGAGACTGAGGAAGAAGGATTGCAAATTTGAGGTTAACCTCAGCAATTTATTGAGCCCTAGGCAACTTAGTGAGACTCTGTCTCAAAAATAAATAAATAAAGAGGCCTGGGGATGTGACTCAGTAGCAAAGCACCTCTGAATTCAATTCCCAGTACCAAAAAGAAAGAAAGAAAAAGAAAACCATTTGTGGTGATGATCCAGAATTTGATCACATAATTTCCTTTCATATACCACTGACCCAAATGACACAAAGTGAGTACGTGGATGCAGGTACACTGAAGAAAGCCTAGGAAATATATGTTTCTGGATTAGTATATTGTAACTAAAACTCAAGGATTCCCTATTATTATAGGGAATAAAGAAGAAATAAATGCAAGAGGACAGGTAACACCCACCCCCATAAAAAGGTAGCTATGAAAGATAATAAGGAAATTGAATGAAAAGGGCAAATTGCTAGGCAAATTCTGAGCTGCTGCTTCTTCTTCTTTTCCTTTTTTTTTTTTTTTTTGCTGTTAAGTGAACTATCAGAAATACTAGCAGAAATACTCCTTTTGTATCCAGTTTCATTGTGCAATATTTCTCCTGCAGAAACTACTGTCGCTTCACTGTAGTATTTCCCCTTCCATGAAATATAGTCCTTCTGAGCAGCTTTCTAGCTCTCTATTAGCTTCTTTACCATTTGTTCATCCTCAGATCTAAAAAAGTTTTGCTAAGCTCTAATTATACTCACCCATTCCTTCTCTTGTACTTTTAACCAAGGATTTCATCCTTAATATTTCTACTTATCTATCTTTATAATCTTTATAAACTGATTTTAAATTTGCCTTCACAAGGTACCTTATTGACATCACATAATTTTCCAATTCTTACATCATCAATTTTTACCATATTAATGTACATCGATAATTTAAACTCACTTCAAATTTATATGCCATCTGCCAATTGAGTGTAAGCTCTTCAAGGATGGGGATAAGTGCTTTTTTGGAACATACCAATATGAAGAACTGATATAAATATTCTTTGCTGATAAAGTGTCCTTGCTGAGAGAAACAATACATTTGAGGGGAAAATCACAGTGTTTTAAGAAGAGAGTACCCTTCATAGATCTGCCATTTAGGTACTGTGTGATCTTGGACAAATACCCTGCTATTTTGTGTTACAATTGTTATTATTCTAAGGATGAAGTCTCATAACTCTGCAAAATTCTTTAAAGCTAAGTTTGGTGACAATGTCAAACTGGTTACTAAGTTTTATCATTTCAATACATAATAATATAATGTTTCAATGTAAAATCTTACAAATAATTTACATGTATATTTTGTCATGTGTCAGAGAACATAGTTATGTGTATCTATTGAAAACCACTATGAGTAGACTAACTTGTAAAGACAGTGCTTAATTGTTTCTCTTTGGTTTTCTATAGCAATGTGAAAAAGAAAATTCACATATGAATTCTATTAAAGAAGAAGTTTTATATTTTTCTTACTAAATGAGAAAATTTGGGGTTAAACATAAATTGTTGAATATAAATTGAGACTTATGACCCAGCAATCACAAAATTTATAAAAATAAAAATGAACCAATTCTACATACAATTCTTTCTAACTCAGCACTTTTATGCAGAATAACTAATGTACAGTGCTATGTCAAAGTTATTTAATCTCTAATGTTCCCTGTCAGCATAACATTCTATGAATCATACTGCCAAAAGCAAAAGTTTCTTTAAATTTCTAAATATTAGTACTACATATTCACATTACCCATTTAATGTTTTTATTAGATCGTTATAATTATACATAATAGTGGGTTTCATTTTCACTTATACATATATACATATACTATAATGTGCCCCATGTCCATTCCCAGTACGTCACAATCCCTTCCCTCCTCTCCCACCCTTCTCTCCTTCCTCTATTCTTTTGGTGTTTTTTATTTATTTTTTTTAACTGGTGCTTTATAAATATACATAAAGGCAAAATCCACTATGGTATAATCATACATATGCATAGAATAAATTGTTCCCATCCCTCCTCTTTCCTCATTTATCACTTTCCTCTGACCTCCCCCCCCCCTATTTTTGTGGGATTCTCCTTTTAAAAAAATTCTTATTTCTCTCTGGCTTCAACATCTGAAAGAAAACATTTGACTTCTGACTTTCTGAGCCTGAATTATTTCACTTAGCATGATGTTCTCCTGGATTCACTCAGTCCAGTTAGAATGACAATCATCAAGAATTAAATAATAATTAACTCTGATGAGGATGAGGGAAGAACTATACATTCATATATTGTTAGTGGGACTTAAATTAGTACAACCACTTTGGAAAGCACCAAGGATATTCCTCCAAAGACTAGGAATGGAACAACCATGGAATCCAGCAATTCCACTTTTTGACATTTATACAAAATAACTAAACTCAACAAATTATAATGATACATGCAGATTAATGCTTATAGCAGTGCAATTCACAATAGCCAAGTCATGAAACCAGCCCAGGTTCCCATGAACAAATGATGGATAAAGAAAATGTGGCATCTATACAAAATGGAATTTTACTCAGTCATGAAAAAAATTAAAATTATATCAAAGTAACTATTTTTTCAAATAGATTAATTTAAACTAATTACATAAAAATACATTTTGAAATCTGATTCATCTGTATTTCAGATAAGTACTGAAAACATCTTCACTATTACACTCTGGATCTTACTGAGCCTTCTAGAAATGTTAAAAATAACTAGCAAGCCTGGAAATGAGATTTGACATTTCTATTGGCTTCTAATAATAGATATTTTTAATGCATTAAATGGACAATGACTTTTTCTTAAAAGTGGCATGGGTATAGTGAGATAAAAATAAAATACATTAATATTTGTGCTTTTCCTTTCTGTTTACTTATAAAGAATATTTATAAGAAGCCAAATGTACATGCCTTTAGATATGTTCTTGGAAGTTTTACATTCCCTTATTGAACTTACTGGTAACTGATTCTAACTAAATAAAACTAGGCTTTTTTTAAAAAAAAAAATCACTAGAAATTGGTAACTTATATAAAGTGAAACAATGCTGACCCAAAATTAGGAATTGTATTTTAACTTATTCATCTCAAGAAACCTGAATTAGATGGCTAAATAGATGATAATATTCACCTACCCAGCACTGCACTGTTTCATGGCATGTTGCATATCCTCTGTTACAAGCCTAGTTCTCAATTAAGCCAAGAACATTCTTATATCATTCATGTGGGAGAATAAAAAATAGATGGTGAAAGCCCTAAAGCAAATAGTGGGCAAACACAAAGCAAATGATTTCTTAAAAATCTTACCAAAATTTAACTAATTTACTGCTAGATAGAATTAAAAAAATGAGTCCTTACTCTGGAATGGTTCAGGGGACACATTTTCCTGGAGGAGATAACATTTTAAGAAGACTAAATTTTTATTTAAATACAGATGATGAGCACTGCAGGGAGACAGCAATACATGGACACAGGACAAAAAGCAAAACAAACAAAAGGAATCAATAACACAAAATCCTAAGTTAATTGTGATAAGAACATTATTAGAGAAAACTTTAGAGTAGCTATGGTTAATGTACTCAAAAAGATAGTGAAATAAGAAAATGGTATCGCTGGAAAGTGTGAATCTAAAAAAAATCTATCAAATGGAAATTTTAAATTTGAGAATATAGTAAGCAGTTATTAAAATAACTAAAGCAAACTATATAAAGATAAGACTGGTCTGAAAATTGCCTAAAATTATTGAAAGACATGAGCTCACAGATTCTAGAAGATACAGATGGTGTGCAGTATATAAGAAAGAACAAGAAAAGATAAAAGCAAGATTACATCTAGGCACATCCTAATAAAAGTGACAAAAAAAACAAAGAAAAATAGATAAGCAAAAGGGGAAAAAGAGACTTACTTTCAAGGAAGGAAAAAACAATACTAACTAATTTTAACTAATTTTATCATTTCAAATAATTGATAAAAATCTAGAAGACAGGGTGATTGCACTGTGAAATTCTGAAAAACAATATTTCATAGACTTGAATTTGACTTTCACTGAAAATAAGCTTTAAAAGTGAAGATAAAATTTTAATTTCTAGTTAGAATGTAGATAGAAAGTTTTAAGAAACCATCAATGGTATCCTAACAGAGGAAAATCTGGATAAGCTACACTATAGTTTTTTTTTTGCATATTTCTAAAAGCTGAAGACAAGAAATCCAAATGATCTAAAATGAGGAATGTGCAACCCCTTTATAGAAATTAAAAATCACAATTGGTTATATCCATGGAGAAGCCGTAGAAGGAAGAAAAATTTGCCGTAGAATAGGATATGGAGAAGTTAGTTAAAATGTTAACATGTTTGCTTCAGTGTGTCTCATTCAATATTGAAATTTAAAGGACTGCTAGCCTCAGAGCAAGACTGTGATGAATTGCCATTCATCATATTTCAGATTTCAGTGAAAGGCTGAGTGCACTGCAATATTCTGAGGTCTGGGGGTGGTGGCAGAAGAATTGAAGAGAAAAATCATCCCAAGGAACTCTGGGCACTCCTCACGTGCAAGATAGTTGGTAGTCCCTGGTAGTATTGTTGAGATGTGACATTGAAGGATAGTATTTTCCTGTAGAATTTTCTTCAGAGTGTCATTTTATTATGTATGAATGACATTGATAAGCATAATCATTTATTTAGAAAAAAAGTATGTAGCACTTCCATGAACTTGAAAGTGTGCTACAGTTTTCTATGCAAGTCCACACATGGTGGACCATTTTAACTTCCCCTTGAACTTTGTGTATAAACATAGCTGTTCTTTTAATGCTTTGGGGTTTCTATAGTTAGATATCATTAGATCAGATTTGATTTTCCTAATTGTGACTCTTATTTTCAATTTGAAAATTAGAATAATAAGATATATTCCATGCTTGTATAATTATATCAAAATGAATTCTACTGTCATATCTAACTAAATAGAACCAATAAAACAAGAGAGAAAATGAAATATGAATCCATAGTAAATGTTAGGCTATGGCTTTGTTTATGTTGGAGGCAGGTTAAAACACTTGTTTCTTTTTATTCTACTCATATTAGCTAGTAAAATGAAGATTTTCAAACTAGAATGATTCTTCATAAAGAATATCTCCTATTTAAAGTGGGGTGTTAATAGCAATTCTTAATACTACCTTGCATTCTTTTTTTCATTTATTCATACATTTGAATATGCAGTGATTTGTTTGAATTCTAACTATTATATAAACCATTGTTTAAAAATATAGATCAGGGCCAGGATTATGGATCAGTGGTAGAGTGCTTCCCTAGCATGAGTGAGGCACTGGGTTCATTTCTCAGCACCATATAAAAATAAAATAAAATATTATATCCACCTAAAAAATAAAGAATAGAGATCAGCCTGGCGATGGTGCATACCTGTAATCATGACTCAGAAGGCTGAGGCAGCAGAATTATGAGTTCAAAGCCAGCCTTAGCAAAAAAGCAAGTTGCTAAGAAACTCAGTGAGACCGTGTCTCTAAATAAAATACAAAATAGGGCAGGTGATGTGGCCCAGTGGTCTAGTGCCTCTGAGTCAATCCCCAGTGCCATTCTACCCACACCCAAAAAGAATAGAGGAGATCTGCAGGGGACAATGCCCCTTCGGATTGGTGGCTATAAAATAGCCCTGAGTTTTCAAAGTTTCAAAAAATGTTGGTTGGATGACAAAAACATTTCATGCAAACTTTATATTTTCAGTCGGTTATTGGATCACCATCATTCCCGAGTAAATGAAGAATGTGCTAAAGAGCAATGTTGAATATACACAGCTGTGTTGTCCGAATGTCATGCAATCTGCACACTCTCTCTGTGAGATAGATATTACCTCTATTTTCTGGTTGAGTGAACTTTATTCCATGATTAAGTAACTAGCTGCTGATCACATAGAAATCCTGGTTTCTCTGACAGCAAACCTATAGCTGTCTGTCCCATTGTACCTCTGCCTTTTCTGCTCAAATGACCATTTCTCTGAAGTACACAGGGTTTATTTTTAGTGATGTTAAATAAACTTGCTCACCAAAGGGTATGAAATACTTCGATCAGAAATCAAGGAGAATTTGTAGTAAACACGGGTTGTGTTGTGCCAGCCTGAAGGAGGCACTCATCACATAGATCTGCATCTGAATATTGGCCAAAGTGAAAATATACCTCATTCTGACCGACAGACATAGGAATGATAGGGTTAAAATTAAGAGTGGTCCGAGGTCTCGTGGATTGTAGGGAATTAATTTATTTTGCCTTCCAAAATAATAGATGCTCATTTCTCTTAATAATGACACTTGAGGATTCATTAAACTAGCAAGTCCGTATTGATTGACAGTGTTGACTACTGCACTCCCCTTTCATCTGCTCATCTGTTGTGTGCTCATATAGTTGCTTCAGTGGAAGTTCTATTTCAGTGTATCTGTCCTTTGAAGAGGAAACAGATTTTTAAGACATATATTCTTTCCTCTCCAAAAAAAAATGATGTTTAGAGCAGAAGCACTAGCAATATTATCAATATTTTACTTTATTATTAGTTTTTGTTTCCCTTTGATTCTTACTTCAGCATTTAGACCATAGCATAGTTGAATGATGAATTGATGGTGGCAAAGCTAGTCCACAAATGTCAGTAAGAATGTGTCAGGGGATTCATTTCCATGCTATCAACTACACCACAGATTTAGCCATAGTAACTGATGTTATTTCAAGGGTGGAGAAAGAATAGATCAACTCAGCTAGAGCTCTAACGGACACAATCTCTGTTCTTTCAACATTGGGATAAGACTCATTAATTTTAATAAAAACCCTTTTGTTCACCTCATGAAATGTTTCCACTTTCTGTCATATTTTGAATTCAGTCAGATTGCTGATCTTAGGTTTCTTACCTCTGATAATTCTTACAAGAACATCTTTCCTACAAATATCTTTGTTTCATCATTAATGAATTACATCAAACTTGAGGTATATGCCTTTACTGTGTTGAAACATCTGTTTGAAAATTTCGTCTTTTAAATCTAAAGGTGGAATAATTTTGCACATCCTAGTTCTCCAGAGGCCCTGTTCTGTATCTCTAGTATGCTGACAAGGTATCCTTCTGCCAAGCAAACCTAATTTCCTTTCTTCAAACGTAACTCTAAATGTTTGTATTATTCTTTTCACATATTCATATCACGTTTCTCCAGAGAAAAGATATGAGGGTTTAAGGACATTGTTCAGTATTATGCCTTATTGCAAAACAACAACAACAACAACAACAACAAAGCAACCACTTTTATTATAATTTTTATGCTATTGAAATAATTGTTGTGATAACTCCATTTAGAATAGTGTAACAGTCATAATTCATATTGCCTGCTATCAAACCTTGACTTTGCCATTTAAAGTTGTGTAACTGTAGGCAAATTAATGAGTCCTGTATCTTGGTTTCTTCATGCGTAATGCAGTTATTAATTGTGTCTATCTCTGCTGTGGACATGCGATGTTTGAATACATCTATATAGATACAGGGCTTAGAAGGCTCTGGCACACATTTAAAATTCAATAAATGGTGGACATTTTAATTTTTATTGTCAGTGTTTTTGCATTCTTGTTATTATTTGGAAACTCAGTATCCATGTATCATGGATTAATCCAAGGAATCCCTATAGGAAACTATTTGAGTCATTTAGAAAAATACTTGGTATCGTACTATAGAGATGGAACAAATCTTCACATGTAAGTGTCTCTTCCATTCTACTTATGATTGCTTCATTGGTAATTCAATGCCTATCTTTTCTATATTTTCCTTTATGCCATCTAAGTATGTGCAAGAAGGTATTGCCAGCCTCTTGTGTGTGAAAGATTTTGAAATGCACATTTCAGAAATTTCAAGCATACTTGAGAAAAATTCCAGTATTATATTTTGGCAAATTTTGTGGTCCTCAGCTCAACCAGGTCTTGAGGGACTTACAGAAAGATTATCATCTACTGATATTGGTTTTCCTTGATAAGCTGGGAGAAAGTAAAATCTGTGTGCTTCAAATGTCTACAATTCTTAACGTTTTCTAGTTTCAAAATTCTGTAATATTTAATCCCCCCCAAATAAAATTTCAGTTGCTTTCTTTAGAATTGAATGATTTTTATTGCCAGAAAAGAGATCCACAGTGTAGAATGGCTCATTGATGGAAGACTGGGACCAACTGGTGAACATTTCAATATCGTCTTCCTGACAATTAAACAGACTGTGAAGAATATAATCCAAGCCCCTGAGCTTTCCAACATTTGTTAGGGCTGTGAAGAAGTAGGAAAGAATAGGAGCATACAACTTCCATGATTCCTCTCCCTTACATATTCAATGTCCCTATTGAACCCCAATTATTTAGGAATATACTATAATGTTTTTTGTTGTGACTCACATCAAAAAATTTTGTGTTATCTTTTGAGAGAATCAGAGAACCAATCTGGGTGTTACTCAAACATTTTTGAAAATCACTGACTATGATATTTTTGCTAAAAGGAAGGAAATTAAGATCCTTATTTTTTAAATGCCCAAGTTAAGAAAATTTCCCCATTTGTTCTGTGGAGCAATTTTTAGAGTTAGGGGAAAATTCTAGGTACATTTAAAATTATTTCTAAAACTGTCCTAGATATCATCTTTTTTTCTTTATGTTTCTGTCTCCCAAAGGGGCAATGTCCTCTTGCCTCAGTTTCATTACCATGAAGCAGTAAGAAGAAATCTAAGTAGATGCAGGATAAAAGACCAAGAGAAGGGAAGAAGATTAAATTTAGAGGGTATAAATGTTTGTCTACCATGTGTATTTTTTAAATAAAAGCTACTCTTATTGTAGGTGTTCTTCCTATATGCTTACATATCACATTTTGATTTTCATTAATTATCTTGTATCATAATCACTTATTTATTTTTGAACCTCACTTGTTCACCTATGAAAAGATACTGTGTTGTCAAACAGTCCCTTAAAAGAATTGTTGAGCAAATGAAAGAATGTCCTTAGAATCAAGAATGTCACTTTTCAGTCTCCCTTTATTGACTTTTTTCTACTTGCATCATGTTAGCCTGGACTGAATTGTTCTCATTTATAGGTAAGATTTTTTCTAGTAATTTAAACACAATGTATATTTCCCTGTACTTAGAAGTACTTTTTCAGTCATACTGTTGTCCTACCTCATTAACATTTAATTAGAAATTGGAGTGAAACAAATAAAATGCCACTCATATGTTTTAGCATACCCACATTCCAAGGATAAGTATCTTAAAGACCAAAAGTGAGGCAAAACAATTATATAAGTAAATATGAATTTCCAGGTAAATGCACTTTACAGGGATGCAATAAAATTATTAAGAGGTTGGCTCCACAGAGAAAAGAGAACCTTAGGTTGTGAATAAGATTTTAAACAAACAAGAAGATTTCCTGCCAACTGAGAATGATCTAGAAGCATGATTTCAGTTGAAATGCTGGCCAGGTGGAGATTATATGGAAGAGTCAGAAACTCTTCTACCTATATCTTGGAATCAGTCCTTATATTTTCACCCTAAAAAATATTTAACATTAAGTTTGAATAATAATTTTTCAGTGGTTTTATTTCTCTGACTGTTCTTATTTTTAATTGCTATGCGCTATGTTTGTGTTATGGCTTATGCTTTAAACTACAAGCTAGGTTATACTCTGCTTACATTTTCCAACCAAATATTTAGTACTAAAGAATTTAACTTTGTTTTGAATAAAAGCACATTCTAAGATATATGAAAGTGTTCATTTACATTTTGGCAAATACATTTTAAATCTATAGATAATTTGGTGTATGCATTTGTGTGTGGATATATGCATCTTTACACTAGCTTTCTATTGATTTGTTTACTGATTGATTAATGAAGAAGAAAAAAGAGAAATATTTGAGGATAGTTTCTTGGTTCCTGTGGAAACAGTTATTATCTCATTTTATAACTTTCTCTTATATTATGGTCCACTAAGGGCAAGCCAAGTCTCTCACTTACTTGAAATTTGCAAAGTTTGTAACTTAAGTAAGAGAGACATGCAGTGTCTTTTAAATATATGCACAAAGATGCTATACTCTTGAATATCTAAGTTAAGACATTGTTTAAAGAAAGAAAATTATTTTTAAAATATTCTTTCAAATTATTTCCAGAGATGCTTTATTAGTCAAGCTTTAGACTTAGTAAGGAATTAGCAAACAAACAAAAATAATCATGGTTAACACTTGCTATCATCACTATTTAATAGATGTCTTCCTAAGCATTTTATATAAACTTTCTCATTAAGTTATAACAACAACTCTAGAAACTGGCACTAGTATCTTCTATATTTTAAGGGAGTAGCATTAAAAACCTTAAGTGTTGAGCCAGAATTCAAATTCAAGAGGTCAGACTCTGAAAGTCATATTCTTTGAAAAACTCTGTATAGAACTTAAGAAGGAGGGGAAGCTGGCAGGTATCTTGAGACAAGATTTAGAGATTTCAGGCTTCACAGGCCTTAAACCATTCAGGGTTTATATTAGATCTGTCTGCAATTCCTCACAAAGGGGATATTGAGCAATTATCACTAGACAGTAAGAAGTAAGGGCGCTTTTTTGTTTTGTTTTGTTTTAAGCATAGAGTTACGAGGATCTTGAGTAAAAAATAATCATTTAAGGCATAGGGAGACGGAGGTGACACTGTTCTATAATAACAGTCATTTTGATAATTTCGTACTAATTTTTGCCAGATATAAGGAAATGGAAAGACTAAGATAGGATATTCTCAACTTCCTAAATAAAGTGTTATCAGGATATCTATGTAGTAGCATTATTTTTGTAGTTCACTTTATCTGCTAACAGTTCGATCTTTATTGATAAAAGAATGCTAAGTGGATATCCTAGGGGTGGGGAGAAGTCAAACAAACACTGTCATTTGTAGAAATCTCTAGGAGATTTTCATTAAACATTTAGGCATTCATCATTCAGAGACCAATATTTTTGAGAGAAAAAAAATGTGTCTGAATTCAGAAGAACGTGCTCTATGTTAATGACAATTCCTGACTGGGCACAGGGAATCCTGGAACTCCTGAATAAGGTAAGTGATACCTCTGAATTCATAACACAAGACCTCAGGAGGAAGTGCTGGAAAAGTTTCAGGTACATCTCAGAAAAATGCTATCCTTCAATGCATGGAAACAATAAGTGTAACCTTAAGTCACATTAATCAAGCAAGACTTATTTTGAATCTCAGACTAAGTAAATTAGAAAATGAATTCCTTTTGTCAGTGAAGGTAAAAATTCCTACATGAAAAGTCACCTAGTGTAGCAATTCTTAATTGGGTTTATATTGCCCTGGAGGCATTTTTCAGTTTCTGGAGATATTTTAGATTGTCCTGGGTGAGGGAATACTACTGGTATCTGGTGCAGAGGACAAAGATGCTTTGAAAGACAATATAGGACATGGGACCATTCATAACAATGAAGAAATATCTGGTCCTAAATAATAACAGTGTCAAAAGGTGAAAATCTCTGATGTAGAAATAAACTTGTTTAGAGCAATTTCATTCTTGAAGTCAGGAAGCCTGGAAGTAACAATCTATTGAGAAGGGCTAGTAATTACTTTTCTTGTGAAAGCTCATGCTTCGGAATTTTTATGATACGCCCAGAGCGCTTTATATCTAAAAGGATTGAACAAGGAGCTATGGATCATTGGGAATCCTGAATAATTTCATTGACTATTGCATTTTTTAAATGAGGAACAAATTCCCCATGAATACTCTTCTTCATTAGTTTCGAAAGTACATTATTGAAGAAAAATATAGATATTGTTCTATTATCTGTAATAATTAGCATAATATATCTGTAAAATTATAGTTGTTCTTTTACTTTCTCAAACATGTTGATATTAAGATTCATAATTTAATTGTACTTGAACTCAGCTCTCCTAAAATCCATACATCTCCTAGAAGAAAATAAAAGGAAATGCTTTATGCCATTGGTCATGGCAATGATTTCATGAATATGACACCAAATATACAGCAGCAAAACCAAAAATAGACAATGGGACCATTTCAAACTAAAAAGTTTCTACACAGCAAAAGAATAAAGATTAATCCAATGAAAAGCCAACCTAAGAAATTGGGGAAAATATTTTTGAACCATGTATTTGATGAAGTATTAATTTCCAAAATATATATAGGACACTACAAATCAATAAGTAAAAAAATGAAGATGACAACAACAACAAAAAAAACCCAAAAAGATCTGATTAAAAAATAGGCAAAGGACTTGGCTAGACATTTCTCCAAAGACACATACAAATGACTGACAGATATATAATAAAATTGCTCAACTCTATTAGTTATCAGGAAAAGTAAATTGAAAACATTATGAGATAGCACCTCAAACCTGTTAGGATGGTTATTATCAAAAACAAAACAAAACACAGGATAAAAAAAGGTGGCAAAATTATGAAGAAATTGTAAACCTTGTATACTATTGGTAGAAATGTAAAATGATGATACGTTTATGGAAAACAGTATGATGTTTCCTTAAAAAATAAAAAATAAAATTATGTATGATCTAGCAGTTCCACATCTGAATATATATGCAAAGGACATGAAATCAGAATCATAAAGTTATCTGAATTCTCATGTAAATTGCAGCAGTATTCACAATGTCCTGGAAAGGAAGGAAATTCTACAATTTCTAGCGACATAGATTGATCTAGAAAACATAATGATAAATGAAAAAGAGATCAAACAAGGCACCCTTCTACTTATATGAAATATCTAATATTGCCAAACTTGCAGAAGAAGAGGGTAGAATGGAGGATGCCAGAGGATGGAGAGAGGGAAAGTGGGAATCTGATGTTCTGAGGGTATAAAGGTTCAATTACAGGAGATGTAGTGTCTAGAGATCTGCTGCAGAAAATAGTGTCGAAAATTGAAGGTATGTTGTGTTGCTCTTAAAACTTTGGTAAGGGCTGGGGATGTGGCTCAAGTGGTAGCGCGCTCGCCTGGCATGCGTGCAGCCCGGGTTCAATCCTCAGCACCACATAACAACAAAGATGTTGTGTCCGCCGAGAACTAAAAGATAAATATTAAAAAAAAAAATTCTCTCTCTCCTCTCTCACTCTTTCTTAAAAAAAAAAAAAAACCTTTGGTAAGAGTTGATCTTACATTAAATATTCTTATTACTACCACACACACGTGCGCGTGCGCGCGCGCACACACACACACACACACACACACACACATACACACAAAAGAAAGGATGCATGGAAACTTTTGGAGATAATAGATACACTTATTACCTTCATTGTGGTGGTCTTATCAGTGGAATATGTTCAAACACATTGTTATGTATTTTAAATATATGAAAGATTTATATATTAATTATAATTTAGCAAAAGCTGTAAAATTGTACTACTTTTAAAATCCAAATAAAACTTAAATAAAACAACATATTTTTAAGTTCAAATTATGGCATCCAAACACTACAATGATAGTCACTTACAACTAGCCTATAGCTCTCTTTTCCAGTAAATTACTTTAAAATTAATAAAGAAATATTGGCAATATTGTTCTTTTTTATTTTTATTTAAGATGACTTTATGACATTTGCCTGTAAATGCATGGATCTGGAAATTATCATGCTAGGTGAAATAAGCCAATCCCCCAAACCAAAGTTCTAATGTTCTGTCTGAGATATATATATAGATATATATATATTCTAACACATATGAATTCTAACACACAACAAGGGATGTGAAGGGGGAAGAATAGAAGTTCAGTGGATTAGACACAGGAGAATGAAGGGAAGAGTCAGGGAGAGAAATAGGAAAGACAGTAGAATGGATTTGATAGAAATTTCCTATGTACATATATGAAAAAAACACAATAATCTCCATAACATGTATAATCGCAAGACTGAGATCCTAATTAGAATAAGATATATTCCATGCTTGCATAAATATGTCATAATATGCTCTACTAAAATAACAATCTAAAAATAACAAATAAAATTTTAAAAATAATGTTCAACTTATTTTCTTTAAAGCATTCCCATAGCCATTTATTTGGATTTGTATTATGTTAATTGTGTAAGTCTATATTATATCATGATTAGTTTCAAACAAGTCTCTTTATTCTATATATCAAGTTAGCCTCTTGGTGTCAAATTTATTCATATGTTTCTCCTCTATCAGATTACCTTTGAAAATGAAATTATTTATAAACTGTTGAATTTATATACTCTACCAGCACTTCAAATTTTGTCAGAATGATTCTTTGAAAACCAACAGAACAAAAAATACAATTTAGCAGATATTATAATGCGTCTATTCTGTTCAAGGGGCAAATTTATAATCCTATTTGGAGGAATACATAAGATTTTCCAATATGCAGGATACAAATACCGAAAAAAAAAAGAATATCAAAGTAAACACTATTTTCATTAGGTCATAGATCAGCACAAACATGAAGCCACTTAGAAACAGGAACATTGTGAAAAATATCAGATTCATAAACATATAAATAACTTGTTACTTAGAAAACTTCTACTTCATCTGACCAAGACTAGTTATGTTTGGAAGTGAGCTATGTTTGGAACTGATAAATTCTATTACATTTTCCTTTTCTTTTTGCTGTTTCTCTCTCTCTCTCTCTTTTTTTCTTATCACAGTAATTTGGTTTGCAACCCTGTGAGGCAAAATATGAGGACACTGAAGACCAATAACTTTAATCAAGGACTTGCCTACTTAGGAACTTTTGCTTTTATAAGACATGCATATTGAATTATAATTTACAATACTGAGACTTTGCAAACCTGAAAGCCAAATCTCAATGTAAATTTCCTTTCCCATGTGCAAATCTT
Source organism: Ictidomys tridecemlineatus (assembly GCF_052094955.1). Lineage (NCBI taxonomy): Eukaryota > Metazoa > Chordata > Mammalia > Rodentia > Sciuridae > Ictidomys > Ictidomys tridecemlineatus. Next base: position 42,461,295 of record NC_135482.1, on the reverse strand, counting down.
TCCTGGGATAAAACAAAATTTCACCATTCAAAATGTCACTGAGCCAACTATAGATTTACAGAACATTCTGAACTTAACTAAGAACTGCTAAATCAAAAACAAATTTATATAAATTCCTTAATAACTATCCTAGAGTTTTCCCAGGCACTGTAGCTTATTAACAGGTGTTACATTACACCAGCCAGCTGTCAATACCTGCTGTCACCGCTGCAGATTCAAAATATACACAGAAATGCTGCAAACACATTCCCCTGATATCCTTCAGCATTACATTTGGAGTTATTTATTGTCCACTTTTCTTACCAACTATCTTCATCCTGATTCACTATTCAAAATTAAGATGTTCAAGATTCACAGTTTTTTGAAATTATTTTTCCAATCAGTATAATTGTGACAAAAACTGGCAAAATGCACATTAAGATAGTTAGAAGTATGTTCCTTGCAATGAAAACAAAGACTTTTCATGAGCTTTTTTTCACAAGTTAAATTATGGGGGGAGAAGTACTATGAAATTGCATTATTTTTTTTTTACATTATGATTCCGTTTTCTCAGTTGAACACATCTCTTTGAAGAATTTGTCCTTTATAAGACCCTAAGTTGACCCTCCTTATCACCTTTCTCTTTTGTGAACATTTTGTCAGAATATCGTTGAGATAGATATACTAGAAATAATTAAATTTAGAATCTGATTAATTAATTGCTCCTCTAGCAAATTTAAGTGCAAAGAACTTCCTAGATTTTATTTATTTAAAATTGACTCACATGTTGTCAAAGCTGCTGATTTTCACCAAACTGTATTTATTTCCCTTAGATCTCCCTTGAGATGTCTCTCCTTTAGGTTCCTTTTTTAGTTGGTACATACCTTTCCAAATGCCTTACTTGACAGTTAAAGTAAATATTGTGTTTATTCGACTCAAATGGATCAAATTTTCCTTCAGCTGTATCTTTAAATTTATGTCTTCTTCCTGAATAGACTTGAACATGGTATTCCTGTAAATGGTGAGTCTGTATCAAAGTCAATTTCTTTATACAAATTCTCACTCATGACAGTCAAGTCCGATGTGACTGGTCACTCATATAGCACAGAAGTTCAACAAAGATACTTGAATAGAATACATTCTGGGGAACAATCTTCTTAACACATAAACCAGTCTACTTCCAAGGTCAAATCTTTTCTCTGAGGGGCTTTATTATATCAGACAGTTTCCAATGGGAACAAAAATAGTCTTTTAGGTATTTTAAACTCTATCTTATTCTCTCTCAATCTGATAATCAGATATTGCAGATTTATGCAATTATATGTCTGGAAGATATATGATACTACATTTTTCCTTTTTTTTTCTGAGTGCTTGAAAAATAAGTGGTCTCTCAAATGACAATTTATGTTACAGGTTTTGAGGTACAGTATTTGAAATGAGAGAAAATGTTTTAATCTTCCTTTTCCATTTTAGCAGATAAAAATGTCATTTTATATTAAATGATTGATTTGATTTGTTCCTTTGGTATAACAGCATGATGTTACTTCCTTTCTTCAACAAAAGAGCAAAGATGAATTTAATAATCTCTTATACATTGGCCAATTAAAATTATGTTTTACTTCTCTGTTCTTAAACAAATATTAACTAAATATTATGAATCAGATATTTCTTGAGATTGAGGCCAGAATAGTTAAATAATTTGTCAGATTCTGATAATACTAAAAATAATAGGTTGCAAAGGCTTCTAAATGAAGGTTAATTGCAATTATTAATTACTAAGCCCATATTTGTGTCACAGATGGAATCTGTAACCCTGAGTAATACAGAGAGAATGCAGGGATAAAAGTTAAGTTAAATTGGCACATTCAGGCACCGGATTGGAGAAATCAGTGTGTTATGAATTCTCTCATTAAAGAAATAAAATATACATAATAATATTTAAATTTAATATGAACTTTAAGATTAAAAGAACAATTATTTTGAAGACTTTCCAATCTAAGAATCATATTAAATGATTAGATTTAACATCTCACAGAGATGTTAAATTGCAACAGTATACTCATTTGAATCAAATATTTGTCTGTTTTCTTCAAATAATGCTGTTCATTTTATGACAGCATCAAATACAACATAATTAGCAAAATACAAGGTACTTTTTATACCATTTAACAGTAAATCCTCTTGTGTAAGAAACTGCACTTATAAATTTTACAGTATATATCATTTTGTAGTAATTGATTTATTTTGATGATTTCCTTTTAGAATTAGCAGAATTCTTTTTTTTACATTTGTTCTTGATCACAGTGTGACAACTAGTGTACTTTCAACATGATTTCTACTTACAACTTTGCTCTGATTTGATGTAAGATTTCATTTAGTCACTTGTTCAAACGTTTTCTACATGTATTTTTTACCATAGGAGTATATTTTATCATACATGTAAATCATTTACCTCTAACAGTGTATCATTGCATTGTTCATGTATACTATCCAAACATGCTTATAAACTTGTTGGGTATCATTTAGTTTATAATCCACCATTTGGGTAGACTAGTATTTCTCTAAGGGACGATGGAATCCACTTCTTTACATTTTTCTCATGACTGTATTGATTTTTAGTAGAATTTGTACACACAAAAAATACCATCAGAATTTCTAGTAATTATGATATGAGGAGGTTGAGTGACTACCTATGCAGAAAACAACTAGAAAAATCAACCCCAAAGATCTTAATTCTTTCTGAGTATTAGAAATCAACCAAAGGTGAACAACAGATTGAGCAAAATTATTCTTCAAATTTCCAACATTGTTGGGTGAGGATGTTTCCAACATTCCCAGCAGTTTAAATGGAGAAAATTATAGCTCTAGCTCTTTGTGACTGACAGAAAAACCCAGTAACTTTGCGACAAAAGAGGGGAGAAACAATTGAAAGTTAGAAAGTATAGAGAGTAGCAAAAACCTGTGGCTTCTGCTGAGTCAATGTAGCTAATAGGTTTTAATCATTAGGAAATTTCCCCCCAGTTGAAGATATAAGCCAAATGTGGCTTGAGAGAAGAAACAACCAGAATTAGACTGGAAATCTAGAATTGTGACAAAAATACAGATGCCGATATAAACTCTTCATACATTCTTGACTGATTTAGTAAACTCTGCTAGTTGTGGAGAAATCCAAGAGATTCCTGAGGAAAAAACAAAGAAACCAAGAAAAAAATTGAGAACTGAATGCCACTTTGAATTTTTTCCCCAGGCCAACATATCTTTGGTTTGCTAAAGATGATAGCATTGCAGATCTGAGGTTTACAAATCATTGGCTAACCATAAGCTTTGAAGACATAAGTAAGGGGTGCACTAGTACTTCTTTAAGGGATGATGAATGAATTTATTGAAATCTCCTGACACTCCTCCTCAAAGAAGAAAAGAGAAAAGAAAGAAAAGAAAAATAAACAAGTTAGTAGAGCTCTTTCTAGGTGCATACCTTGAAAGAGGCTGTCTACATCATTTAATTCCTGATAAGATCACAAGAGTGAGAGAATTTTCAGAAAAATATATAAGAATCCAAATTTCCTAGGATATAACATCCAAAATATACAATTTGTAAACAAAATTTCTAGATACATAAAGAAAAAGGAAATACAACAATTGCTGAGGAAAACAATTCATAACGTATAATTTGTATAGTTTCAAGTATCTGTATAATGGATCTAACAAATAAAGACTTGAAAGCCCTTATTATAATCATGCCAAAAAAATGGAAGAAAAATAAGTTTCAATACTTGGGGGGGGGGTGAGAATGATAACAATAGGAGTAAAACAGGGAGCCTCAAAAGAGAAATGAAAAATACAAAATAAAACAAATGGAAATGCTAGAGATGAAAATTACAATAACTACAATAAAATTTCAATAGCTGAACTGATCTACAGATTTAAGATAGAGGATTAAAAAATAAGAAATTGATGATAACACAAGGCTCCATTCCAAAGGACAGAGTTAAAATATTTAAAGAAAGTTAATGCAGTCTCACAGATCTTTGGAACAACCACAGGTATTTCAATATAATTAGGTCTCAGACTAGGGTAGCACCGTTGATTCCTCTTATTCTGAGGCTTCAGCCTCTTGGACTGGGCAGCCACTGGTTCTTCCAGCTCTCCAGACTGTAGACAGCCATTGTAGACTATGCAGCTTCTGGTTGCATAAGCTAAACTAATAAATATCGTTTTTATTATTACACTTTCTTTTGATTCCTTTCCTCTAGAGAACCCTAACACAAGCTATCTGGAGCTAACCATGTGAATGAATTAAGATTCACTGAAACAGGTGCAAGAAAGTACAGGAAAATTGAGGACAATCATGACAGAATTTAAAAACTGCATGGTTATGATCATTGCATAATTGTATAAATTTATTGAAATCATTAAACTCTATACATAAAATAGATAAAATGTATGGTATGCAAATAATAACTATGCTGTTGAGAATTCTTTATTAAGCAAACAGGCAAGGAAAAAAAAAACAGAAATCAAAGTTTTGGAATTTTGACTAATTTCTCATATTATGTCTGTACATTAAATCTAATATTTATTAATTTTTATTCAGTTATTTATCTTTGTCCATGGTTTCATTTTCTGTAGCTTCACTTACCCATAGTTGTATGAAATATTAAATAAAAAGGTTTACAAATAAATAACTTTAAAGTTTTAAGAGTTTAATAAAGAATATTTTTATAATTGTTGTTAACATATGATTCTACTTAATTTAAAAATTAAACTTTAAATGTATATGTGTAGGGAAATAAATAGAATATACAGGATTTTGTACCATCTTCAATTTTAGAAATACATTGGGAGTCTTGTAATATAGCCCTACAAATAAAGTGTACTTAGTGTTCTTGGCATTTTAGGGACAAGAAAAATATCTCTGTTCTCAAGTTACTATAATGACTACTGAAAAGAGAATCAAGTAAGGATGAAAAAATGAAATCACAAATTAAAGTTGCTATATAAATAACTAATTGATTATTGAGTAAATCAATTTTAATTGAGGACTTTAAAGAGCACTTCAGGCAGGAAAATTTAGCTAAGTGGGCTATTAAAAATTCAGATAATTTTAAAATGCAGATTTGGAGAAAAAAGTACATTTCTGGAGTAAGAAACAACACGAGTAAATGTGTACAGGCTCTAAACATATAATCAAACATGTGCTATCAAAGCATCAAAAAATAAAAGGGTTGATTCTTCAGTAAAGTGAAAGTCTATAATTTTCTTTTAAAAATAATTTTGTCAAGGAGTATATATTAGCAGTTTTTAAATACATTTGAAGTACAATTAATATTAAAGTTTCAATATAAAAATTGAATTACCTTGATGTTTTTTACTATTTCCCTTGGGTTTTAAATATATTCCTAAACTTCCAAAAATAGTACCCACAAATCACATTTTTGGATCATATACAAATTTTTATTTTACAATGTAAGTGGATCTTTGTAATATAAAATTACAATCATTTAAAATAAACCAAAATGCACATTATTAAATCAGGCAAGATTATTAATGGTTATATCTTTTTATAGCAATAGAGAAGAAGAAAAAGTTTCCATTTAGGTAGCAAGATTCCTTTTCTTAAAAAAATTGCAATATGACTTTTCAAAGTTGTACATTCAATACAGGTCTACCACAAAGAAATTAAAATAAATTTACCTAATTCACAAAGTAATCTTTATTGGCTGGTATGTAATCTCAAAAATGAATAAAGGTGACTAAAGCAAAGAAACATTAAGGTATTTAAGAGATTGTCTAATAATTACTGCCCATGCCAAGTGCCCACATTTCTAGTACTATGTTCCACAACATTACATAGCATCTGTATGTGTCACTTTAAAGATCTCTGAGGTAAAGTTCTGATCACGATTTTTTTTAGGTGAGCTGCAAATAATAATTCAGGTTCAATATCTTGGAAGTGTTAGTTTTAAAACGTGATTTTTCTTTTTAAAAACATAACCATTGTGTTGATAGAATCAACATTCTCATGCAAAATGAAGGTGCAAGATGTGTAAAGGAGATATATTTTGAATCCAAGAATCTACAACATGGATTGCATATGTTTGTAATTTAAAAGTATAAATATTTACTTTATTGAAAGTTTCTGAACACAATATAAACTTATGTATACTTCTACTCTATCAGATACTAATTTCAAATAGAGTAATATGTATATATATGTATATATATATTTCTCTCTATATATATTATATATGTATTTATATATATATATATGTATATATAAATATAAATTAAAATCCTTACATATAAGTTATGGAAAATTTTTTAGAATATATATTGCTCTGAATTGTATTCAATTAGCTGAAATAAGTTGAGCATACTGAAGGTAAGAGTATTATGATTTGAACATAAGGTATCTTCAAAAAGCTCTTGTGTGAAACAATGCAAGAATTTACAAAGTTGAAATGATCAGATTATGAGAGGTGTTACCTAATCAGTGTGGGTAGAGTATGCCTGGAGGAAATAGGTCTCCTGAGAGTGTATTTTGTGGATTTATATATTTTGTTCCTGGTCAGGAGAGTTCTCTCTTCCTCTGCCTTCTGGCCATGATACTCTGAGTTGCTTTTTTCTGCCATGCCCTTCTGAACTGATGATCTGCCTCATCTCAGGCCCAGAGTTTTGTATTCTGCCTCACCTCTGAAACCATAAGCCAAAATAACCATTTTCTCTTTTTATTTGTTGGATTTTTGTACATAGCAATAAAAATCTGACTTGAATAGAAATTTCTGGGGCTTTTGGTATGTCTCTTTTAGAATCCACCCAAAAGTAAAAAAGGAAGTGAAAATGCAAAGTTATTCCAAAACATATCCCATGATAACAAGTACTAAAATATGATAATAATGAATGTTAGTTTTTATGAATAATATCCTGAGTTCTTTTAGCTGTACTTTCTCACAAATGTTAATTTTTACACTTTTGCTAAGAATGAACATATATCTATTTACATTACAATCCCACCATTACATAATATTAGTCAATATATTTTCTTACCAATCACTGTGAAATGCTCAGAAAAGAAGCATTAACCTTAAATGGAAACAAAAAATGTCCAAACTTCATTTTTAAATGAAAGGCAATACTAATTTTTAAAATGGGATCATGAGGGCTGGGCTCGTGGCTCAGTGATAGTATTAGCCTAGCACACATGAGGCAAATACCAATCCCAAGCACCACCACACATAAAAAACTAAATAAAATGGGATCATAATTTTGATATGTTAAAATCCAGCACGTATGGAGATACAGTATGCAGACTAACATGTTTAAAAGGAAAATTACATAAATTTATCTTAAGAAAATCACATAGAAAAATAGTTATTCCATAAATAAGGGAAAGATGCAATTTGTGAAGATATAGTCAGTATTCACTGACATCTCCATAGCGCTGAAAGAAGCAGTGAAGAAAACTGCTGGCCAGAGAGAATATAACTTCAATTTCATACCTGGACAAGAGGAACTATGGAGAAACATAATGAGAAGTTTTGGAGTCTCCCTTAGGTGGAATAGTACGTGGTTTTGCTCTGAAATTATTGTACCAAATAAGGTTTAATATCTTGTCAAAATTGGTGTTGATACTGAAAACAGTAGAGGATGCAGATTGATTGAAATTATCAACACCGGGATATGCACACAGCCTGTGGCTCTTACAAGACAAAAGCTCACTAAATAGTCGCTTACATAAAAGTAGAAATGAAAATCATCCCAATATGTTGGAAGACATAAAAGCAGTATAAAAAAGCAGGGAAAAAACCACCCCAAATAGCCCACAACACTTAAACAACAGACCCATTAATATCACAGTGGAAGAAATGTCTGAAAAAGAATTTAGAAAGTTCATAGTTAAAATGTTGACAGTGCTAAAAGATTTAAGAAATGAACTTGGAAAATATAGAAAGTTGAATATCATTTCAATAAAGAGAGATTCTGAAAAAGAAACAAATGGAAATACTGAAATGAAACACACAGAAAATCAAATTTTAAAAATTAATGGAATGGATCACACATAGATTAGGCCACTTTGAAGACAGCTCTTGAACACAAGGTATATGATATTGAAAATAAAATCAACAATAAAGTTGGTAAGATACAATAATGGAAATATTTAAGAAATATGAGATAACATTAAGAATCGAATATAAGATCATTGGTGCAGAAGAAGACTCTGAAATATAAACTAAAGGAATGCACAATCTTTTCAATAAAATAATGTTGGAAAATTTTCCAAATGTGGTGAATGATATGGAATCCCAATATAAGAGGTATGTGAAACCCCAAAAAAGGCAAGATCAAAAAAGTGCTCTTCAAGACACATAATAATGAAAATGTCTAATATAAAAAAATAAAGATAGAATTTTAAAAGCTCCAAGAGAGGCAAGTCATGCTTAGAAGTTAGTCAAGTCAGATTTCAAAACCTATACCCTAAAAGTCATGAAGGCATAAAAATAATATATACTGAACCCTTGTGGAAAATGAGTGCCAACTGAGATTACTATATTCAGAAAAGCATCATTCAAAATTGCATGTGAAAAAAAATTTATGATAAACAGAAGCTAAAAAGCTCACCACTAAGCCTACAGTACAAAATATACTCAATAAAATATTTCTTGCAGAAGAAATAACAAAATAAAAATGAAAATGAGCATAGTAAAAAATCACAATAAATAATTAAATATAAAACATTAGAAATACATCAAAATTACCAAAAATAAAAATTGTTATCTCTAAAATAACATTGATTGTAAATGGCTTAAACTCTCTAATCAAAAGATCTAAATTCACAGATTGGATGGGGGAAAAAAAAAAAACGACCCAACCAAATGTTGTTTGCAAGAGATTCACCTTAGAGAAAACAACATCATCCATGGACTGAAGGTGATAGGATAAGAAAAGATATGTCATGCAAATGGAAACTGAAAGCATGCAGGGGTAGCTACTCTTACATCAGACAAAGTACTACTGTAGCCAAAAAAATAATTAGATGAGACAAAGAAAGTTATTTCATATTGGTTAAGGGAATCATTCAACAAGGTAAAATCATTGTATATATTTATGCCCCAAATAATAGTGCAGGTACATAGATAAAACAGATCCTTCTCAATATAAAGAATCTAATAGATCATCATATAATGACATTGGTGATTTCAAAACATCTCCCTCATCATTAGATAGGTCACCCAGACAAAAACTAAGTAAATAATTCTCAGAGTAATAAATAATATTAATAGACCTAATATACATCTATAGACTATATAATCATTCAACAAATTAATTCACTTTTTTTAGTGGCACATGGAACTTTCTATTAATTAGATCATATTTTAGGATGCAAGGAAAATTCTAGAAAACACACACAAAAAGTAGAAATATAAAAAATAAGAATTATTTGCATTCTATTATATCATAATAGAATGAAATGAGAAATCAATAGATAGAAAACAGAAAACCTTTTTAACTTCTTCAGATTAAATAGTACACTTTTGAATGAGTAGTGACCTACAGAAAAAATAGGGGAAAGATAAAAACAAAAGTAGAAATAAATGAGAATAAAGATACAATATATCAAAATCTCGAGGCCAATATGATGGTTGTTCTAAGAGGAAAGTTTATAGCACTGAATTCCTACTTAAAAAAAAAACAATTATCAAACAAATACTCAGGTAACTATAAAATGAATAATAAACTAATTCCAAAATAAGAAGAGAAAATAATTAAGATGGGAGGCAAAATTTATAAAATTGAAAATAACAAAAATACAATCAATGAAATAAAAAGTTTGTTCTTTGAAAAAATGAACAAGACTGATAAACATTCAGCCAGACTAATCAAAAGAAAGAGAGAAGATCCATATCAATAAAACTGGAGATGAAAAAGGAGATATCACCACAGATACTTCTAAAACCCAGAGTTTTGTTATATACTATTTTGAACATTTACACTCCAATAAACTAGAAAATTTGAAAATATTGACAAATTCCTAGAGACATGACCTTCCCAAACTGAACATATTATGGAAAACTTAAACACACCAATATCAAGCAATGAAATTGAAGCAGCAATTAAGTCTTCCAACAAATAATAGCCTGGGACCAGCTGAAATTTGACCAGACATTTAAGGAAGACATATGTCAATACTTCTGAAATTATTCCATGAAATAGAAAAGGCAGGAACACTGTCAAATTCATTTCCTGAAACCAATATCATGTTAATATCAAAATCAGATAAATACACATCAAGGAAAGAAAACTTCAGACCAATATCCCTAATGAATATAGGTACAAACATTTTAAATAAAATAATGCTAAATTGCATTCCAAAGCACATTAAGAAGATAGTACATTATGATCAAGTGAAATTCATCCCAGAATAACATACCCAAATCCACTAACATAATACACAATATAAATAGAGTTAAGGGTAGGATCACTTGATGATCTTGATAGATGCAAAAATAACAAAAAGGAAAGCATTAAACAGATCCATCATCCATTCACATTAAAACATTACGTAAAATGGGGATAGAGGAAATATACCTCAACATTGTACAATCTATATATGACATACCCATAGCCAACATCATACTGAATAGAGAAAAATTAAAAAAAAAAAAAAAACATTTCCTCTACAAACAAGAATAAGACATGGATGTCCACATTTTTCACTCCTATTCAACTTGTTCCTTGAGACTCTACCCAGAAAAATCAGGTAAGAGAAGAAAATTAAAGGGATACAAATAGGAAAAGAAGAAGTCAAATTTTCTCTCTTTGCCGATCATATATCTTACATTTAGAAGAACAAAAACAAAAACAACAACTCCACCAGAAAACTTCCAAATATGATAAATTTAGCAAAATGTCAGGATTCAATATGAACATTCATAAATCAATTACTTTGTTCTAGGATTATAGAATACTGAAAAATAGAAATTGAAGAAGACTTTAGAAAATGGAAATACCTTTCATGATGTTGAAAAGGCAGAAATAATATCAACAAATGGTCATACTACTGAAAGTCTTATACAGATTCAATCCCCATCAAAACAACAATGGAATTATTCACAAAATTAGGGAAAAACAGTTCTAAAATTCATTTGGAATTATAAGAGGCCCAGAGAAGCTAAATAAATCCTCAATTAGAAGAGAAATGCTGGAGGCATCACACTACTAGATATCAAATTATACAACAGATGTATAATACCCCAAACAGCATTGTATTGGCATTAAAATGGTCATGAAGAACAATGAAATAGAAGACACAGAGACAAATCCACATACTTATAGCCATCGGATACTTGAAAAAGATACCAAGAATATATGTTGGAGAAAAAGAGCCTTTTTTAACAATGGGGCTATAAAAACTGGATACTTACATGTAGAAAAATAAATCTTAAACTCTCTCACCCTACACAAAAGTCAACTCAAAGTTGCTTAAGATCCAAAAATTAGACCAGAAACTATGAAATGACTAGAAGCAAATGTAGGCTCAACATCTCAACATATTGGCACAGACACAAATTTTCTAAACAAAACTTCTAAAAAATAAGAAATAAAACCAAGAATCAATAAGTGGGACAAAAAGAAATTAAAAAGTTTCTGCACAGTGAAGGAAATAAGAGTGTGAACAGAGAGCCTACAGAATGGGAGAAGATCTTTGCTGTCTGCTCCTCAAATAGGGGATTAATATACAGCACATATGTACATGTATGTATACACACACACACACACACACACACACATATGTATAAAATCTCAAAAATCTTAGCAACAAGAAGAAAAAAAACCAAAAACAAATAACTCAATTACTAAATGAGCAAAAAAACTAAACAGACACTTCTCAAGAGAAGAAATAAAAATGGCCAACAAATATTTTAAAAAGGTTCAACATCTCTACCAATAAGAAAAATTCAAATCAGAACTACATTGAGATTTCATCATACTCCAGTCAGAATGACAAATTTCAATTACACAAATAATAATAAATGTTGGCGAAGATGTAGGGAAAAGAATACACTCATACATTGTTGATGGATCTAGAAGTTAGTATAGCCACTATGTAAAACAGCATAGCAATTCCTCAAAAAATGAGAAATCAAATCACCACATGACCCAGCTATTTCACTCCTTGGTATTTATCTAAAAGAACTAAAATCAGCACACTACCTTGATCCAGCCACATCAATATGCATAGCAACATGATTCACAATAGCCAAGCCATGGAAACAGCCCAGATGCCTGCTCATCAAAAGATGTATTGATGAGAAACTGTGATATATATATTTACACAATGAAATTTTACTCAGCCAATAAGAAGAATGATATTATGGTAGTTGCTAGTAAATGGATGGAAATGGAGAACATCATGCTAAATGAAATAAGCCAGACTTGGAAAGGCAAGGGTTATGTCTTCTTTTGTATGAAGGAGGTAGAACAAAATCAGAGAAAAATATAAGAGGGGAATCCCATGAAAATATAACAGACATCAGCAGAATAGAGGAAAGGGATTGAGGGATAAGGAGGAGGGATAAGAAATGAGAGGAACTGTAAAATGAAGTTGACCAAACTTTCCTATATACATATATGAATATATCGCAAGGGATTTCACCTTCTTAAAAATAAATTATAAATAAATAGAAGGAAGATCATTAGAGTAGAGAAAAGGGAACAGTTGTGGGAGAAGAGGAGGGAATGGGAAGGTATTGGGGACTGAATTGGAGAACATTATATTCCATGCTTGTATAATTATGTCAAATGATCTAATAAAAAAATAAAAATTAGTTAAAATATGTATGTTAAATGTAACTTCAGAGCAGGTTTTTTTTTTTTTTTACATTCAACTTTGGTTCTTTTGGTACCATCCTAATTTTTAAGAGTATTTATTCTGCACAAATTAAGTTGGGTATAATAATCAATCAGGAACAGTTATAATATTGCTACTAAGTAGGTATGCATTACACATGTTTGTGTTAAAATGATTGTATTATGTAGCTTACTATAAGTATTTTTTCATCTATTATTTAAAAACATAGTTGAGTGATATTTATCTCACAGTCCTTCACATACCTGACTATGATATACCCTGATTGAGCCTTGTCAATGGGACATTCCAAATAGAAAATGCAGAACTGTGTTCAGACTGGAATTCAGAAACAAAATCAACAACAACACAAAAGAAAAACTTCAGAAACAACAAAAAGCTTGTACTTTTAAGGGATTAGTTTCCTTATAGGAAGAGACACAATAAAGCTTGCTTTCTTTTTCCTTCTCTACATGCGAAGATACCACGAGATTATGACCATCTATAAACCAGGAAATACATCTTAAGCAAAAATTCAACCATGCTGGACCTTGGTCTAGGGCTATGAGCCTTTGGAAGTTAGAGAAATAAGGGTTTGCTATTTAAAAACTAACATATGAAACCCTAGAAACCTCATACACAAAACTATAATAATAGCATGAAATAATAGTACACGAAATTCCTGGCTTTGGATCAAATATTTGTCCTCAAATAAATCAAAGCTCCAAGGGTAAAATTCTGATGAATTTCTAGAAACCTATGCCAAATGTCAGACCAGAATCACTACCTCAGAGTAATAAGTTTCCAGTATACAGGTGAGAGCTTATTAAATGATAAATGTACTATCTCCTTTGTCCAAAGAGATAAAATGTATTCCCTACATTTAAGGATCATGCCAACAGAGGGGAACAAGGGAGGAGATAACACAGAACCATAATAAATACAAAATACATCATATTTAGTTTCCAGTGTCCTCAATTGCTTTTTTCCCCTACCTAATGCTACTAATAATGCTTTTCTAAAGCTAATTTTGAAATTAATTGACATTAATTTGCACATACTCTGAAGTGGCTCAGAATAGGCTGAATGATAAGGTGGGAAACATTCATGTATCTGGCAATTATTCTCATTAATCCTTAAAACAGAAGAAAGCTTTTAAAATGTATGTAATAACAGTGGCAGATCTAGGGTTTATGGTACCTGAAGTTTATGTAACTTTGAAGACTCTTTTTAAGTTAAAAAGAAATACAAATTTGAAAGTATTAAATTAGGTAAAAAAGTGAAACTTAATTGAAAGTGGTTAAATTCCTAACTGTTGAAATTTTACAATAACTTAGGGATATATTTCTAGAATCCTCTGAAGGAACCACTACAAATGAGAGGCCTTAAGATTGAACTTCACTGTAAACATTCCATGAGTCTGCAGGCAGTTTGAAAAGTACTTCTAAGCCTAACCAAACATGGAGATGACTCCTGGGATGTTATCTGGCTAGTGGTCAGTGAGGAAGTTTTGAGATTGGAGATTCTGACTGGAAGAGGAGAGGTTGTTCACAATTGACTAGGTCCTCTAACAGGACACAACAGAATTAAGGGTTTACTATTTAAAAAATAATATATGAAACCCTAGAAACCTCATACACAAAACTATTCAAAAAATATTTAAAAAATTTATTCAAGAAGAAGTGGTATTGTTCAGTCTAGGCATGAGAATTTCTGGCAGTGTTGCTGAGAATGCTTCTCACTGGCAAGGTCAATAGTTTAAAAGATAAGAGTATAGAAGAACAGGAGAGAGCTTCCTGGTGGGGCCCAAATTCTCAGCTTTAATGCATATGTCCTTCAAATCAAGGCAACAGGGGTTAACACTCAATGCTTAAGTTTCCAGAAACCTTACAGAGTTGAATTACACAGACCAATATATGTATATATTTTAATATATATATATTTTTTAACTAGCATTCAATAATCTTTTAACCCCTGGCTTACTAAAGTTAATAGCCAATTACTGGAATTTAACTGTGGTTTCTCTTTCTGTCTGATTCTATCTCAAACACATGCCATGTTTTCCATTAGAAAGCAAACATGTTGTCATTTAGGAAGGAAACATGCTGGGACTTTACGTGGCTCAGAGAATATTCCCCGTGTATGATTGTTCATTTAGCCACTTTACCATCTGAATCTATCAGCACCATTCAGAAAAGGGAAGAGTAGGGTTCAGATTTTTTTAAAAAATTTTTATTTGTTTTAATTTAGTTATACATGACAGTAGAATGCACTTATATACTTTGATATAGCATACATAGATGGGATATAATTTCTCATTTTTCTGAGTATACAAATTGTAGAATCATATTGGTCATGTGGTCACTTATATACATAGAGTAATAAAATCTGTTTCATTCTACTATTTTTCTTATCCTCACATCTCCTGCCTTCCCCTCCTTTCACTTCCTTCTACCTAATCTAAGGTAATGCTATTTTTTTTTTGCCTTTATACATGTACTTTTTTTTTGTATCACAATTCTTAATACACATATTTACCACAATTTTGGTATCTGTTTATATATAAAGTATGTTGACTCCCAATTCAAGTCTTCATACATGTACTTTGTATAATGATGTCCATCACATTCCACCATCCTTGCTAATCCCCTGCTTCCTCCCTTTCCCTCTCACCCCTCTGCCCTATCTAGAATTCATCTATTCCTCCCATGCTCTCCCGCCAAAGTACAGTTTTATTCCACGATCCTTTCTTATTACTTTTGGCATCTCTTGGTCTTATTTATTACAGTCTCAGTCCAGGGAAATTCTACTCCTTGATTACTCACATAATCTTTTATTTAAAAAACTATTAATTTGAATTATTTTTAATGTTTATCCCAGTATTGACTCATGCAATTTATGGAAAATTGAATGAAATGTGCAAATAATATGATGTGAATAAAGAACAAAATACCAATAATAAAAATAGGTTAACTTACTAAGCATTTATATGCTAAATGTGTGTTATAATTATGAGATGCTGAGATAATTATATTTCATTAAATAAAACTGTACATACTATCTCCTACTATCATTTTAGTAGATGGAAGAAACTAGATATTTATAAACCTGAATAACTTACTCAAAGTCAAACAATTATAAATATAAAATTCCCAACCCTTATGTTCACTATAGGCTAAATATTGACATATACAATTAATATGCTAATATATTTAGCTAATAAAATAACTTCATGAGTTAGTAAACAGTCTATTTATTTTTCTGCATGAAGAAACTGAAGTATAGAGAAGTAAATAACTTGCCCAAGTTGACATATCAACTAAGTGGCAGGCAGCCTCAAGACTCATACCAAGCTGTTTTGATCATAGAATTCACTCCTTTAATCATTACATTTTAATTTGCTTAATGAGAAAATAATATTAAAATTAGTTGATGAGTACAGTTCTTCCCTCAATAGGAAACAAAACAATCTCTCTTCTTATGACTCATATTGAAGGTGCTAAATAAGTCTGATGCTGAGCATGAGTCAAAGCTGGAAAAAGATCTAATCCTGAAGAAATAATATGAAACAAATTTCATTTGGCTGAAGTGTCAGACACAGCATAATATGTGGGAGACATTTGTTTAACAGTAGACATGCATTTTTAAAAGGAAATCATGTAACTACAGACAAGAGGCATAGGATTATCTCAGTGAGTCAAGGAAAACAATTTGAAAAATTCAGCACTTTTAAATGATAAAAATATCTCAGCTATCTGGAAACATAAGGGACTTTCTTGACCTAATAAAGGGTCTCTACAAACAGCATATCGTATACATAAAACTTAGTAGAAAAAGTAAATACTTTTCTCCAAGATCAAAAAGAAAGCTAGGATGTCCACTCTTACCATTTATATTAAGCAATTTACTGGAGTTCCTAGAGCGTGTAATAGGCAACAAATAGAAGTGTGTGCTGTCCTGATTGGAATGACAAAAAAATGCTCTTCATTCTGATAACATGATTATCTATATAGATAATCCTAAGGAATGTGCAAATGTTTTAGTAGAACTAACCAATGGTTTTAGAAAATTTTCAGGATAAAAGATGAATACACACGAAACCATTTTAGTTCTATTTATGAATAACAAACTATTAGAATTTAAAAAGATATCCCAATATTCAATCTGTAAAAAGTATGAAATATTTAGAGAATTTTGATAAACATGTGCATGCCATATATAGGAAAAACAGCAAAACATTGCTAAGAAGAAATCACACAAGACCTAAATAAATTCAGGATCAGAATATACTATGGAGGTTAAAAATTAGCATTGGAGGTCATTTTTTTTTGTTTCTCAAATTTATTTTAAATTCAACACAGTACCAATCAAAGCCTACTTTTAAAAAAGAATTTAGTAGCTAAATTATAAATTTATATGAAAATTCAACAAAATAAAAAATGACCAGAACAAATTTGAAAAATAAAAATGAGGGGACTTACACATTATTAGATATTCATATTTATTTTAAATTTAGTGCAATTAAAACAGTATTGAATTGAAAGAAAGAGAATCATGTAGATAAAACAGAACAAAGACTAGAAATAAGCCCATATGTCTGGTCAATTAAATTGCCAAAAAATGCCAAAAGAAGTCACTGCACAAATCATTATCTTTTCTAAAATATTAAGATATTAAATACTTTTACAGCTTCTTGCCAAAAAAAGTAACTGCAATAAGATAAAAGGTAACATCAATAGATAAAATATTAACTTGAAATGGGAGAATATTTCTAAATGTGAGTGCTAAAATTATAAAACTCTAGGGGAAAATAGGTAAAATCATATTAGTGATTTTTAGGCTTGTCTAAGATATCTTAAATATGACAGAGGATCATAAGAAGAGAAAAAAATAATCAAAATGACAATTTCAAGTGTTGCTGAAATGAACAACTTGAACTCTTGACACATTACTGGTGAAAATGTAAAACAACATAACTACTTTGTAAAGTAGTTTGACAGTTTCTTGAAAAAAAAAAAAAAACTTACACCTATCCATAACCCCAACCATTCAATTTCTACATATTTACCCAAGATAACTGTAAGCAAATATTCACTCAAGACTTGCACACAATGCTTATAGAAGATTTATCTGTATTAGCTAAGAACTGGAAACAACCTTACTGGCCATGAACAAGTGAATGGATTAACAAACTGCATCATATTTATGTAATGGAATTCTGCTCAATTGTATAAAGGAATTAGCTAATAACATCTGAAATGTCACAGATAAATTTCTAAATAATTTTGTTAAATGAAAGCTTCCAGACAAAAAGGAATACATTTTGTGTGGATCCAAGTTATATGAAATTCTAGGAAGTACGAGCAAACTCTATAGTGACAGAAAGCAGACCAATAGGATGAACTGGGGAGGGAAAAGGGCTGATAAAGGGGCACAAGCAAAGTTATGGGTAACCCATATATTCATTGTTTTGATTGTGATTATGGTTTGAAGGATGCATGTATGTCAAAACAAACAAACATCACATATATTAAGTATGTATAGTTTAATGGACAACAACTATGACTCAACCTGTGAAGAAAAATGAGGACAAGGTTGAGGAGGATGAAGAGGAAGAAGAGGCAAAAGAGGGGGAACTGCCTCAGCAGCAATGTTCACTGGATCATTGGCTTCAGTTGAGAAATTACCCTTATGTAAGATAAACTACTCTTTTTCATATAAATAGCCTGAGACTAATTTGCAAACCATATTACCTAAAGTTATCAAAGTGCCCTTAAAATGTCTATCAGGCTAAAATACAACTCTTATATGGATGGTTAATTGATTGCAAAAGACTGGTTAAATATTACAGGCAATGTGGGTGTGGTTTGGGACCAGGGTAGGATTAAAAAAAACTACTTTTGCTCTATATACTATATATATTCTTCATGGTTTTGTTGGGAATGACTATTTGCATCACCTTATTGGATCCTTAGAAGGATCCAATAATATGAATTAAATCATATTATCACTGCTATTATTAACATTTGGTACAAAGAAAGAATGACTCAGCTATGACAAATCACTTGGCTAAGATTACTAAGCTTTGATTTGTATCTTTTTATTTAAAATATGAGGCTTATTTCACACACAAAAAAATCCTATGTATGTGCATGATGAAAGAATGGAAACCCACAATACTCAGTGTGCTCAACAGTAATAACTTTAAGTAAGGAATGGTTAGCATGACGAAAAGGCAATATTTATTCTTTCTCTATGATGGGAATCTTAAACCAAACCTTGAAGTAACAGCTAGGAGTTAATAGGAGTTACATGGTATCTGGATCATTAAACAGAGGTTCATTAAATGCATGTCAAAAGGAAGATAATACAGCACACATATATACACACACACAAAAATAGTATGAGCAAAATCCTATGATATAGGAGGAAGGATATGTAAAATTTATCTGGTGGTGATAGTAAAATGCCTGGCTAATTTAAAAAGAAACATTGCTAAGTGGAAATGCTAGATTACTACCTCAGAGGTTTGGAAAGGTAAGTTTACAAATAAGGTTTAGAGATACTTATATCTCCTTAAATGAAGTCACTATTGCCTTAGGGTTAATGACCTACACATGGGAGTTCGACTTTCTAATTTTGTATACAGGCCATATTTTGTAATGACTATTGTTTTTATCAGGTTTTTCGCCACTGTGACAAAAAGACCTTACCAGAACAATTATAGGGGAGAAAAAGGTTATTAGAGGGCTCACAGTTTCTGAAGTCGCCAGTCATAGAAGGTAGGCTATATAGCACTCCTCAGGGCTCAAGGTGAGGCAGAACATTATGGCAGGAAGAGTGTGGCAGATGGAAGCAGCTAATATGGTGATCAGGAAGGAGGGAGAGAGAGAGGGAGAGAGGGGGAGAGGGGGAGAGAGAAGGAGAGGGAGAGGGAGAGGGAGAGGGAGAGGGAGAGGGAGAGGGAGAGGCAGAGAGCAAGGGAAAGAGGAAGGGAGGGGGGGAGGGGAGGGGGAGAGGAGGAGGGGGAGGGGAGGGGGAGAGAGAGAGAAAGACACTCCCCTCTCCAGCTACAAAATATATACGCCATAGCCATTCACCCAATTAACAACTTCCTCCAGCCTCACCCCATCTGCCTCCAGTTACCACTCAGTTATTTCCACCAGGGATTAATTAATGGATTAGGTGAATTAAAGTCTGGAGCTTCTTGCATTGAGTCACATGTGATCTTTTGGGGAACATCACATCTAAACTATAACAACTGTGTAACAGTGGGTATGTATGTTACCTCTCCATGTCTCAGTAAAATAGGAATAATGATGGTGTTTTCTTCATTTTTTAAGGATTAAGGATGTCACTTAAGTACACTTTTAATAAAGCAGACATTGGAACATGGCCTTATATGTAGGTTTACATTGACCAGTAGGAAAGAAAACAGTTTCCTAACATAATAAATTGTCATTAGATTGTTCGATACAACAATATTTGATCTGTCTTTTAATTGAAGTATCTATGTAAATATTAGCCTTTCTAGGGTTATTTATAGGTTCCTTTAATCTCTAAATGGGTTATTGGTGGTGCTGAAGGTTTTGGTGCCTATCATCATGTGGAAGCACACTCATTACTGCTGTCAGACCAGTTTCAATACAAAATGTAATTTTTCACTAAGGTCTCTATAATTTAATATTGTCTAAGGTGTAAAAGCTAGTGATGTATAGCCAGGATTTTTGAGGTATTTTTATAATTTAATTGGCCTTTTCTTTTCTTTTTTAGAATTCATTGCAGATTAAAGTAGGCATTATGGTTTCCATGGAACAAAAGAGTTATCTTCAAAACGTGTCACAACTGCCTTAGGAGAGCTGGTAATCAGAAGCTGCTAATAAGGGCCTGCTAATAAGCAGCTCAAAAGTACCTCAAAATAACCCTACCCTGAGCTTCTCCATTCCCCAGTCCAACCTCACACATCAAAGGGAATGAATAGAGAGGAGAATTGCATATTGATTATTACCTGCGTTTTTGTTGTAGGGATCTTTTGTTGTGCACAGTTTGAGAAGCTTAATATGTATGAAAGAAGGAAAATAGCTTAAGTGTAATGAAATGTGTAATAGCATCCTATTATTAATGGAATGTCTCTATCTTTGCCTCATGGGCTGTAAAAGCTGGGGTAATGCTTTTATTCTTTTCCTTTTTTCTTTGGAACATAAACCTGAATTCAAAGAGGCCTAGGTAGACTTATTTGTAGAATCCAGAATGTGGGGATGCTTTCCAACTGAAATCACATCTGTAATGATAAGGTTAGTGACAAGCCTTCCTAGTCAAGATCTTAAGATGAGAAACATTAAAATGAAGTGACTATTTCATGAATACTAGCTATGGACTTCCAATAATTATTTCTGTCTCCATTTTCCTTCAAGAAAATCACATTTCCATCCATTTTTAGTATTTTGGATGAGGTTCTACATCTCTTTTACAAGAAAAGACTTATCTGAATAATATCTGTTACAATCAAGCCATTTTATAATTCTGACTTCTATATCAAACTGCTGATATTATCAATTAGAATCAATTGGAAACAAGAACATTTTCTTGAATTTTAGGGAAGAAAAATTTCCTCTTACTGTTGGAAAAGATGTAAGAGGTTTTGAGATCTGGAACTTCTGCATTCATTCTCTTTTAATTATTATTAAAAGAGAACCTTATGAAAACTGAGTTAATTTAAAGGAAAAATGGGAAGAAAATTTACTTGATTAAATTTACCACATTTCAGCTTTCATATATCTCTAGAGGATTTGTAAGGGGATGAATATTTATATTTTTAAAATTCTACATGAAAAATTATAATTATATATTACCATTCACTTTTGTAAGATGAAAAGAAACTAGTTATTTATCTGTATTTTTTGCTAAAATATAAAGGAAATATTATATTATAAATCTAATTATAGATATTACTTTAAGTTAAAAAAAATCCTAGTGTGTTTAGTGAATCTATTTATGATGTTTAATTGATGTTGTTGTTATTGCTGCTTTAAAAACCCATTTTCTTAAGAACATTTCTGGATGTTTTCTGAATACAAGAATCAAATGTATGTATAAAATCAAGTCTATAATAAATATTTTGTAAGTCTAATGTTCAACTGTTGTCTTATGGTTTTAAAATTTTAAATCTCAAGTCACTATATCTGAAAGAGTAAGCAGCATTAAAGTGTAAATTTTTAAGCTAGATTTTTAGAGGATTGATGGTGATTCAGTTATATATATGTCACATATTTTAATACATTATGCAAATCTTTTTAATTTCTTTTTAAAAATCAATCATTAGTATAGGTATATGATTTATAAAAGTATAAATATCTCTTTGGTTAAAATCCAAATTAGAGGCAACTTAAATTAATTATATAGCAAGGCCTTTACACTGCACATTTAAAATAAATTATTGAGTTTCAGTACCAAAAGTGGCAAAGTGGATTGAATTGGAATAATCAGTCCAAAGTTAACAATGATAATGGGGAAAAGTTTAGAAGGTAGTACATGGCTATTCAAATCTGAAAGAAACTGCAAGGTTGTCAGTCTTCCACAGTGTATGTCAATCAGATGTACATGTCTTCCCCAGCTGGTATTTCTAGTCATCTAAAGATAGAGGGTAAAATCCAAGTAGAAAGTTGCCAAGCTATCCCAGCTTAAGATTCATAAAACAGAATTTTAAGTACGATAGAAATTAACTACAGGATGCTAAAGAAAGAAAGAAAAACTTAGAAGATGGGGAGATTTCCCTTGTTCTTGGATAGGCAGAATTAATATTGTCAAAATGATCATTCTACCAAAAGCACTGAACAGATTTAATGCAATTCAAATCAAAATACCAATAACATTCCTCAGAGAGATAGGAAAAGCAATCATGCAATTCATCTGGAAAAACATAAAGGACACAGAATAGTCAAAGCAAGGTAAGAAGAGTAAAGCAGATGACATCACTATACCAGACCTTAAACTATACCACCCAGCAATAGTAATAACAAAAACAGGATGGTATTGGCACTCAAATAGACTTGTAGATCAATGGTACAGAATAGAGGACACAGAGTCAAACCCACATAAATACAGTTATCTCACACTAGACAGAGGTGCCAAAAACACATAATGGAGAAAAGATAGCATCTTCAATAAAGGGTGCTGGGAAAATTCAAAATCCATACGCAGCAAAATGAAATTAAGCCCCTATCTCTCACCATGCACAAAACTCTACTCAAAGTGGATCGAGGACCTAGAAACTGGCCCAGAGGCCCAGGACCTAATAGAAGAAAAAGTAGGCCCAAATCTTCATCAGATCAGATCAGATTAGGCAACAATTTCTTTAACAAGACTCCTACAGTACAAGAAATAAAATCAATAATCAATAAATGGGATGGATTTCAACTGAAAAGCTGCTTCTCAGTAAAAGAAATAATCAGTGAGGTGAAGAGAGAGCCTACAGATTGAAAGCAAATTTTTACTACACGCACATCAGGTAGAGTGCCAATCTCTAGGATATATAAACAACACCAAAAAACAAAACAAAATAAAACAAATAACCCAATCAATAAATGGGCCAAGTATCTGAACAGACACTTCTCAGATGATGATATATAATCAATCAACAAACATATGAAAAAAATGTTCAATGTCTCCAGTAATTAGAAAAATGCAAATTGAAACTACTCTAAGGGGCTGGGGATGTGGCTCAAGTGGTATCGCGCTTGCCTGGCATGTGCGGGGCTCTGGGTTCGATCCTCAACACCATATAAAAATAAAATAAAGATGTTGTGTCTACTGAAAACTAAAAAATAAATATTAAAGAATTCTCTCTCTCTCTAAAAACAAAAACAAACAAAAAACTACTCTAAGATTTCATCTCACTCCAGTTGGAATGGCAGCTATTAAGAATACAAACAACAATAATTGTTGGTGAGAATGTGGGGAAAAATGCACACTCATACATTGCTGGTGGGACTGCAAATTGTTGCAGCCAATCTGGAAAGCAGTATAGAGATTCCTTGGAAAACTGGGAATGTAACCACCATTTGACCCAGCTATCCCACTCCTTAAAAGGACTTAAAACCAGCATACTACAGGTACCCAGCCACTTCAATGTTTATAGCAGCACAATTCACAATAGCTAAACTGTGGAACCAACCTAGATGCCCTTCAATAGATGAATGGATTATAAAAATGTGGCATATATACACAATAGACTATTACTCAGCAATAAAAGAGAATAAAATCATGGCAGTTGCAGGTCAATGGATGGAACTGGAGAATATCATGCTAAGTGAAGTAAGCCAATCCCCCAAAAAACAAAGACCAAATTTTTTCTCTGATATGTGGAAGCTGAGGTTGGGGTGGGGAGCATGGGAGGAATTAAGAAACTTTAGATAGGGCAAAGGGGAGAGAGGGGAAGGTTGGGAGTATGGAAGTAGGAAAGATGGTGGAATGAGATGGACATAATTATCCTAAATACATGTATGAAGGCACAGATGATGTGACTCTACTTTGGTACAACCCAAGCATGAAAATTTGTGCTCTATATGTGTACTATGAATTGAAATGCATTCTGATATCATGTATAACAAATTAGAATAAATACATAAATTAAAAAAATTTAAGAATATTTTAAAAATTAAGCATGTAAATCCTAAAAAGGAGAAAACATAAGCAGGATCTCCCCTAAAATATGTATCTATAATTTCTCTTAAAGCCATGATTTACTTCTAAACTGCATGTGAAAGTGAGAGATTACAAAGAATGAAATGGAGAAATTAAACAAAAAATGGAGGACTGAAAGATTGAGATTACAGCTTCTAACAAAGCCTGAGTAGGGAGGGAACAGAGTTTTGAGTGAGAGTCCAATCAAATTAGATTAAACGGTTGTTAAAATGTGGAGCTTTCCAGCGTAAAACCAAACTTCCACAAGCTCAAAGTGTTATGTCCAGTAATGAATCCATCTGATTACAGAAAAAGAAAAAAAAAATCAAAGAATGTACAAGAAGATAACAGCAGGCAGAAACTCTACAAAGTGTCACCCATAACCCCAATGTACAACAAAAATTTCTGAAGTGTTCTAATGTGTAAGTTAGTATTCAGGAAGAAAGAAAAAAGTAAGAAAAAAAAAACTTTAGATAAACTGAAAAAGGGATAACCTATATGTGGAACTAGAAAACATTGTAAAAACAGATATTATAAATATATTCAAGGACTTGAAGAAAAACATGGCTATATTAACTGAATATCATGAAAAAATCAATAATGGTAAACCAAATGGTAATTCTAGAGTATGAAATTGTAATATCTCACAATAGAAAGTTTCTGGGTAGATTTTATAGCACATATAAAGAAAGGGAAGAAAATGGATTATTGGTATTGAACATAGATTAGTAAAAACTATTCTATGTTAAGAACTAGAGAAAAATGACTTTAAAAAGTGAAAAGGTCCCCAGAGACTTATAAAGCAATATGAAATGTTCTAAAATATATGGAATTGAGTCCAGGAAAGAGATTTGTGAAGAATCACACATAATTTTTTTATCAATTGTGATGAAAAGCACCAAATTATAAGTCTAAAGAACAAGGAAGTCATAAACAAGATTAGTAAGAGCCACACCTACTGAACTTCTGGAATGCAAAGACAAGACACATCTTGAAAAAAACCAGGTCAAACAAGACTAATTATAAGTACAAGCTATGAGTAAAGACTGTTCCATCCTGGTTTCTATTTAATAAAATAGCTTTAACAAGCATGAAGCAAAATCCAAAGGAAACAAAGTTAAAAGTACACGTACCCAAATTAATATTTGAAAATTTTAATACATCTATTCTAGAAATTGATAGAGCACCAAGATGAAAACAATCAGCAATGACAGCATCAACCAACCATTTAATTCTTTCTTAAGAACACTACACTTAACACTGGCACCTAAAATATATCTCAATCAATACAGAAAACTGATGAGCTATAAAAATATTTATGATTGTGAAATAATTAAATTAAAATTAGTATCAAAATGTGTAGAAATTCTATAAATATTTGTATATAAAATAAATTATTTCTAAATACATCAGAATGTAGAGAAGATGAAATTATAAGTTAGAAAAGCTTTCTAACTGATAATGACAAAACAGCTTCAGATCTGTGACTGCTAGAGCAGTACTTCAAAAGGATCTATTTTTGCACGCTTCTGGTAAAGGTATCTTAATAAAAGATTTAACTTTCCATCTTAAAAGCTAAAGAAAACCACATTAAACAAAGAAAATAGATAAATGGAGTGGAATAATATAAACAAGAATATAAACCAATGAGGTGGAAAGAGAAATAGATGTAGTTAACATATTCAAGATTTTGTTCCTTAGCAAATATAATAGAATCAATGAAATAGTTGCAAGATTTCTCAAGAAAATAAACCTGAAAATTCCAAACAATAACGTGACATTACTATAACTCCTGCAGAATTTAAAACAAAGAACATTTTATGAATGAATTCATATGAATAATTGGCAGAATGCATATTCTCTATAAATAACAACTTACCAAAACTGACAAAAAACAGAGAGAAAATCTGAAGACCTTCATATCAATGAAATACATCATCAAACATCTGTCACAAAGAAAATTCTAGGACATGGAGTTAGATATTCAAGTAAGGAACAATACTGATTATATGTAAAGTCTCTTCCAAAGAAGAGGAAAAAAAACTTTGTAATTCATTTTATGAGGAAAGCATAATAACAAAAATCAAAGCTTAACATTGATATTATTGGAACATTACATTTGAGGTCAGTATCTGCATGAAAACAGATTAAAAAACACTCAACAAAACCTTTGCGCACAAAATGTATCAGACCCAATATATTCTAGACAAATGAGTATTATCTCAATAACACAGCATTTAAACACTTAAAACTGATCCAGGCAAATTAGCACATTAATTGAATGAAGTAAAAAAATATATATAAGATCATCTAAATACATACATAACAAAATCTCTCAGAAAATATAGATAGAAGTCAATTTCCTGGTTCTGACGAATAGCATCTTAGTTGCGCAATAACAAACAGTTTCTCATTAAATTTCCCAAATGAAAAAGAGATATCTATGCTCACCACTTCTATTTAGCTTTACATTAAATGACCAAACAGTGCAGTAAAAGGAGAAGGCACAAATATTGCAAAGGAAGAAAGTAAATTGTTATTTATTTCCAAAGGACACAATTACTTATATAGATAATCCAAAGGAATTTGCAAAGGTACTACTATGAATAACAGGTAAATATAGGAAGACCACAGCTCAAAAATTTTAAAGTAATTATATTTTTATGTGCTGATGTAAACTAAATGAATTTAAAACATTTATTAGTGGAAACACCAAAATACATAAAGATAAATTTAATAATAGTTAAGCAGCCATCTATACTTCTAAACTATAAGAAATTGCTACAAGAAATTAAAGATGATTTAAATGAAGCGATGTAACATACACATGAATTAAACAAATTAATATTGCTAAGATTTCATTTGATCTAAAAAGATGAAATTTGTTTGAAGTAAAAATTCCAACAAGATTTCTTGTAGTAATTGATGAGTTGAAACTAAAATATATATGTAGATTTTAAAATATATTGAACAGTCAAAATAATTGAGTAAAAATAAGTCAATTCACATCATTTGATTCCAAAACTTAATATTTTGCTATAAAGTTACTATAAACAAAACAATATGTTTTTTAAGTCTTGATAGGCAACTAAATCCATGAAATAAAAAGTACAGGAGCATATGTGAAGCCAGTTGTTTTTTGACAAGAGACAGAAGCAAATCAACTAAGAAAAACAACTATTTTTCAAAAATGCATATAGACCTACTAAATACCCACAATTTGACACGGGATTTGAATCAGTCAGATAAATAAACAATGCAAAACAACAATTTAAAAAATCCCAGTTTAAAATAATTAGACAAGAGACCTGAACAGACACTTTATAAGTGATATGCAGACAAGTAATGTACATTTGAAAAGATATCAACATAATTATCAAATTAAAACTATAGTGAACTATAATTTGAAACCTTCTACAATTGCTAAAACCTAAATGACTGACAACACTAAATGTTAATGTAGAAGTGGAGCTATTGGAACTCTCAAGCACTGTTGTTGGGAATGTGAAATGGAATATACACATTGCTTCTTTAAAATTGACCCTCCCCCAACTGGAGAAGAAACAGTGCTTTACACTGAGTACATCCTCAGCCCTGTGAAGTTGTTTTTCTCCCTTTCATCTTTTCCTTTTGAGATGGAGTATCGTTAAAAGAGCTGACACTGGCATGAATGTGCGTTCCTCCTGCTTCAGCTTAGATGGAATTACCTGCATGTTCCACTGAATGTACACCTATCCATGATATCCATCAGTTCCACTTTATTTACTTACTTCAAAGAATTTTTTTATTTTAAAACAAAATTGGTGTTAATTTATTTGGACCTTTATTTTGTTCATTTATATGTGGTGCAGAGAATCGAACCCAGTGCCTCACACATGCTAGGCAAGCATTCTACCACTGAGCCACCACTCCAGCCCTTAAAAGAAATTTTTTAGAGAAATATATATCCATAGGAAGGAGAGAACAAGATGGTGGTGAAATACGACACTCCCACGAAGAAATATCAATTTGAAAAGTTATTCTGACATTAAACTACTATACAGCAGCTTTAAAGAAACCAGGTAATAGACAGAGACCACAGTATCTGCTTTTAGCACAGTAAAAAG
The DNA here is from genome assembly GCF_052094955.1 of Ictidomys tridecemlineatus. Lineage (NCBI taxonomy): Eukaryota > Metazoa > Chordata > Mammalia > Rodentia > Sciuridae > Ictidomys > Ictidomys tridecemlineatus. The sequence continues at coordinate 42,432,681 of NC_135482.1, read as the reverse complement.
AAAAAGTTACTTTAAAGAAGGGAGAATGAAGAGTTGTCCTCAACACCCTCCTCTGAATTTAAGCAATGCAGAATGGAGAGAGATACCTCTTTTTTGTGGTAGGGGACAGAAATCAAGTACAGTTCTCAGTCTTAAAATGCAATACCAAAAATGCCACACTGAAACCCACTATTCAGCAGAACCCTATGGCTCCTGTCCTCAAGTCACTTCCTTCAGATAGACGAACCTCCAAATCCAAGTTAGCCGGGTTGATGAGAAACTGCCTCTACCACCCATCCCCAAACCCTGGGGAGAAAAGCTTGGAGCAAAGCTGCATCTCCTGGATCAAAAAGAAAGAAGTAAGTATAAGACTGTCCTGGAACTCAGTGGGGGACCTGTGCAATCCAGCACTGGACTAATCCCACTGGCATCTGTACCCAGGTTAGTGCCCACACATGAAGTCCCTGGGCCTACCCCATGCTAGGTAAAGGTCAATGGTCCCAGTTGGTCAGATTTCTATTCCAGCCAACATTACCTGTGGCTGGTTGTTATTGTTTTGGATCAGGTATATACCACAGCCACAGGCGACCCATAGCAGTGTGGGCCTTGGTCTTGTACTGATCTTGGTGGGTTGTAAACTTCGGGCATTGCAGTGTTGGTAGCTACAGGACTATCCTTCTCAATCCTCTCCCAAGCTTAAGGAGTACAACATGGAGAAAACACTTGTCCTTTTGGTGGGAAAAATGATGTAGGAGAAAGAAGGAGATTGGTATCAAATTGTCACATAGGAACCTGGGGCCGTTCCCTCCACAGTGGGGCACAGAGCTAGGTGTAATCTCACAGTGCCTGCCCATGGGACTTGTGAGTCTTGTGAGAATGAGCATCCACTTTTAGACACTCCCCTAGTGCATTCTGAAGAATACACCAACTGCATGTTCGGGATAAACTTGGGCTTGGAGGGCCCTCTAGTGCTAAAATGGTGAAAACACAACAATGGCAGACTTGGGGCAAGTCTGGTGTTGGGGTGCCAACTAGTCCTAAAATAGTGGAAGTCACCACAGACTCAGAGGAAACAAGAAGCCTACTTAGAATCTGGAAGGACAGGAACAAAGACAGATTATGAAGGTTGCAATAAATACCTAATCCTTCAATGTGCACACTACATTGCACACAAACTGGGAAATTTCAGTATGCATTGACAACCTTACACATCAATATCAAGAAATCTCAATGAACTATGACTTAACCAAACAGACAAAATAAATGCCAGAAACTAAGTATTTAGCAACTGATATGTACAAACCCTCGCACAGAGAATCCGAAACAGCTGTTTTAAAGAAACTCAATAAACTTCAAGAAAATACAGAGAAATGATTCAGTACTCTATCAGAAAAACACAACAGAGATATTGAAGTAATTATGGAAAGCAAACAGAAATCTTTGAACTGAAAAGCACATGAAGAAAATGTAAAATGTGATAAAATGCAACAATAGCAGAATAGATCAAACACAAACTCAAAGACAGATTACTTGAAAATACACAGAGGAGAAACAAATTGAGGAAAATAGAGAAATCTTGGGGCATCATTAAAAGAGCAAATACTGTGGTTATAGTGGCTCAAGAAGGACTATCACATTCTAATGGTATAGAATGCTTATTAAAAGAAATAAAATAATCCTAGCAAATACAGAGAAGGATAGTAAACCTTCAGGTGTAGGAAGGTCAAAGGTCGCCAGTCAAATTCAATTCAATGCAACCGAGTATATTATAGTGAAGTCTTCACTGGTGAAAAACAAAGAAAGGATTATCAAAGCAGCAAGAGAAAAGCACATAATAAGAATTTTCTAATTTTCTTGATGGCAACTTCTCAGGAGAAATGTTTCCGGTCATGAGGGAAAGGAATCAAAATTTCACAGTGCTAAAGGAAAAAGAAGACTCTCAACCCTAAATACTGTATCCAACAATGCTATCCTTTAGAAGCTTTCATGAAAGCAATAAAGACATCCCAGACAAACAAAAACTGAGAGAATCTATTACCACCAGGCATGTCCTACGAGAAATACTAGAGGGAGTTCTTCAAACTGAATGAATGAGATGCTAACAAGAAGAACTCAAAAGATACAAAACTCCCTGGTTAGAGTAACTATAGGAAAAAATTCAGAATGCTCTAATATTCTACATGTAACACATAAATCACTCATATCTTTAGTATACAAACTAAAAAAATAAAACAATGAAAATAATAAAGTAATACATCAATATTATTAGATAGGTCTCTGTGTTAGCTATCTCACTATGTGACAAAAATATCTGAGAAAATAATTTGGAGGAGGAATTATTTACTTCAGTTCAGGGTTTCAGAAGTTTTGGCCCATACTTGACAAAATCCATTGTTCCTGGGTATGTGGTGATGCAGAAGGATGTGCCAGAGCAAATATGTTCACCTCTAGGTGACCCGTAAACAGAGAGACAAAGAGAGGAAGAGTTGAGGACAAGATATACACTTCCAAGACATACTCCCCAGTGATCCACTTCCTCCAATTAGGCCTGATCTCCTACAGTTTCTCAAATTATTCCAAAAAATCGAAGAGGAGGAAACCCTTTCAACTCATTCTATGCTGCCAGCATTATTATTAAAACAAACATCAAAAAGCAGAGAAGGACAAGACAACAAGAAGAAAACAAAATATCTGAAGGCCACATCCTGAATGGATGAATAGAGACACCAAAATATTCAATGAAATATAGCAAACAAAATCTAATATCCCATTAAAACATTACTCATTGTGATCAAGTAGGATTCATCCCAGGGATGCAAGGATGATTAAACATTCATCAATCAAAAAATGTGAGTGATATATCATGAACAAAATGAAGGGCAAAAACATATGATCATCAGAAGAGATGCAGAAAAATCATTGGAAAAAGCTCAGGGATCCTTCATGATTAACCTCTGAACAAAACAGGTATAGAAAGAATACTCCTCTACATAATAAAGTCCATATAAACAAGCCAACAGCTGACATAATACTGAATGGGGGCAAACTGTAAGCTCTGTCTGTAATTTCTAGAATAAGGCAAGGATACCCACTTTAAATATTTTTATAAAAAGTCCCAGGAACAGAAATCAGGCAGGATAAAGAAAAAAAAAAACCATACAAATTGAAAAAGAGGACATCAAATTGTCACTGTTTGCAGAAAATATTATCCTATATATAGAAAACCTCAAAGGCTCCACCTCAAAGTATGTATTAAAACAATAAATGAATTACAGAAATTTACAGGATAAAAAAATCAACATAGAAAATCAATAGTTTTGCTATAACCAATAGGGAATTTTCTGAGAAAGAAACGAAGAAAACAATTGAATTTACAATTGCCTCAAAATATATAAATAAATAAAATACTAGAAATTAATTTAACTGAAGACATGGACAATTTATACAATAAAACTATAATACATTGATGGAATAAATTGAAGAGAACACACACAAAAATGAAAAGGCGTTCCATATTCATGAATTAGAAAAATCAATATTGTTAAAATTTCCATATTACCCAAAGCAATCTACAAAATAATTGCAATTTATACCAAAATACTAATAATATCCTTCACAAAATTAGAAAAAAATAACTGCTAAAATTCATCTAATTCCCCCCAACCCTAAATAATCAAAACAATCTTGAGCAAGAAGAATAAAGAGGCATTATACTATCGTACTTCAAAACACTACAAAGCTATAGTAGATAAGATAGTGTGATATTGACATAAAAGTAGATACATAGATCAACATCACGCACTAGAGAGCCAAGAATAAAACCTATGCATCTACAGCCAACTGATCTTTGACAAAAGTGCTAAAGAACACACATTAGGGAAAATAGAGTTTCTTCAATAATGTGGGGAAAAGTGGATGTTTACATGTGGAACATGTGAGTAGACCCGTCTCTCACAGCATGCAAAATCCCTCTCAAAATGGATTCAGACTCAAATATAAAACCTGAAACTGTAAAGCAACTAGAAAGGGCCAGAATTATGGTTTAGTGTTAAAGTGCTTGCCTCTGCATGTGTGAAGCCCTTGGGTTCAATCCAGTAGTATAAAGAGAGAGAGAGAGAGAGAGAGAGAGAGAGAGAGAGAGAGAGAGAGAGAGAGAGGAGAGGAGGGGAGGGGAGGGGAGGGGAGGGGAGGGGAGGGGAGAGGGAGAGAAAGAAGAAGGAAGAGGAGGAAGAGGAGGAAGAGGAGGAGGAGGAGGAGAAGGAAGAGAAGAAGAAGGAGGAGAAGGAGAAGAAGGAGGAAGAAAGAAAGAAGAAAACAAACTAGAAGAAAATGGGATAAATGCTTCAGGACAATTAAATGGGCTTTTTTTTTTTTTTTTTTTTGGACAAAACCCTAGAAGCATAGGAAACAATATCAGAATAGATAAATGGAATTACATATAACTAAATTTCCTGTATAGCAATCCATCAATAGAATGAAGAGAAAACCTGAAGAAGGGAAGAAATTATTTGCAAACTATATATCTGACAGGGGATTAATGCCAAGGATATACAAAATACTCAAACTATCAATGGCAAAATAAAAAAATAATACAAAAATAGTGATTTGATTAAAATGGGTAATATTCTCAGACATTTCTAGAAAAGAAAGGCATTTAAATTGCTAGCAAATATATAAAAATGCTCAACATCAGTAGTTATCAGGGCAAAGCAAATCAAAACCAAAGTGCAGTATCACTTCTCTTCAATTAAAAGCACTATTATGAAAAAGAAAAAAAGTGCTAGACCGGATGTGGATTAGAAGGAACCCTGCATGCTATTGGTAAGAATGAGAATTAGTACAATCATTATGAATACCATACTAATTATGAAAGACTGTACAATACAAATGTGTACTAAGCACTGTACTCATCATGAAAGAAAGTATGGAAGTTGCTCAAAAAGTTAAAAATTGAACTACCATATGATCCAGCAATTCCACTTCTAGAAAGGACTTACCCAGGACACTCACGAGTAATCGAAGGGAAATGGAATAAGTTGGTCAAGGAGATTTCCATGGTAATTCCAGCACTATTCATAATAACCAAGAAATGCAAACACTCAAAATATTCATAAGCTGACAAATGGAGATAGAAAATATTTAAACATAATAAAATAATATGCAGCCATGAAAAGAAGAAATTCTGTCATTATGGTGTGACTGAAGGTCATTATACTAGGTGAAATAAATCAGAAGAAAAAAGATAAATATAATGTGATTTCACTAAGATGTGAAATCTAAAAGTGTTGCTCTCACAGAAGTTGATAGTAGAATAGTTCTTTTCAGAGTCTGTGTGAATACAGTGAATAAATGTATAGGAAAAAATTGATTAATTGATACTTTGTAGAGAGAAATAATTTCTGAAATTCCTTTTCATACTTTCATGACTAATGACAACAATAATGTACTGTATATTTTTTAAAAATATTTTTTTGAATATTTTACCACAAAGTAATGATATATGTTGAGGAAGTAGATAGGTTTACTCTTATTTGAACATAGTGTGGTGGATACATGGATTGAAATACCACATAGGTGTCCCATAAATATATCTTATTTTTATATCAATTTTAAAACTTTAAGATAAAAAAAATTAAAAACATTAACTTATATCCACAAAGGATATATGATTATTTGTAGTGACTTAATTTAAAATAACTCAAAATTATAAGGAGTTCAAATATTGCCATAAAGAGACTGGGAAAACAAATTGTGGTATGTTCCTGCAATGACACACAACTTGGAAACTTAAAAACTGCAAAAATATAAGGAATCTAAAAAAAAGGAATCTAAAAAACATAAACTTAGAATTCAGATACCAAAAGAATGTTTTTTATAATTCCATGCATGTGAAGTTCAAAAGCAAACAAAATTAAGCTCTGTTTAGAGATTTAAAACATTGACAGCTTTTGGGGTACTTGAATGGATGGAAAGGTGTATAAGATATATGCATAATTCTAAATTGGTGAATTTTTGTAGATTAGAATTATAATTCTTTAAAAAAGTTTACTGTATAATATGAATTGAAAAATATATCTTAACCATTCTATGTGCATAATATAGTGGCATTAATCACATTCATAATGTTGGGTAACCAGCATTTCCAAAACTTTTTTGCTGTCTCTCTTCTCCCCAGCACCTGCTAACTCCAATCTACTTTATGACTCTGAATTTGCGTTTTCTACATAGATCCTAAAAGTAATCCAAAGGGTTCATTTCTTACATTCTTGTAATGTGAGAAAGAAAAAGTAATATCTTTTCCTCATCCATCAAAAAGTTGGTGACTGATATCCTTATAACAATAATAAGAGAAAAGCCTTACAAATTTATTTAACCAAAGTTTTATATAATGTGGGAGCCATTAAAATGAAGACCCAATGACCCAGGGAAACCTGGGTAATTTTATATTTAGTAACATTAAAGAAGGGGATAGAGGTAGAGAAACGTGATTGTACAAAAAAAAAAAAATAAAAGGAGTCTGATGTGATGGTAATCATTGGGGAACTTAATAACACCTGTTTGCTCAGATTCTTTCCTGAGCATCTGTATGGCATTCCTTCTTCCTGGGTATGGGGACACCTGTCACATGAGGATCTTCAGGGAATAAGGGAAGAGATCACTCTAGTCAGAATGGCAATTGTCAAGAATACAAGCAACAATAAGTGTTGGCAAGGATGTGGGGGGAAAGGCATACTCATACATTGCTGGTGGGACTGCAAATTAATGCAACCCCTCTGGAAAGCAGTATGGAGATTCCTTAGAAAACTTGGAATGAATCCACCATTTGACCCAGCTATCCCACTCCTTGGTCTATACCCAAAGGACTTAAAATCAGCATACTGTAGTGACGTGACGCAGCCACACCAATGTTCATAGCAGCTCAATTCACAATAGCTAAACTGTGGAACCAACCTAGATGCCCCTCAATATATAAATGGATAAAGAAACTGTGGTGTATATATACACAATGGAATAGAAGCCTTAAAGGAGAATAAAATTATGGCATTTAGAGGTAATGGATGGAGTTGGAGAATATCATGCTAAGCAAAGTAAGCCAATCCCAAACAACCAAAGGCCAAATATTCCCTCAGATATGTGGAAGATGATCTATAATGCGGTGAGGGGGCATGGGAAGAATGGAGGAACTTTGAGTTGGGAAAAGGGGAGGCAGGAGAGAGAATATGGGGTCAAGAAAGAGGGTGGAATGAGAAGGACATCACTACCCTATGTACATGTATGATTGCACAATGTGAAGCTGCATCATGTACAACCAGAGAAATGAAAAGTTGTGCTCTATATGTGTACAATAAAATGAAATGCATTCTGCTGTCATGTATAACTAATTAGAACAATATTTTTTAAAAACAACAACAACGTGTGTCTCCTCAGTTTTACAGCTTACTTTGGAGGGGTAGAGTTCTAATTTCTTTAAGCTACACCAAATGGAAAGGAGAGCAGAAGAATGGAGAATGGGAGAAGGTAAGAGAATGACTTCTGAGGTATCGTATTTTGGGATAGCATTTTCTGAGCCTACAAGTCAACAAATACACATATTGTATCTTGCAATATGTTGCCATTGTTTTTGTTTTTAAATCTTAAATTTTGGAAATTAGTGAAACCTTTAAACATCTCTGACCTTATGGAATTTATATTCTTATTATGATGGCTTTAGGTAATACACTTTTCTTCTCTCTCCCCCTCTTTCTCTCTGGAATTTCTAGCAATACCTGGTTTCTGATGAGAACATTTTAGAACTTGGAAGGATAACTAGAATTAAACCAGTCTGTTTCATGTTGAAATACCATCTATTCCCCAGGGGACAAAGATTTGGAGCCAGAGAAAAACATAATAGCTTAAACTTGCATATAGTCTCCATCAACTACTGTTGTAAAAGAAGAGACATGGAGAAATTAAAGGCAGCAGTATATTTCTCCAAGGGATATAATATTATGATTAGTTTATTATTAGTAATTATTGTTTAGTTGATAATGCTCCCCCAAATTTGTTGATTGATATTAAAATATTTCATATTGATGATGCTTTAATCATTTACAATTTTGACATCCCTCTGATAAAGAAAACAGGATATACTTTCTTATCATTATAAAAACAAGGATTATATGTTTTCCTCAGTATCAGATTTAAAAATCCTGTATTCAAACCAAGCTCCATTTAAGAAAGATTAAAATGGATTCTGTTGTATTATATATTCATTTTTACTATTCTTAGTGCTAGTAGATTTTAAGAGAGTTTGTTTTTAATATAATCGCTCTATCAAAACATTTGTGTAACAGAAAATCACAAATTAACTGAATAAGGATTTCATTTTATTACTTAAAGTTTATACCACACTTCAGTTTTTGTTACTTCATTACTTTGTAAACTCAGGCACACATATAGAGCATTCTATGTAGAGTGATGGTATTTATATTTTCAAAATTGTAAGCACAGTGAATCACTTTGACACAAGAGTTAACAAACATTTCCCCAAATTCTATAATCTGTTTAGTCTGAAATTATGAGAACCATGGGCTTCATTGTAATTTACATGATACATAAGTAATTGAACTTATTAGTGGTACACCAGTAAGAAATAAAAGTTGATCTTATATTAGAAATTAGTATCCAAATATGAAATAATCCTCCCTATATAATGTATTCAGTACTTATTATAATTCACATGTGGATAAGTTAGCCTGTGCACAGATATTTGTGCAGAAGGTTAAAAGTGAACTACTTGTTAAAGAAGAAAAATGTATGCCTTTCAAAACAGTGTGATTATTAGTTTATCCACAAGGTAAACAAAATTAATAAATCCCTTTTCCAGATATCTTGTCAAAGTAAGCACGGACTAAATTTAAGATAGATATTTGAGAAGTTTTATTATTTGAACTATTGTTCTGAGAAATACTTTGAACCTTTTTTAATTATACATTTTTAAAAACTATAACAATATCTCCTAATTTTTAATGGTATTACATGATCCTTCATATCCTATCAGGATCCATCTTGTCACTGGCAGATCATTTAATGTAATGAACATACCATATATGATTAATTAATTTGAAGAACTTAAATTTGGCAAATATTTTCTCTCAATGGGTACTCTTTGAGTAAATTAATTATCTAAACTACATAAATTAATGGAAAATTATATATACATTAAAATATTTTTATTACTCTTGTGCAATGTATTTGTTCAAAATATTCTATCCTTTGTAATTGTCAGTAAGAACTGTATATGGATGTTGACTATCATGTTTCATTCTCATCTCTTTTTATGTTAGTGGTTCCAGACTATGAAATAACAATTCCAAGTCTCTAATAGTAGTAATAACTATTTTTTTGTGTGTGCCAACTTGTTCCCACAGTCTGACAGCTGCTGGTCTTCTCATTAGTATCTCTTTCATATTTTCATGTTGTAAGAGCTGGCATACCAAACAAGAAGCCACTTTTTCATCAATTTCTTTGTTGGATTCTTGCCAAAATGCTGTAGCCTATGTTCTTCTTTTTTGCAACATTTCATGAGCCCCAATAGCCATGATGTATTCTGTTTAATACTTCCTGGCAAAGGTTATTGGAAATAGCTTTGCAATCATCTTTCAGCAATACTCCATTCACCATTGTGAGAGATGTCCTGATGTTCCCATATGCCCATAAGGCTTTTTTAGTTTCTTTTACTTTTTCAGCCAACCTACTCATAATAAAATTAATACATTAACATCAGGTCTATGGCTATTTCCTATGCCGTCCATCTGGACGTGTCATCTATAATAGGCAAGATTTTCTGAATGGTTATAATCTGGTTTTTCAGACCTGATATCATATTCCCAAACTGAAGAATTTTGCACATTGACTGGAAACAGGTACTTCTAAAACATTGAGCACATTATCAAATTTGAGCTTTAAGATCATGATTATGCTGAAAATCAGATTCATTAAACCATAGAAGGATCTGGAATGTTCTTTCATTTATAATTCTGTATTTCTAAACATGTTTTCAGGAACACATTGTAGCTCTTCTAGATATTGTTTAGATTTGCCTTTCTTGAATCAGAGGTGATGTTCAGGCAAGGTATTTACTTAGGAAAAATTTTAAGGAACAGTTGTGAGGGAACTAGTATAACTCAAGGGGGAAAGCCAAGCAAGAACAAGCTGTTAGGCTTGATCAGCAATATCTCATAAGAACATCTGTAGCACTAATTGAACCACAGAGTTGTTGTTTTTTTTCTGTGTTGAGGCAAGGGGGCTTGCCTTCCCTTGTAAGAAATCCTCGTATATGAAATTATTTATCTATGGTTGACTGAGTAAATGGACAGATAATTTTTTAGTTGAGCAGCTGAGCAGCTCCTGTTTGGCCAGGAAAATTCTCTGGAAAAGATAGTTCCTCAGAGTAGTATCGAGCTACAATTATTGCAGCTGGGGTACAAGTCCACAAATCTGGAAAAGAAAAAAAAATATATATATACATACATATATAATATATATATATATATTATATATGTGTGTTGTGTGTGTATACACACATTCAATTTTACATGATACATTATATCAACAATAATGTATTATATAACTAAAAAGAATCACATCACCTTTTTCCCCAAAAATTTTTAAATTGTGGTGAGGTAGACACAACATGAAATTTTGCTTTTAGCCATCATTAACTATAGAGTTCACTGGAAATAAGTAAGTGCATAGTGTGAAACCATCAACACTATCCATCTCCAAAACTCTTTTCATTTGCAATTCTGAAACTCTATACCCATTAAAAAAGACATCCCTATCCTCTGCCCCTTCCTCCCATCCCTTTCCACCTCTTGACAACCATTCCATTTTTTAAGAGAGAGAGAGAGAGAGAGAGAGAGAGAATTTTTTAATATTTATTTTTTTAGTTATCGGCGGACACAACATCTTTGTTTGTATGTGGTGCTGAGGATTGAACCCAGGCCGCACGCATGCCAGGCGAGCGTGCTACCGCTTGAGCCACATCCCCAGCCCCAACCATTCCATTTTTATCTCCATGACTTTGATTACATGTAGTACCTGATATAGGAGGAATCATATGATATTATACAATGTTTGCCTTTTTTTTTGACTTGTTTATTATGTTTAGCAAATTACTTGCATATGTAAGGAATATATTACAAAAACAGAAATAGTCATGGATATAAAAATACATTCTTTGATTTTTGAGAAGCTATTCAAAATAACTCTGAGATGCTTTGTCAGTTAAAAAAGAAATTTGGCATTTCTTTGTCTTACCAGAGTTTTTTGTGTGCTTCATGCTCAGAAGCGTGTCTGACATTTTAGCCAATATCTATTAGAGGAAAAAATTTGTTTTTATCATTTGAAGTGATTTTTGTAGTTCTCTTAGCTCTGAATATTTTTTTCACTAACAATTGAGGAAATTTATGACCTATTAATAGAACACAAGAGAATGTTATGCTTTTTTTTCCTTCTTTACTCTATGACAAGTAAAGTAACAGTAGTGAATTAAGAGCTCCCAAATGTTGAAATTGTATTTAATTTGCATGCCATTAAAGAAATAATTAAATATTTTCTGATATACATCATGATTAACATGATTCATTTTCTGGCCCCTTATTCATTCATATTTTCATATATAAATTTAGAAAAGCAGTCACCATATTTGTAGAAAAAACTATCTATCTTGATAAAACTTCATAAATTTTGTTATGTTTTAAATCGTATTCAAATTATTAACTCAAAATATAATAGCTACAGGTTTTGTGGTTTATTATTGAATTGTTTATACAGTTTTTATGGTATAATCTTGATACAGCATATTTTCATTCACAGTAACTTGTTCATTCAAATTACCAAAGAGAATAATATATCTGCAATATCATACCCATGTTGCATAATTATGCATGTAAAACCTTCAAGTGTTGGATGTTACACCTAAAAAATGAGTTATGAACATTTCAGTCTTCTTAGTACTGTCAGAGTTACTCAGTATCTGAAAACTCTGAAAGCCTCATTTCATCACTGTCTGTGCATTGGTTGCTTATGTACCTTATATACCTTTTATGTTTTACTGAAAAGTTGGGGATTTCTTTCTGATTACCTGTCATAACCAATCTCTGGCCAATGGAGTATGATGTGCACTGATTCTAGTGAAAAGATTTCTCTGACCCTAACTCCAATTCAGACATCTATTCCCTCATTAAGTACTGAATTTAATCTTATTTTGCCAAGGTAAATCTGGATCCAGAGAGTTCTAAGGGGCAGACCAAGTGCAGCAGTAAATGATGGCAAATTAGAGAGACTAGGCTGAACTTCCTTGGTTTTTCAGGTTACCTGTGTGGGTAGCCTTATACTGGACCTAACAATATTCTAGAGGTGAGGGATTTTAAAAGACAAAAGATGAATATTAAGCTGTAAATAAAATATTTCCCCTTCTGCTTTCCCCTTCACATTCTATTACCTCTAATAACTTAACTTAATTATAAATAAATTTTGGCTTGGAAAATGACGTGACAACTACATAATTAAATTTTATTTCATAATTAGGAAGCTCTTTTTTGTTTTATTCAATCCTCCACAGCATTATTTTGGGTTGTGTACAGGAGATACTATTACTCTGCCAGTATATCTAATAAAAATTGTGTGTGTGTGTGTGTGTGTGTGTGTGTGAATACAGTTTAGTATAATTACGATTATTTATCTAGTACAATCAGGATATTATAAGCATTTCTTACATCACACAGAATTATGCAATGACTCCTGAGATAATATCATTGACGCTTTAAGAAAAAATAATGCTATAAACAATCTGAATAGTTTACTCTGCTTGGATAGTTTTAATTCTTGATTATTTCTAAATGTGGAATTCTTATTAGATTTTTGGATACTGTCAAAAATGTCCTGAAGTCCCAAAATAAATGAAAATTCTTTTTAAGATAATTAGTAAATTATTTGTTAGCAACATCAGTTTTGTGATAGTCTAGACATAGAACATGTCTAGACAGATTTATTATGTTTTATTTATAGATTATTTTATATTTATAAATATATTCATTACTTATTTCATTAAGCAATTATATGACATTTTCAAACAGTAATAATACTGTTTTAAACATCATGCTTTCACCTACCCACCTGACTTGGATTTTTCAGTATTTAGAAATGCAAACATCATCTGAATTTTCTAATTTAGTTCAGGAGCAGTTACAGGCTGATTTTTATCTTTTTTCCTTCATGTCTTCTCTATGCTCTATATCAAATGTTTGGAATTATTGTCATTATTCAGAATTCATTATTTGATGTTTTCGTTTTTTTAGTCTTCTTCAAGGAGTAATTTATACTGTATATTTAATTCTTATATTTTAATTCAATCCTCAGCCTACTGTCAGATTAGTTTCATCTTATTTTATTAGATTTCTTTTAATTTTGTTTACAAATGGCCTTCTATATCTCAAAGTATAGATTTCAACAAGTTTCAGCTTTGTTCCTGGTCTCCCTCTTTTAATAATATGAAACTAGTATTTATTTTTGTAATTATTTTTTATTTATATAAGATAGCAGAATGCATTACAATTCTTACTACACAATTTTCTGGTTGTATACAAAGTATATTCACATCAATTTGTGTCTTCATACATGTACTTTGGATCCCACCATCATTTCTAACCCCATGCCTCCTCCCTTCCCTTCCCATCCCTCTGCCCAATCTATATTTTGTCTATTCCTCCCAAGCTCCCCCTCCCTATCCCTCTATGGATCAGCCTCCTTATATTAGAGAAAATACTTGGCATTTGATTTTTTTGGGGATTGGCTAACTTCACTTAGCATTATGTTCTCTAACTCCATCCATTTACCTCCAAATGCCATGATTTCATTCTCTTTTATTGTTGAGTAATATTCCATTATGTATATATGCCACAATTTTTTTAATCCACTCATCTATTGAATGGAATCTAGGTTGGTTCCACAGTTTAGCTATTGTGAATTTTGCTGCTATAAACATTAATGTGGCTGTGTCCCTTTAGTGTGCTGTTAGTCCTTTGGATTTAGAATGAGGAGAGAGATAGGTGGAAAAAATGGTGGTTCTATTCCCAATTTTCCAAGGACTTTCCACACTGCTTTCCATATGAGACTAGCCCACAAAATTACAATTATCTTATATTAGACAAACGCACCAAAAACATGCATTGGAGAAAAGATAACCTCTTCAACAAAGGTGCTGGGAAAACTGAAACTCTATATGCAACAAAATGAAATTAAACCCTTATCTCTCACCATGCACAAAACTTAACTCAAAATCAATCAAGGACCTAGGAATAAAACCAGAGACAATTTTTTTTTGTATCACCTTTATACCTGTTCTTCTTTTTGATGTTTTTGATTATTATCAATCATTTACTATATAATGGAAATTTGGGGATAATTCTATGCAATATCAAATTATACTATTTTAATTTTCAAAAAAAAAAACCAGAGATACTGCATCTAATAGAAGAAAAAGTAGGCCTTAATCTCCATTATGTGGGATATAGGCCCCAATTACCTTAATAAGACTACTTTGGTACAAGAATTAAAATCAAGAATCAGTAAATGGGATGGACTCAGACTAAAAACTTTCTTCTCAGCAAAAGAAACAATTAGGTGAATACAGAGCCTACATCTTGGTAACAAATCTTTACCCCTCCCACATCAGATAGAGCGCTAATCTATAGGGTATATATAGAACTCAAAAATCTAAGCACCAAAAAAAACAAAAAAAAAAAAAACAAATAACCAATCAATAAATGGGCCAAGAACCGGAATAAACACTTCTCAGAAGATGATATACAATCAATCAACAAATGTATGAAAAATTGTTCATCATTGCTAGCAATTAGAGAAATGGAAATCAAAACTACTCTAAGATTTCATCTTACTCCAGTCAGAATGGCAGCTATTATGAAGACAATAACAATAAGTATTGGCGAGGATGTGGGGGAAAAGGTACACTCATACACTGCTGGTGGGATTGAAACTAGCATCTCTTTATTGAATTAATAGTACTGTGATATCAAAGATACAATTTGCTGATATTCAAACTCACTGTCTTCCATTTCCTCTGATGTCCTTATGGCTGAAGCTGAATATACATCAAATTCATCACCTTATATTTCCTAACCAGTTCTGTCTCCTAAGCTTTCTTTTAGTGATATTATTATTAATCAAGTTGTCCAATCAAAATCCTAGAGGTTATCATGTCTTCTTCATTATACACTACTGTGTCCAATCAGTTATCAAATGCTGTAGATTCTATCCTGGGAAGAACTCTTTTTAAATTCATTTTTGCTTATTTTCAGTAAGAATTAATTTTGTAGTATTTTCAGCTATTATTCTATTAGATGGTGATACTTAATAAGAATGATAGGTAAATCCTGGCATTCATGAGCTTATAATATAGTTAGTCAAAAAAGCAAACAAAAAAAGACAAATCAATGAAAAATTATTTCATTTGCTATTCTGCAGAGAAAACCATTACAAAGTGAACAACTTAATAGCTATGTCATTATACATAAAATTGAGAATTCAAGAATTCAGTCTTGGTGGCTTATATTAGCTGCATGAGGTAGCTAAAAAAAAAAAAATCTGAGCAGGTTTAAGAAACTCAACTGAGGCCACATGCCCAGGCCTCAGGGGTTCCCCATGCAGCATCTGCTGGTGCTGAAGTGCCTAACAGGGCTTCTTCAGTGATTACCAGGCTCAACATGTCCAGTTTTGGCTTCCTCAGAGCAAACTGGCCCCCAAGCAGTCAGACTTCTTCCATTATGAGTACTTTCTGCCAGGGCAGCATTCCAAGATGTAACACAGTGAAATTATCATTCCTCTTGAAGACCAGGACCAAAATTGGAATAGCATTAGTTTGTTATATACTATTGATCAGAGCAGTCAGAAGGCAGCCCAGTGGCATATGGGGAAATTTCTGGAGTGTCTTATGAGACAGGGGGAGACAGATGCTTCACTAGAGACATTCAGAGGTTGGGACACTTTCCTCAAATTCTGTGGTACTCTTAAGGCTGAGAAAGGGATGAGTTCACCACAAATCCTGGCTTTGTTTATCATTCCTAGCGTTTTTCCTCCTGAATTCCCTTTCATTTTTTCTTTGTCCCTTTTAAGTAGCTTGATGGGCTAATAATGGATCTCCTCACCCATGGAGATGGTTTCATTTTCTATACTATGGACAGAGAACCTTGGAAGTTGAAGATGTTGTCTCACCATCTCTTGTTTAAACTAATTAAGGCTTCTCCAAAGCTTTGACAATAAAGGTCAAATTTCTGAGGTCTCATTGCTTACCCACAAAGCAATTGATGTTTTTTTCAAATGTTTACATACTTATTATTATTTTTTATTTAATTGATTTTATTTTTTAAATACACAACAGCGGAATGTATTACAATTCTTATTACACATATAGAACACAATTTTTCATATATTTGTATATAAAGTGTGCTCACGCCAAATCCTCCTATGTTCTTCAACTTTAACCACACACTCTAGGTATTTATCATACTTTCTGAATATGCCATTTTGGTATATGCTGTTACATCTTTAATCCTTTTCTTTCTGACCCTAATTTTATTGCCTTCCCCTCATCTAGGGCTATGTGACATATCTCTAAAGCATTTTTTTCTTGCAAATTACGTAATGACATTCTTTCAAAATTTGTGAGCAATGTATAATATAAGGACACAAGACTTGCCAGAGCATGTGTTGATTTCAACCCAGATGCATAACCATAGCTAGACACCCTTGTATGGCCATGACCTGAATTGTCATACACAGAGGATAGTTTTATTTTCCTGAGGCTGTTTTGAATTTTACTCACTTCTCATAACTTGTATGAGTTACTGCCTTGTAAATTTTCTCCTTTCTTATATCTTGGGCAGAAATGACCATTCTCTTTTGGCAGTTGCTATTGTATTTGCATATATGCATTCTTTGCTCACACTGTGCTATTAATTGTTTACCTGTTGCCTATCTTAGAAAGAAAAAAATTTTAAAGAGAAACCCTTTCTTTTCTATATCTGGATCCCTAAGGACTAATACTTTTGGAATCTAAGTGGTCATAGTAAAAGCAAACATACATCATTTATGCTGTATTAAATGTCACACTGTATTAAATGTTTTGCACATTTATCTCATTTAACACTTACAAAATGTTATAGTCTAACCTCATTTTATAGGCAAATAAATAAAAGCTTGTTTTTGGTCACTTGCTTAGGGTATCATAGTAAATTTTATGTTTTAAATTCTAACTCTTAAATATCAGACATCAGTGTATACACACACACACACACACACATACACCTATATGTGTGTAGTTGTGCATGCATGTGTATAATTAAAACCAAAGAATAATTGCAGTGATTGTTTAAAATATTAGGTAAAGATTTTAGGGAAGGTAGTTTTCCATTAATAATGTTTAGAATTGCTAGGAAATAGGGATAATAAATTGACTAAATCTTTTGGTTTTATTATTGCTTTTGAGATCTCTGCAGACAGTCAAGCTGTACTCAAAGCAATCAGGTCTCCTGTGGTTCTCCTGGTACACCCAGGAGCTAGATCCACATACAGTAAGGAAGCGTCTTCAGATTCTCAAAAATCTGCTTGGCCAAATATCATTTCCAAAGGACTACATCAGCAAAAAGGATTCAATGCTTCTTAGAATTTTCATGAAGTCACTCATGAGTTAAAAATTAGTTAGGGCTGGGTGTATATCTCAGTTGATAGAGCGCTTGCCTCTCATGCAACAGGCCCTGGGTTCAATCCCCAGATCCACAACCAAACAACAACAAAAATAAGTGAGTTAAGCGAGGCGCAATGGTGCATATCGTAATCCCAGTGGCTGAGGCAGGAGGATTGCAAATTTAAAGCTAGCTTCAGCAAAAATGAGGCACTGAACAACTCAGTGAGACCCTGTCTCTAAATAAAATACAAATAGGGCTGGGAATGTAGCTCAGTGACCAAGTGCCCCTGAGTTCAATCTCTAGTACCCTACCCCCCCAAAAAAAGTGAGTTTTGTCTAATGTGGACATAAAGGAGTAAGGCACCGTCAGTGAGATGATATCAGAACTAAGTGATGAGTGACTGAAGAGAAAAGAGAAAGGAGATAATATCAGAATAGCTGAAGCTTGGAGGACTATGCTCATCTAAGGAGATGGAAATTAATTCTGTCTTCTAAGGGAATATTTAATGGTTTTATATGGAAGTGATTAGTTACTGCTTTCACTATAGACTGGTCTCTCTGGCTGCAGAGAGAGGTATCTCTGGGGGAGAGAAGAATGGGGACAGGAGATCATTAAAAACCTTTTGAAATATGAAGGAAGATTAGTAAAGACCTGAATTAAGACAGTGTTCCTGTTGAGAACACTCCCTTGATGGCTGCAAGATCAAGAACTTAGGAGTTGTGAGAAGTGACTGACCTATGAAGACTTCTGATGAGATATCTGACCCCAGGATCTTCCTGCAGCTATCTCAAGAAATGGATTTTATCTCTCCTATACCTTTCATAAAACTGAACTCTGAGATAAAAGAAATTCATTACCATTCCCAGGCCAGGCAAAATCTAGTAATTAAAAGAAACAGACAAAGCAAAACAAAAAAGTCCAATGGTATCTAAAGAACATGTTATCGGATTATATCACATTATATCATCTGTGTTACCATTATGTATGATCCCAATCCTTATTTCCTTGTGGTTTGAGTAAGTGTACCAGCCTCCCTCAGCCACTCCTACTGGCACTGTCCTTGAGGAGTCGATCCATTCTGATGATGCATCCTGATCCTGCTGGCTTCCTTACTTCAAACATGTTTGTCTTTCACTCCACTCTCTCCCTCAGTCATCACACTTTTGCTGTCAAATTTGTCATTATCAATATCTGTTTCCCACTTCTATAAGTCTCAATTTCAAACATCAACTTCTCTGGGCACTGCTTCTCATAATTCCAGATAAGTATCTCTTGTACTCTAGTCTGGTAACTTCTCAATCATGCTGGTACCTCCATTGATTTTTCATCTTTCCTCATCTACTAACCCCTTCATCCCTTCATATCCTTGTTTTTTTTTTCCTCAACCTGATGCTATGCGATATAATTAAATTGTTCTATTGTGTGCATCTAAATCCTCCTGCTCTTCATTTTCTCTATCATCCTTTGTGGAATAACCTCCTTTGTGGTTAAATATATGACTTGCTCATATGATTGCTTTCTCAAGAATCATCCTGTCCATATATTCTGCCTTTTGTGTTACAAATAATGAATGAATTGATTCTATTCATATATAATGTCGAAATGATCATATGTGTACCAGATCATGTAACCTGCTGAGTTTCAGTGAAAAATATACTTGTATTGTGGTAAACCCTTGAAACAGAGTATTTATTTTTGGAACAAAACCTGGAACTATTCCGTCTATTTCACGGAGATTGAAACAATCACTGTATTGGTGCTATATTTCATAAGAAATTACCACAAACCTGGAAACTTAAATCAATACATGCTGATTTTCTCATAGTTTCTGTGGATCAGGTATCTAGTTCTCTGCTTAGCTGCAGTTCCCAAGGCTGCAGTTTAGGTTTTGTTCAAGCTGTACTCTCATTTGTAGGTTTGATTAGGGAAGAATTCACTTGCACACTTCTAAGGTTATTGGCAGGATTTGTTTCCATGCAGATGCATCCCTAAGGAGCAGGCTTTTTCCTGTCTATAGACAGAAGCCATCCATAGATCCTAGAGGCTGTTCAGTTTCTTTTCAGATAGACTTCTCCAACATGCCCCCTTAGTTCATCAAATCTGTGAGAAATATCTCAGAAATTTTTAATTTCTTAAATTTAATTAAACCACCCTTTTAAGTGGGTTTCATCTGAGTAATTCAGGCCATGCAAGAATCTTTTCCTCTCAATTAATTCTGTTAAGGCATTTATGCTTGCAAAATCCTGTTGTGTTGTCATATTCTGTTGACCAGTAATAGGTCATGGTTTTCTCAAAACTTAAAGGCAAGCAATGTACAGGGCAGGAGCTGCAGGCTATAGCAATCATGGAGATCATTTTAGAATTATGCTTACCACAATAACTTATACAATTAAAAATCACAAATAAAAATATAATTAAATAGAGATGGAAAATGCTGGTAGAGCTCGTAAGAATGTTATTTGCATTATTTTGGTAACTGGGATTGGATTAAAGTAGAAGGAGTCAGGCATAGGGAAAATGTGACAAATGGTTTTGATTAATAACTCATAAAAATAATTTTAAGTGGGTACAAGATAAATAAGTATTTAGGATAATTTTTAGGTTCCAGCTTAAAAACTGCCTGGATAATGAATTGATTTACTAAGTGGAAATAATGGAGAAAAATCAGGTTTGGGTGAGTTTGTGAAGTAAGTTATGAATGTATAGAGTTTTCATTGCTTTGGGGAATTTTCCAGGTAGACAATCTATAAAATATTAACTTATGATCACTTAACACTTAGAGAAGTCTGGAATAGGAAGATAAATCTGGAGGTTCTCCTTCTGAAGTTATGAGCATAAAGAAGATTATTTAAGCATAGTGAAACAACAGATGTCTTATGACAGAGTCCTGAAAATATTTAAAAACATAAGGTTGGATCAAAAGAGTTTACCTTTGCAAATAACTGAAAATTTGAGAAGTCATGGCTTTAAGGTGGGGGAAATCAAAAGTACATTGAGCCCTAGCTCTGAGAGAAAGAAGGTATCAAAAGTACCAAATGCTGCTTCAAGACTGAGGAAAATGAAATATTAAAGGTTAATTATTTTTACTGATCCAAAATTTTCTGGAAATTTCACTAGCTTCAGTTTGGCAGAGCAATGAGACAGCAAAATAGACTGACATGTGTGCTAAAGAAATATGTCAGACAGAAGCTGATTATGACATTAAACAGAAAGCAGAAGCTTGCTTGTCAAGTAAAAGCTTGTTCTTTACTTTTTTAAAAAAAGAATAATTAGGAAATTGATAACCTAGTGTCCCAGTGGCATGATGTCAAAGAGTTTTGCAATTATTTTGGATTATGCCAAGCCAATAAAGTGCAGGGTCATCAAAGTTCAAAAAAGCAGCATGGGCTAGATACAGAGCCAAACTAGTCAATCTTGTGTAAACAAGAGTGAGAGTTGTCAAAGTAAAGTGAATGGGAACAGAGATTGTATAAGTATATGTCACCTGCTACAACAAAAGTTGCTTGCCTGGACTTTGTATTATCTACCTTAGAGAATTTTCCAGTGCTTATGTCCTTATAAGATGTCCTTTTTTTAAGGAGATGAAACTAACATATCATATAATCAAATGTTATAAACAAGTCAGCTTTTATGAAAGGCTTTTTCTTATTAGAATTCTAGTTATCTTTAATTGGAACACAGTTTGCAGAACTAGGATTAACTTTTGGTTATTCACAAATTAAAACATGGGCCCCATATTCCCTCTTTGATTTTATTTTGATTTATTACATAGCCCCTATCATTCTGTAATTTTTCTACTCTATCTCTCACAAGGTGTGTAAATTTAATTGAGGTGAACGGTCAGCCAGCCCATTGTTTCCACATTGCTAATTCATATTTTCCAAAAGAGCATTTGTCAATGACAAAGCTGATATTTTTATTTCCATTTGTCTAATTTCTACACCTATCCCTTAATTAGTTCTTATTTCATGAAGAGAAAAGAAGTTATACAGGGACCTTTCAAATTCCTCATATAACAAATTGCTTTTGACTGCACCTGGGGATATCAGTTCTTACTTTTTAATTAGGATGGCCATATAATTTACTATTCAATCCTAGATGTTTGAAAAATTTTAAAAAAAGAATACTATCAATAATTAACTACTTTTCAGTAACAATAGAATTTATATCAGTTAGCTGAGTAAAATCTGTTCCAAAATATAATGGCTTGAAATAAAAAAAAAATATTGAATTATCTCTTCTTCTGTGAGTTGGCTGCATGGATCTTCTAGTTTCACCAGTTTCTCTAGCCTGGGAAAAACTAAGCTGGGTGATGGGCAGTGGTCTAGTGGATGTGTACAAATCTTCTTTAGGTCAGCACATCTCTGCTCAACATGGGGTCATGTTCTCCAGTAGGATATCTTTGCCATTTTCACATGGCAGTTTCAGATTTCCAAAGAGGAACAAGAGAGGACATAATCCATAAGGAATTTTCAATCATGTTTCAGGTTTCTGTGTCTCATTGGCTGAAGCAAGTCACATGGATAAACCCAGAGTTTGTGCAGTAGGAGCTCCTCAAAGGAAGGTGTAGAGAGTGATATAATCAAATCATGGCCAGTGTAGCCGTGATCTTGCATCATTATTTTTAACAGGCATTCTGGAAGTGCACCTGGCATGTTAACAGCTATAGTCCCTATTCTACATATTAAGATGTTCAGTTGAATGTAAGTATGTATCATTTAATTTGATAAGAAATAAAACTAAGGTTTGAGGTTTGTAGTAAGTTATAAATCAGAGTCAACGACCTTGTATTCAAGAAATATCACTTTTTATTTTGTTTTCTTTTCAATGTTAAACTGATTTTGATGAAGAACCTCCATCCTAGCAAACAGAGAAATTTGAAGTCATAATACTTGGACTTCTACATCCTGTAAGGATGGACTAAGATTTTGAAATTTTACCCAGAACAAAGGTATATGGGGAAGGGTGTCCTCTCCCACCTCAGTGGGGTTGCTACTGAGATAGCCAGTGTCTCCTGGCAGGTTTCCGTGAGCATTGCTGGTTCTGATGTTTGCAGTCAATACTGGACTGAGGGGATTTTTTTTTTATGACTTTGGAATCCCTGGTCTCTTTCTCTTAGATATACTATCTGGTTATTTTCTCTCTCAGGGTTTGTTTCCTTCCTTGGAGGCTGCCTAGAATCAAAGAACCAAATGCTGTCTCTCATCCAGTTGTTGAACTTTCTACTTCTTCCACCTTTAGGGAATTTATTGCTTGTTTCTTTTGTGTAGAAAGACTCTTGAAATTCTCTTTTCTTCAATAATCTTAGCATTTCCTGAGGAGTATGTGAATAAAGTCTTGAGGACTTCTAGTTAATCTCTGGCTACATATTTCCACTGATGAATAGAGCTTCCTCGTTTTTTTTTTTTTTTTTTTTTGAGAGGGAATAGATAGTGAAGAAAGGGGAAATGCAAATGAGTAACTTCAAATATTATCTAGTTACATGCTCACTTTTAAAAAGTTTTTTTTTTAAATTCAAAGTCAATTTTCTGCCAATATTTTGATTACCATCATTGAAATACATGGCCTGTGTTTTAACTTTGAACGATAAAACATTTGAATGTATCAATTCTTATATATTTTTTCATGGACATATTAATAATACTCATGGTTTAGGTGGTAAATAATGAACTGATAATGAATGAAGATGAGAGAACTAAGTGCAGAGCAGAGTACTTTTAAGGAGTTTTAAAAATATATTTCTAGGTTTATAGGTTCCTAAATATATAAAAGAACAGTTTTGATTTCTGAATTGGATTGTTAGAAGGAAATGATATGGCCGGAAGAGAAGTAAATAAACCGAGACAAGGAAAAAAGTATACTCTAAGTGTGTAACCGAAAGAAATTTTTTTCAAAAAAAAAAATTTAATTGAAAACCAAGGAAATGTAAGACTTCCCTGTAATAAAAAGTGACAGTAAAATGGAAATGGGAGATTGATTGGTGCCAGTTTACCAGCAGTAGGCCTGGGGGAAACAGACTACTTCTCGGGGCATCAAGAAACCCAGCAATCTGTCAAGTAGTCACTGAACAAGGTATCCACTTCCCAGATAGCAAAGAGTAAGGACAAAATAACCGTTACTTTTGACATTTATGTCTTTCAGGGTAAAAGTAACTCTGGGCAGTTAAATTAAATTACTGTAGTTTTTTTTTTTTATCTGCAAACTTGGTTCTATTTTAACCTGCCTGGAGTGGCTTCTAAGATTATAAAATAATCAATACTCTGAAAATAAGCTCCAACTTAGCTCTGCATTTCTAATTGCTCTATTTTGAACAAACATTCTATGTGATATAAGTATATTAGCTAACTTTCATATACATTTGTTTTTATGGAGAGATTCTATTTAATTTTTCTTCTAAGTTTGAATAAATATATAGTTAATATTCTAGAGATATAAATAGAAAGATACTTAGGTTAACTATTAACTTAGTAGATGAGGAGATTTTACTGTCAGAGCAATATTTGGAGTTCATCTTGTTTTATGAATTTGAACTTTATTCATGGAAATATATAAGGACTTCAATATTTTTCTGATAATTATTTTGCATTATTTATTTCTCTTTTTTAACATTTTCATAATTTACCTAGGAGAGTGTAACAAGTGTGGATCTTTTGATTACATTGTACTAATTAAAAACTGTTTTTCGTCTTTGAATTATGTAAGCTTAATATGAATTCCTACTTTCACTGCTTCCTGGAACTTAGCACATTTTAATTACATTCACAATGTCCTAAGACATGCTATTATTGTAAACTTTATTTCTGTATTTTAAGTCCATTAGATATTCTTTCTCTTTTTTTTTTTCTGTTTTGATACTGGGGATTGAACTCGGGGGCCCTCAACCACTGAGCCACATTTCCAACCCAATTTTGTAGTTTATTCAGAGACAGGGTCTCATTGAGTTGCTTATCCTCTTGCCATTGCTGAGGCTGGCTTTGAACTCATGATCCTCCTGTCTCAGTCTCCTAAACTGCTGGGATTACAGGCATGTGCCACCATGCCTGGCCCCCATTAGATAGTCTTATTGTTTTATATACTTTACATATAATTTAATCTCTCTCTTTCTCTCTCTCTCTCTCTCTCTCTCTCTCTCTCTCTCTCTCTCTCTCTCATACACACACACACACACACACACACACACACACACACACACACATATACACTTCAGAGAGGTGGTCATGTGCTGAACTAATCTTCAAAAAAGTCCAGTATTAAAAAAGAGAAGAATGGATTTAGGCAGACAATTAGCAATCTCCCCTACACCCAGAGATTCTCCTGGCATTAAGAAATATTCTTGGTTCCGATTCTGAGCATGAAGAAAATTTTACTACCAAGGATGTTTATAAAAGAGTAAAAAAAAGCTCAGATTCAGTGTTTTCAGGTGAGAAATGTAAAGAACTCCCGGAGTAGGCAGCTTTTTTACTTAACAAATAAAATAGGAAATCAGCAGTTTACAGAATTCATGTGTGGTAAGCAGCATTTCTATATTTAAATTGGTTGGCTTATAATTAAATTGAGGTTAGAATATTTGCAAATAATAATATTAAGCCATTCTAAAGGCCTTGGAAATGTAATGTCCTAGAATAGTAGAAATGGAGAAAGCTGCCATCTGATAAAAAAAAAAAAAAAAAAAGAAAGTACTGACTTGGAAAATCCAAGGACATGAATCACTAAAGCCATAGCCTCATCATGTTGGACAATGGTCCCTATCAAACTCTTAGTAAGGATGATCTGGAAGTGGATATTGGAGTATTAGAATTTTCATGAATTATTCTCTATTTTTTTTTACTTTACATTTGGTAAATTTTTTTTGTTATTTTCATTATGTCTAGGATTTTGATGTGCTCATTCAAGTATTTCAGTAAGAGGAATCCTTTACCACGTATAATCAAAATGATATTATTCTAATTGGGCAAAAATAGACAACTCCCTTACAAGATTCTGTCTTTATTTTTTTCTAAACTATATATTTGATCATATCTTTCAATTCAACCATTTGATGATTAAAGTAAATCCTTCATTTTTTTTAATTTAATGAAAGCTTATTGAGAACACTACAGTGTACCCTATCAGAGATTCATATGAAATTGTTATAATATTCAATGTATGTGTATGCAGCTTGCATGTTAATTTTATACTACTTTAATTAACATTCATCTTAATTTAGTAGATATTTAAATATAGCTCTCTAACCAACATAGCCATGTACCATATCTGTGTTCACTGGGATTTTTATTATTATGAGAAATGAATCACATTCATGAAATGGTGTTATATCATTACCAGCGGATTGATTGTGCTTGTATGTCTTGAGAATTTAATTGAATTTGTTGATTTATTTCTAATGGTATGTTAGGAATCTTCTACAAGTTTTTTCCTAAGTAATGAGAAATGGGCATCTCGATGATTTAACAAACCTTAAACTTGTGCAGATTTTATATACCTATAATAGATTCTGTGAGTTTAAAAATTGTAATTATATAGATTTAAAAATTACTAGGTTTAAGATTACATCAAGGGACAATAGACTTTTCTACTGACATTTAATATATCTAAACTATTAACTTGGGTTGCATAGTAGCAATAATCTATTTTTAGAAACTCCCAAATTATCAATGTATTTGATGCATGTATCGCTATGTTCTGAGACATAGGGATATCCCCAGACAACCCACATTTTTCTTTTTACTTTTCAAATAGCTCTCTCCTCATTTAACAAATCTAAGTTCTGCAAATAACAGGGAAAGTTCTCTTTCCCTTCCAAAACTTCAATAAATTCTAGTCTTATTTTAAAGATGGTTGCAAAAGGAAGAAAAATAATAACTCCATTTTCCCTTTGCTTAATTCTTAGTCTAGATATTACTTATTTTTTATACTATTAGTGGGCAATTAGAAATCATTAAATAACAAAAAAATAGAAGTGCTAACATTTATTTTTTGTCACAACAAAAATGGTAATTGCATTTTTAATTGCCAGTATCCACCATGTCATATTTGCTGAAATGATCAAGAGATTAGAGAAATCTTTGAACATGGTGCAATTTGAGAACATCTCCTTAAGCTAATTAATAGGCACAAGAAAAAGAGACTCTAAAAAAGAAAAGATTTGGACTTAATTTTGTTTTCAGTTCTAAGCCTGACAATTGTTTCATTTGGGAGATGGTATGGCTCATGTTATGCTGTTCAGTGTGTATGTTTCTGAGGCTTTCCAGTACCCTATTTTTTAGGAGAAAAGTTATATTCTAAGCCTACAAAGACCTGTGGTGTTTAGCTTTTCCCTTCTATTCTATTACTGTGCTTCCTTTAGTTCCTCATGTTTTCTATGTTTCCTACAAATTTTACAGATAGCTTCCTTTCTATCTTAAAGTATTGTATTTTAACACCTTAATTGTTTTTCAACTTGCATGTTACTTTCCAAGGAATCCCTGAATAGACAAGGTTATGTCAAACCGCTTTATTATAGGTAAGGTACATACATAAAACAAGGTCATAATTATATCTTTTTATATATTTTGTGTTCCTCTTCCATTCATATCTTCAGCTGTCTTATGTTTCCAAGGCCTACCATATTATTTGACACATAGCTGAAATTATTCAATATATGAGTAAATGATTAGAATAAATGATATATATCTATTAATCAAGAGTGACAGATGATGAATGAATTATGAATATAGTGCTGGAATTGGGCCAGGTAGGATTGGAATATGGAACAAAAACCACGTATTTCTCCCTAGCTTGAATCACTAGTTTGAATCAAATCTGTGAGACTAATTCTCCTTCGTCAATTAATGAAATTTTGAGCATAATTTCTGAATTTTCTAGACAGGTAATTAAAGTTTCTATAGTTATTTTAAGCAACAAAAACTGTCTCATTTGAGAAGTTAGAGTATAGTCATACATGGTTGCCGCAGTCTGGCTGGGCACAATTCAGGAACCACTTGTCAAAAGAAACTAACTTTATTTTTAGAACTACACACACCAAACAAAACTGCTCCTCAGGAAAAAACCCTCAGAGCCCAACTGCCACCACGGGCTTCCCACAAGCCTCTCACCCCAACCCCAGCCACTCCACCTCCCACAATCCTCCTGCTCTTGAGGTCGATTGGCTGGGTCATGTGGGCAGAGCCAAAGAAGTCCCCCAATGAGCAGCTCCGTGGTCTGAAAGGGCAGGGAAACAGCCCAATGAGCATCACCGCAGAGGAGCCAATCAGTTAGATGTTGCTGGGGCCGCTGTGAGCCAATCATCAGCTGGCAGTTTGAAGGGCGGGGAAACAGCCCAATGAACATCACTGCAGAGGAGCCAATCAGCTAGATGTTGCTGGGGCCACTGTGAGCCAATCATGAGCCGGCAGCTGGAAGTTTGCTGGCAGCTGGAAGTTTGCTGGGGCCCCTTTGGCTGTGGCTCTCAACACATGGTAATAAAAATCAAAACATCATTTTAATTTGCTCTCCTCTTGGATACTATTGATGGGAATATAAATTATTTTTGCCATTAGGGCAAACAGTGTGGAGGTTCCTTACAAAACTAAAAATTGAACTATTATATGATCTAGCCATCATATTGCTAGTTATATGTTCAAATGAAATAAAACTATGTTGAGGAGACATCTGTACTTCCATGTTTATTATAAAATTATTTGCAATAATAAACAAATAAAAATAACCCAAGTGTTCATCCCCTGATGAATAGATAAAGAAAATGTGGTATAAATACACAATAGAATATTATTCATCCATAAAAAGAATAAAAGCATTTCCAGCAACATTGATGGAACTGAAGTTCTTTTAGTTAAATGAATTAAATCAGGCATAGAAAGATAAATACTGCATGATCTCACACATATGTGGGGAAAAAAAAAGTTGTTCCCTTAAAAGTAGAATGGTGGTTATCAAATACCAGGAGAGGAAGGGGAAGAAAGATAGGGGAAATATTGATTAATGGTTATGAAGTCAGTGTAGTAAGAAACACTGGTGTGATATTGCACAGTAAACTGATAATATTAACAGTAATGTATTATATATTTCAAAAAGTTTGAAAAAAGAATTTTGAAAGGTGTCATCATAAGTAAATATTTGAGAAGACAGATATATTCAGCCTGATTTAAATATAAAATGTATATACGTATTGAAATATTATTATGTGCTCTTACTTATAAAACACCATTTTTATGCTTTTGTGTATCAGTTAAAACAAAGAACCAAACCAAACCAAAACAAAACAAAAACCTCTTTTGCCTTTTAATTATGGCCTACGATGAGAGGGAATAATGTGATAAAAAAGAGATGTGTGTTTTTATCTTTGTCCTTTCACTGTGATTATACCCTCTTCCTCTATTTAGTTGTTAACTATTCTTTCAGATATTTTTAAGGTTGAAAGAAGTTGAAGATGGAGGATAAGGAATTGGAGCTATATTGCTGAACTGGCATTGCTAAGAATCCTTTCTCTGGGATTAGAGAGTGTTTGAAATGAATTAGTTACAATATATATGGTTTTGAAGATCCCTTAAGGAATTATCTGAACAGGAGAGGGGTTGTCATATACACTTCTGGTTAATGACTACTGATTCTTTTCTGGCTACAGTTTAGTTTTTTTTTAGTTTTTTTTTTTAACTCTTCAGTCTCTGGTGCTTAGGACTTTAAAACTTGTTGGTCAAGTCTATTTCTTTTCTATGGGGTTTTGTGGGGGAAATTCTCTCTGGAACCAGCTCCAAGGTAAGTTCTCTCTTTAACCTGGGCCACACTTGATCCTTGTAAAACGTTCGCCTCTGGAATGTTATTAAGGATGATGCATCCTTTTAGCCATCCACATCTGCAGTTATCTCATGTGTGTGTGATCACAGTTTCAATGTCTCTCAGGCCTCTGGGATCACTTGTAGGACTTTTTTCATAGCTTACTCAAAGCATCCTTGATTAGAGGAAATCACTAATTCCTCTGACCATCTTTGTGAAACAGGAAATATAATCCACCATTTCATCAATGGAATCAGTGAAATTCTATTTTAATTCTCTTTTTGTCACTTTAAGGTGGTAGTCAGCTCACGATTTCGCACCTCAATTTTAATTGTTGGTGCTGGCTCTCTGTCTGCCTTTGGCTTTAGATAAAATTGAGTCACAGTCTTTTTTAGCATAACATGCATATGCAAAGACAGAGAGAGAATGAGAACAAGGCAGTCTGGAATCCGGAATCAGATAGAGATTAATTCTGCCAACATCAGGATATGTGACCATTGGCCTATTTCTCAAGTTTATTGAGTTTCAAATGTCTCATTAAAAAGTGGAAATAACCTCAAAAATAATTAATATTTATTTTTGTTGCTTTATTTTTAAGTTTATTTAGTTCATACAAGTAAAGATATTAATACAGTGACTGGTACCACAAGAAGTAATTAAATGATATTGTCTTTCTCCCAGTGATACTTATGGAAAAAGAAAAGGTTTAATTGTAGCCCTCTAGTATATCATTTTTTAAATAAAATGTTCAAAATATTGAGTTCATATTCTTCCTTCAGTTTCCTGTAATTACCAAAGAAAGCACTGTGCAAAGGAGCAAAACTTATAATCTACCTTTTTAAAGAAAAGTATGTGAATTATTTTGACCAGTCCAAATTTATATTTAAATTAGTTTTAGGATAAAATACAAAAAGGTTTAATTGATACTATTCTGAGATCAATCAATATTACTGAATATGATGAAGTGCAATTTACTGAATCATTTAAAGTTTCCATGTCATATATAATTTGGTAGATAAATACCTGTCGAGAGAAGTTCAGTTGACTGATTTCATTCCAATATATTTATTGATCAATGGCAGTGCAAACTTGGTAGATCTAGTAGAACTAAGTACTTTCACTGAGAATCAATGCAAAGAAAACCCTGAAACTTTCATTCATATAAAAAAATCAAGATAATCAATTTTAATAAAAAAGGATAAATGCTGCTGCTATTGAAAGAAAACTTTTTCATTATAGGTGTGGAATTTCTCTCTAGGACACAATTTGCTTGAGATTTATTTTACTACTTTTATTATTATTTTTTTTAACCTAGGCTGCCTTGAGACTTCCTGAAATGATTAGCTCTGCTTCCAATTTCCACTGGACAAGTAGAGACTCGCTCTTTATCCTCTCTGACATTGCCCAGTACCAGACAAGAGGCAAAGATCTCCACATTTCTGAGCAATCTCTTTCAAATATCAGATAAATGATAATTATGGGGTCTTCCATTTTCTCTTATTTTCTTTCCTATAGCTTGCTATTAGGGCACTCATATTGTAACACATTCAACTATTGAATTCCTTTAAACCGAGAGTGCCAAATTTTGAATATATACATTGAACTGAGAAAATTGCCCCTATGTAAATGTGTGCCTCTAGTTCTATCTAAGAACATATTTTCATTCCTGCAATAGGTTACATATATTTTATTGGTACAGGGAATTGACTCCAAGGGCACTGTGACACTGTACCACATTCTTAGCCCTATTATTATATTTTTATTTTGAGATAGGTTCTTGTTAAATTGCTGAGGCTGGCTGCAATCCTCCTGTCTCAGCCTCCTAAGCCATTGGGATTACAGGTGTGCATCATCATGCCCATGTGATTACATATTTTTATCCAAATTTAAAATATAACAGAATAGAAAATAGAATAGAATAGAATCACACTAGAGCCTACACAGTAGTTTCTTCCAACTTCTAAAAACATTTTTATGGGCATGGCAGGATTTTCTTTCATGGTGATACTATTTCATCATGAGTTCCAAATATCAAAATGAAATTCCCTACCCTCTCTCCCTTTTTGGTGATCTTTCTACTTCCATGTATTGATAGTAACTCTCAGGAAACAATAAATGCTTTGGCAAATTATTGCATTATATGGTCATTGTTTTCACAACTGACTTGTTTTTACCTCAAAAGGTAAAAACAAGAAATAGGCAAGCCTTTAGCCAGGTGGGATGGTGCACACCCAGTGACTTAGTAAACTGAGGCAGGGAGATTGCAAGTTCAAAGCCAGCCTCAGCAATTAGCAAGGTCATAAGCAATTTAGGAAGACCTTGTCTCAAAATAAAATTAAAAAAAAATAAATTAACAGGGTTTGGGAGATGGTTCAATAGTTAAGTTCCTCTGGGTTCAATTCCCAGTATTGGGGACAAGGGGAAAGAATGAAAGAAATATGCAAGCATCTGGTATGAGTGAATGCTGGTATCTACATATATCAAGTACCATTTCATTTTAAGAGAATAAGACAGTTAGGAAAAACTGATTCACAAGAGCAGGATGTGTAGATAAATCCATGTTACAAAATTAAACTTCATCTATCAGAATATTAAAAGGGAAAAAGTACATTTGCTCATGCGTAAGATAACCAGAGGCCACAGTCTGAAACTGGGTGGGAATATAAGCAGATACTCAAGTAACTGATAGAAGCACTGCCTGTGAAAAGCAGTACGAGCAAGTCTCCCTGTCTCCATGTGTACCACAGAGGTATTTGTCTTCAGAGTGCACACATAGACGAAGAATTGGGATGTTGTCCCATGTGCTATGGAAGCCCATAATCTTCCTGGTGTTTGTTATACATGCACTGGGAGCTTGTGTGTAAGGATTCTAAGTAAAATAGAACCACACTTATTCTCACAAGTGAGATTTCATTGTACAGTAAACTTAAGGAGATCACATATATGTGTGTATAGAATAGAAAGGCAGGCAAGGTCAGGGTGAATTCTCTCTCTTCTTGATTGAGCTGGGTTTTAACACTAGCTTTCTTGCTTCTCCAGTTTCAGACAGGAGATAATGGAACATTTTGGCCTCCATAATCATGTCAGTCTGTTCCCAAAACACACACACACACACACACACACACACACACACTCTCTCTCTCTCTCTCTCTCTCTCTCTCTCTCTCTCTCTCTCTCTTCAGGCCCAGTGGCGCAGGCCTGTAATCCCAGTGGCTCAGGAGGTAGAGACAGAAGGATTGTTGAGTGCAAAGTCAGCATCAGTAACTACAAGGTTCTAAGCAATTCAGTGAGACCCTGTCTCTAAATACAAAATAGGGCTGGAAATGTGGCTTAGTGGTTGAGTGCCCCTAAGTTCAATCCCTGGTACCAAAAATAAATAAATAAATAAACAAACAAACAAATAAAAAATAAATAAAGACATAGTATCTATCTCATCTATATAATCTTGTGCAAAGTTCTGCTTCTCTGAAATAAAAAAACTGCCTAATAAAACAAATGAAACCAGTAAATAGAGAATCATGTAAAAAAAATAATTTTATCTGCCCTAAAGTCAAAGTAGATATCCATCCCCAAGTGAGAAATCCTTGAAGGGAAACTGGGAATATATACCCTTACCTTTCCTATCTCTTTCTCTGATCTCCTATCAGAACTTCTCACAGACTAAGCCCAAAAGAAAGCAAGATGATATATGTTTATTTCGATGCAGTTCACAGTGGGCAGTTCCTTGGAGTAGAAAGAGAGTTCAAAAGCAGTAGTTAGTTCTGGAGGGACTGAAAATATATATTTGCCATATTTGGTGTCTTGAAAAGTTTACCAAACTGGAAAAGTTTACCTGGAGAAACAAAAATAAATAAATAAATAGAAATCTAAAACATTGATCCAAGACAGTGGAACTAACCTTAAAATGGAAAATACAAAATAGATTTAATCTGCCACCTTATCATTTAATAATTAATTTGAAACATGATAATTTTAGCAACATAATATGAAGAGAAAACAGACACAAAATCATAGGTGAATTTATAACTTGTATAAAAATGCAGTGTTAGAATATGAAATAAATTAAAATATAAAAATATCTTAGGAATTGATTGAGAATGAGCAAAAGAATCATTTCAGTCTTCACAGATTCTCATTCTTTTCAAATTAAAATAACTTTAATAACACAGAACTATAAATGTATGATTTCTCTATAGGCAATTTTACTACCTGATTTTGTGGTTAGTATAATATTACAAACATCATTTATTTTTATAACCTATATATAGAACAAAAAAGTAACATTACAAAACATTATAAAACAAATCAAATGCTATAATAATGGGAGTATAAGACCCACTATATGTATATATGTGTGAGTGTGTATTTGTGTGAGTGTATATATGTTTGAATTTTAAACGTTCCCACAAAACTTGTGTTTTAAGCAGTGCAGCAATGTTAAGCAATGAAATGACTGGATTACAAGGGTTCTCTAACTCTGTGTCTGAATATATTACAAGAAGGTATAACCTTGTTGGTGGAAGTAGGTTCCTGGTGGTGTGCCCTGAAAGGATCTCTTTGTCTCTCTGAATCCTGGCTGCCATAAGCTGAGACAATTTCTTTCACTATGATGTTTTTGCAATGAACTTGGTCTACCATGGACTGAGACTTCTAAAACCTTCTGCCTTTAAGTTGTTTTATAGCACAAAGTAGTTGACACAATTTGCAAAGCATAATAGATGGTAAGATGAAGGTAAAGGTAAGGATAACAATGCCTTAGGTCATAAAATGTGAAATCAGTAAAAATCAACTTATATTATAAAAAAGAGAGGATTAAATTTATGAAGGTTTAAACTTATAGAGGATTAAACTGATACAGGTATCACTCCTTGAATTAAGAAAAATTCAGTTCATCCAGATGAACTGAAAATCAAAGACTTTTCTTGGACTTCTGAGATAACTAAGGTCACAAACAAACTCTACTCTGAAATCTGAAAGATGGCTGCATGTAAGAGACAAACATCATTGTCCAAAGTACATATATGAAGACATGAATTGGTGTGAATATACTTTATATACAACCAGAGATATGAAAAATTGTGTTCTATATGGGTAATGTGAATTTTAATGCATTTAGCTGTCATATATAAAAAGTCAATTAAAAAAAGAAATCTGCTTAGATGAAAGAAAATCCACATAAACCATATGTTGTAGTGTAGATATGCGGTATTCCCCAAAAGTTCATGTATTCGAAAATGCAAAAATTTTCAGAAGTGAAATCATTGAGTGTATCAGATCCTTAATTCAATCAGTGACTTAGTCTGTATGATATGGATTAACTGGAGAGTAGCTGTAGTCAGGTAGGGTGTGGATGGAGGAGGTAGGTCTCTGGAGTTTATATTTTGCCCCTGCTAAGCAGAGATGTCTCTACTTCCTGGCTCTCACCTGAGCTGCTTTTTTTCCTCTGTCATGCCTTTCCCTCACCATATTCTGCTTCACCTTGGGTCCAGAGCTATGGAGTTAGTCATCTGTGGATAGAGACTTCTAAAACTGTAAGCTCTAAGTAACTCTTATCCCTCTATGTTGTTGTTGTTAGGTCTTTTGGTCACAATGATGATAAAGCTGAATAAAACCCCATACACCATAAGAATCCTTAAATGGTAACTTAGATGAATTTCTGGTGGTTGACAGTGGTTAAACCTGAGAATTTCAAAGTCCTTGTGGTCACAATTACACACAGGTACCACAACCATGGGATTTATCTTTACATAATCCTGTAATTTATACAGACTAACCAATAAGGGAGCCCTAGTGACTATGCCCAAGGAAGGGGAAGACTAATCAATCATTATACAATACAGCTACAGTCTTCTCTATAACAGTGTTTTACTCTCTATGTGAAAACATTCTCAAATCCTTTTTCGAGTTTGGAAGAAGGACTCACTCCTACTCACTTGTTCTTCATTATTTTTTTTTCTTATCAAAGAAATAAAAAATTCATCTATATCGGTAAGATCAAGGAAATAAATAGAACACTAGGGAAACGGAAGGGAGTGGAGGGTAGTGTTAATAATGCTTATGGCACTCCAGAAACACTTGTAGATGCCATAGCTTTGGAATATAGACCCATTAAAACATGGAACACTCAAGATGAATCAGTAATTTGAATGTAAGTCTTTAAAAGTGTAACCACTAGGGGAAAGAAAAACACAAGAGAAATGCTTCAGAATATTGGAATGGGCAAGAGAGTTTTGGACAAGAGTCTAGAAGTATTTTGAACAAAACCAAAAATAGAAAAATGGTATTAAATCAATTTCAAAAGCTTCTGCCTAGTGAAGAAAACAGTTAAGACTAAAAGGACAGCTTACAGTGTGGGAGAAAATATCAGCACACTTAAGATCTTAGAAAACATTGCTATCTAGTATATATAAGGAACTCCAAAAATATAAAGCAAAAATTAATAACCTGATTAAAAAGTGGGATATAAATATAAATATACATTTCTTTAAAAATATATATACAGCTGGCCTATAGATATATATTACTACATCACTAGTCATAAGGGAAATGAAAATCAAAACTGAAATGTGGTATCACCTCACTTCACTTAAAAGGACTATGGTAAAAATATACAGCAAAGACAGTCAAATGTGTGGACAAAAAGGAGAATTTTACACATGATTAGTAGGAATATAAATTAGTTTAATCATTATAAAAATATTCTGTAGGATATTCAAAAAATGTAAATATATATTTGATCTAGCAATATCACTAGTGGCCATATATCCAAAGGAAATGAAATCAGTTTGTCAACGAGACATCTGCATCATTATGTTTATTTCTGGCACTATTTGCCATATCCAAGAAATTAAATCAATCTAAATGTTATTAAACTGATAAATGGAGAAAGACAGTGTGGTATATATACAATGGAATACTATTCAGTCACTGAAAAGGATGGGATCCTGTCATGGGTAGAACTGAAGGCAATTATAATAAGTAAAGTAAGCCAGGCACATAAAGAAAAATTTCACATGATCTCAATCATATGTGGAATATAAAATGTTGATCTCAAAGAAGTGATGATGTCATAGATGACAGTGATGATTACCAGAGGATGGGTGAATAATGAGTAGGGAGAGATGGGAAAAGGTAGATCAATGGGGACTAAGTTACAGTTAGATAGGATTAAGAAGTTCCAATGTGCTACTGTACAACAGGGTGACTATTGGTAACAGTGCATTTTTTAAAAAATAAAAAATTATAAGGTATGATAAAAGACAATAAAAATTGTAAAGACAAAGTAAGTATTGTAATAAAATTAAGATGGCACAGATATAATTGGAATTATTAAAAGAAGTATTTTAAAGTTTAAAACTGAAAAAAGATGATCATATTTCAAGACTCTCTGGGTAATATAAGGGGAGAAATATAAATTATAAGAAATACACTGCATATAGGATGAATCAGTAAACTTAAAGATAGGTCAAAAGAAATATCCTACAATGTAATACCAAGAAATAAAAAAAGTAAAAATACAGAGTATTCAAGAAGTCTAGAACAATTTCAAAAATTAAAATACATGTATATTACAATATTAAACAAAAGATGGTAAAACAGAGAAGATATGTTATATAGTAATAATTTTTAAAAATTGCCAAAATAATGGTGGACATCTGCCACAGATCAAGAGAGCTTAGTGAACACCAAACAGAATAGATTTCAAAATCAAAACAATCACAAAAACAAAAATTATACACAGATATGTAGTATTCAAATTGCATAAAATGAAACACAAAAGGAAATTCTTGAGTAAAGCCAGAATGTGTGGCAGTGGGTATCTTTACCAATAGAAGAACAAAGATAAGATATATAGTGGATTTCTATCAGAAAACATTTAAACAGAAGAAACCAAAGTTAAATCATCAATCATTTTGGAGAAAACACACTAAACTATAATTTCAGATTCAGAAAGAGAAACAACAAATGTTTTCAGATACATAAAAAACAACTCAAAACATGAGAATTTATTGCCAGTAGACATGATCTGCAAGAAATATTGAAAGATATTCTTCAGTAATGATAAAAATTATATAGGTCAGAAATGTTGATCTATGTAAAAGAAGAGAAATTGAGAAGGAATAAGTGGATAAGATTAACTACTTTGAGTAAGCAGCATCTTTATCAACTGAACATTAGTTAACATGTAGAGGTTTTTGGTTATTGTAAAGCTATTGATGAGGAAAAAATAGTCCACCGAGTAAATGTACATTAAAAGAAAGATATATTATACTAGGCTAACACTAATCAAAAGAAATCTATAATAAGTATTTGAGTTTCATAAAAGTCTGACTTCAGAACAAGGAAGATTTTGAGATATATATTACGTAAAAATTAAAGGATCAATTGTACTGGAAGACATAACAATCTTAAATAAAGGGATCCCTTAGCCAGGAAGTCAACAGAATATTGTTTGCCTGATACATGAGGCAAAAATGGAACTGAAAGGAAAATGGATAAATCAACTATTATAGTTAGAGATTTCAACACTTCTCTCAGTAATTTTTAGATTAAGCAGGCAGCATCTCTTGAAGATACATCATTTGAACAGCCCTATCAATCAACCTGATCTAAGTGACATTTATAGAATATTTTATTTCACACAGTAGAATACACATTCTTTTCAAGCTTGCATGGGACATTCACCAAGATAAACCGAATTCTGGTCCATAAAACATATCCTAACATACTTTAAAGAATTTAAATTATTCAATCTATATTGTCAGCTCAAAATGGAATTAAATCAAAAATCAATGAAGGAAAAGAGCTAGAAAGTAGTCCAAACACCTGGAAATTAGACAACACAGTTACAAATAATACAAGATGCAAAGAAGTCTCATGAAAAATTTAAATATATTTTGAAATAATTTCAAATGACAATACAATTTATCACATTTTGTGGATATAGAAGAAACCAAATCCAGAGATAAATTTCTAGCATTAAAATATATATCAGAAAAGAAAATCTCAAGTAATTGACTTAAATAAATGATTGCATATACAAATCAAGGGGAATAAATAATAATCAAATGTTCCATGCAGGAAATCTCAAAAAATTTTCATATTACTCTACCTTGAACGAATTGAGTGATAACAGCTCAGTTTTGAATTTGAACTTTACACAACTTATTTTCAATGAATATTGTGTGGGAGAAAGAAAAAAAGGGTAATTGCATTAAAAAAAAAAACTTGATAAATCTTTTCTCAGCTGAGAGATCATGGTTACCAGAAGTAGCTAGAAGCTATGCGGGCTGCGAACGCCCTTGGCCTGGTTTGATGTTGACAAGGGCAGTTTAGCTCCATGCTTTTCCCCCAGTAATCGGCAACAGCATTTCAGTTTAAAATTCATATATTTTAAATATCCTCGTTGAATGGCATTCTATAAAATCACACCTACCCAACACTCCTGAAAATCATCAAGGTCATCTAAAACAGGGCAAAATCTGAAAAAACATCACTGCCAAGAAGAACCAAAGGAAATATGACAACTCTTATGCTATCCTAGGTGGGTTCCTGGAGAG
Organism: Ictidomys tridecemlineatus; assembly: GCF_052094955.1. Taxonomy (NCBI): domain Eukaryota; kingdom Metazoa; phylum Chordata; class Mammalia; order Rodentia; family Sciuridae; genus Ictidomys; species Ictidomys tridecemlineatus. The sequence continues at coordinate 42,393,623 of NC_135482.1, read as the reverse complement.
AATAAAAATTAGGCACAAATAAAAAAATGAAAATAAAGTATGAATTTTAATTAATAATTATAGATTAAGACTAGTTCAACATTATAACAACTGTATTATACTAATAATATAATATTAACGGTAGTGCTACTGATTGTGATATTAGAGAGAACTATCTTTTCAACTTCTTGGCAGATTTAAGTCTAATTTAATCTAAAATTTATTTTGAAAAAAATATATTTCAACATTAAAATTATAAAACTATTAAATTATAAAAAAGAATTGAAAATAAAAGTTAAAAGGAGAAGGAAGGGAGAAAAATAGTGTACACCAATAATTATTTTTAATAACAAAGGTAGAGTACATGCTGATTTGAATTAATATATCAATAAATAAAATATGAACACTTTTATTAATGTTATAGTGAAAATTCATTAAAAGAATTATAAAAAAATGATGACTGATATAAATCCTGGTATTTAGAGCTCTGGGAGTGATAGAGATGATTCTACCTTTTATTCTACATACAGCTGCACTAAGTAGTTTTTTTTTGTAGTTGCATGTAAAAACCAATTATTAAAAGAAAAGGTATACAATGTAAAATAAATCTCTTAATTATAACTTTGGGACTAAATATTATTAAATCTTAAGCTGTTTATGAGATGAAAAGACGAGGGTAAGGTATCAGGAAATAGAAAACTATATGTCAAATGATTAATCTTAATTAGAAAGAACTTATATGACATTGTCCTATTGGAGAAATAGAAATAATTTTAGAATCTTAAAGTTACTGTGGTAGGCTGAATAATGATCCCCAAAAGATATTCATGTTCTAATCCTCAGAATCTGTGAGTATATTATCTAACATGATAATGGAGACTTTGCAATTGTGGTTATATTAATGATCTTAAAGTGAGAAAAGTGCCCTATATTGTCTGAGTGGGTTCAGTGAAATCACAAATGTGCCTATTGGAGTAAGTCAGCAGCAAATTTGACTCTACTACGGCGTCAAAGTAATGCAGTATGAAAAAGCCTCAATCAGGCATTGCTAGCTCTTAAAATGGAGGAAGGAGGCTTTGACCAAGAAATATAACTGGCTTTTAGAAGTTGGAAAGGTAACAGCTTTCTTGATGAGTCTTCTAAAAACATAGCTCTGCCAGAACTTTGATGTTAGTGGTCTGCAATCAGAATTGTAAGAGAATAAATTTCTTGTTGAATCACAGAAGTGTGTAGCAATTTGCCATAGCAACAATAAGGAAATAGTGTAATAACATAAATTAAAAATGGAAATATTATATAAAGTCTTTACTTGATATTAGTGCAGGACTATTTCTGGGACCTTCCATGGAGACGAAAACCTGTGGAATCTCATGCCCCTCAAACAAAATTGCATAGTATTTGAATATAACATATGCATATCCTCCTACATACTTTAAATCATCTCTGAATCACATATAATAGCTAATACAATGTAAATGCTATATAAGCAGTTGCTATTCAGTATTGTTTAGGGAATAATGACAAGAAGATAAATCTGCATGTATTTAGCATACATACAATATTTTTTCTGAATATTTTCAACTCCTATTGGTTAAATCTACAAATGTGCAGAACTTGGATATGGAGAACTGAATTTGTTTATGTATTCAGTAACATAATGTACACACACATTTGAAGGAAAATTGTAGAATAATCTATATAGCAAAATGCAGCTGGCATCAGCAAAAAGTGGAATAAATGACTCCTAAATTTCTCACTTCCCTAAAAGCAGTGAGAAAAATGGTAGGAAAAAAAATTGTAAAATAATATTTTTAAAGACATTTGAAAATTCATCGTTGTTGTACATCAGTCTATGGAATGTTAAACAACTGGATATCAGTAAAATCAGTATTTTGGGGGTATTTTAATCTTCTCTTTTCCCAATGGCCATTACCATGCCTTGACAAATAACAGCCTAGAAAACACCAGGGGACAGATGTGGTTAGAGCTCCTTCAAAGACTCATTCTCAAGAAATTTACATTTTTTTTTATTAGTCTGGTGGTTCATTTGAAGACTCTGTTTGTCTTTATTTGGCCAAATTGCGAATTTGTCCAATGTGAAAATGATAGTGTCAGTATCTATTGTAGGCAATTGTTTAATTTTGTGGCTACCTGAGATGGTGAATTTAATGAAAATATTAACCAAACATTTAAAATAAAAATTGAGGAATGAGATGCTCAAATTGCTTTGAAATATTTATGCATATTCTTAAGACTAATAAATCACATACATGTGCAGGGCTTGGCATGTACCACCAACTGTGTGCATGTTTAGGACAACCTGAGAAAATACAAAGCTCCAAAATTTGAATAAACTTGCAGTTTTGTGCAAGCAGAAAAGTAAAGCTTAGGTTTTTATAAACTGACTGGTTGAATATCAAAAGAATTCCCCAATACAAACAGTGCCCTTCACCTGAAACTAAAAGATTGTTGGTTTCAGTCATTAAAGGAAATCTTTGTCCAATCATCTGTTGACTTATAAACTAACTGAGCAGAGGATTCAGCTAACTTCCATGAAAAAAAGAAAAAAAAAATACAGGATTAGTTCTCAAGGCTATTGAAACAAACAACAAAAACACTCCTAGGAGAGATAAGGCTCTGACTTCCACAGTTGCTACATTATATTATTTAATATATACTGTTTTAAACAAAAGGTCTGATATATGCAAATACAGACAGGGGCCTGTACACAAGAAATAAACCAATTGATATATATTCAGAGATAGTAAAACATGTATATGGAAGGTAAGAGAATTAAAAAACATAAAAACAAGAAGAGTCTATAACAATAAAAACCACTTACGTTGACTAGGAATAATAACTATATTATTTATAAGAGATATTCCTAAAATAAATTGAAATAAGAAAAAGTTAACAATAAAAATAAATCACAAAGATATATCATCAAATATAACCGAAGAGAAAATAGACATTGCAATAATACACATGTTCTTTACTGGCAGATTGAATACCCTAACTAGTGTTTCTCTAACTAGTTTTCTTGCAGGTTACCAATTAATTCTCCACACAGCAGTCTTAGTGTATTTCTAAAATTTCAAAAATATTATATCTTATTATTTAAAAAATAATCCATGGTCTGATGTCTCTCACAATTTTCTCTGCCTCCCTCCACATAGTTTTCTCACAGGAATTAACCATTAAAAAATTCTTGAACATTTAATCCCATTTTGGTATTTGCTTCTTAGAAAACACAGAATAATATGTAAGTAGTGTTGAAGCACTGAATATTTGCAAATCTCATATATTTTATATTTTAAGGAGAATGTTTTTCACTTTTTCCCTTCATTTTGTCAAGGTTATGGTACTTTGGATTTTTTTGCAGTTTACAATAATGATAAAGAATGATATAACCCTGCCAGGTTTTGGTCACTTTCTTCAAGTTCAAAGACAATACCAAATATCTCTCTCAGAGTTATACTTGCAAAAAGCAATGGTTAGTTATTTTTGTGTATCAATTTGAGTAGGCCACAAAGTTTCCAGTGAATAGGATTATCTATAAAGGTGTTTCTGGATGAGATTAGCATTTAAATGAGTAAAATCAGTAAAGTATATGACTCTCCTCAATGCAGGTGGGCATCTTCCAATCCCATGAAAGGCCCAATAGAGAAAAAGTCTGAGGTTGGGAGACACTAAATAATTTAGGCAAACCTTGTCTCAAAATAAAATAATACTAAGAACATAGCTCATTGGTAAAGCATCAGTAGATTCAATTCCTAGTGCAATAAAAAGAAAAGAAAGTCTGAGAAAGGAGGAATTTGCCACTTTTTTTCACCTTCAATTTTTATATTATAATATCTTACATTGTCCTCTTCTGTCTTTGGCCTGGAATTTGTATTATTGACTCTCTGGTTCTCAGACCTTTTGAATCAGAATGAATTGTATCATCACCCTCCTCTGTCTCCAGCATGCAGATAATATACTCTCTCTGTATAAAGATATATAATCTACACATGTATATCTACATACCTACATATCTTTATACATCTACCTGTATAAATGAAAAAGTGACACACAATTATGGGGGATAAAAAATCTCATGATTTGCCATTCTATGATTGTGACTGAGAAAGCTGTTTACATTATTCCTTTTCCTTCCTACTTTACCAGTAAATATCTTTGTAAGAAACTAATGATGCATAAGTTTCATATCACAAACTATAACTTTTCGCTAAATTGTCATTTTAGCAAAAAACAAAATAAAATGATATCATTTATGACTTTCTACATTTCTCCTAATTTGATTTATCACTTATTCTATCAAAACATGTTATAGGTAATTTATAAAGAACATGTTCTTGCAAGTTCTTTCTCCATTTAAAAAGCTAAGCTGTTATTTCCTTACACCATACGCAAATAATACTGTTTGCTCTGGTAGAATAATTCATGGTCAGACAGTTCAAAATCCCATCTGTTATTTGTCTATTAGTAAAATACCAGAATCTAGTTATAAGGTGGTATCTTATATTAGATATTCTGTAAATACTAAATACTAATACCAATATATCTAATATCTAATACTAAAACTCTTGCACAAGAATGTGTGTCCTTAAGAAGTTACCAGTAATTCAATATTATTCTATATATAAAATAAATTGTTCTTCATTCACTCTATAAATCTCAAATTCTATTTTATCAAACTCATGTCTTCTCTTTTGGGGATCAATAATTTGATGTAATCAAGTTAAAGAAACTTTGAGGACCACATTTATATAAAAATAGACTACATGAAATGTATTTATTATAGGATTAATTCACAAAAAATATCCTAATATATAAAATACTACCATTTGCATGAAATAGTGTATAATATTTTAAAAATATATATTTTTCAAAAATTCAAAATTATAGTTGACTCCAGTTAAAAATAAATTTAAATGTAGAATTTTCTATATTTTGGATAGAATTTACGGTTAATATTGTTGTGGGATCTTTAAGCATTTTGAATAATAATTATCTGAAATTCAATCATTCCATCTTTCCATTCTGTTTGAAATTAAACACTCATCCTCAAACGTAAGTTACAATAAACCTGATCCACTCTCCCATGGCTCCCATTGTCTGAAATTGACTGTCTTGGGTAAAGAAATACAAGCAATCTCTAAGACATTTTGAATTGAATAAGGGGCAAAATCATTTTCTGAGTCCTCAATCCAGTTATGTCATCCTTACAAAATGTTACATTGTTATTAGTTGCTTCAGGAATAAAACAATTAAAGCTCAAGTTTATCAGAACAGAAATGACTTCAAAAGAATTCTGTTGTGTTCAAAATTTCTGTGAATTTCAACCTTCAATGAAACAGAAAAATCTTTGTCACTCTCAACTCCAGCCTACAGGAATAATTCATATAATTTTGAAAATTTTGCATAGTTTTCTTCCCATAATCTTTTCTTTCAAAGTGAGAGCTCAGCAAAAATAGGTCCTATTTTCGGGAACATCCATAATGATTATGGCAAGGCTTTGATTGAGTTATATAGCTAAAACCCAGGTAAGTCTGGTACTGAATGAACTCCTTTTGTCTACTATTTCTGAAAGTAGAGTTTTCTCTCTGTTTTTTTTTTTTCTCAGAAGAAGATAAAGTGAAAGTTCTTCACAAAGTTCTAACTTGTGATACCAGACATAATTTCCAATATGTTAATAATGTCTGTTAAAGCAAATCATCCTATACCATTATAAAACATGCCCCAAAGTACCCACATAAGACATTCTCTGCCTAAGAATCGATAGATAAAATATCCATAAAAAATAAACTTCTACTAAGTATTACTTGATAAGTATTTGGCAACAATGACTGTTGACATGGAAATAGTGTGACCTAGAGAAGAGTGACACTATTTTTTATAATGATGCAGATGTGTTGCCAAGTTTCAGTTGTGGGAAAAGGTGGACCTTTCTTTCAGGTGTCAGAAATTTTGCTAAATTAATAAAACTTTCTCCATTTAAGGGTATCATTGGTCTTTTCTAGTTTCTCAAATGAACACACATAAACTGTTTTGTCATATCATCACTGTACATAAGAAAGTACCAGTAACCACTAATATTCACCTTAAATGGTCATTGCCTTAAAAGATGAAGAAATATCCGAAGGTTTTCAAGGGAAAAAGAATTGAAAAGAATGTTAAAATCTACAACAAAAAATACGACATTCTAGAAGATAATGTTAAAAGACTGAATAAATATCATATGTAAAATGGCCAAAAAGTACTTTACTCTTTTTGTCATTGGAGACACCACCACCACTACCACTACCGCACGCACAAGCACACACATCAAAATGGCTAGCATTGAAGAGAATGACAATAACAAGTTCTGATTTGCATGTATATCAACTGGAACTGGAACAACCATACATTAATGACAGGAATTCAAAACTGTAACCTTTTTGAAACATTTTTTATTATCTACTAAATTTGAACATATACATATCCTCTGATCTATACCTAGGGGTAATGTACGTATTTGTTCCAAAGAACAGGAGCATAGAAGAATGCCCATGACAGCACTGTTCTAAATAGCCTCAAATTAGAAACAAGCTATATATCTGTCTTAGTCTGCTGAGGCTGCTATCAAAGTTAATAAATAAATAAATATAAGAGAAATTTATTTTCTCATGGTTTCTGGCTTTTTTGCTGGCTGACAGCTGCCCTTTTGCTAAGACTTCTTATCCTCACTTGGTGGAGGGAGGAAAGGAGAGAGGAAGACTACACACACACACACACACACACACACACACACACACACACACACACACATCATTCTTTTTTCTTTTATAATGCCCCAATTCTATTTGATCTGCACACTGCCCTTATGTTCTTATTGAACATTTATTGCCCTTTAAAGACCTTCTCTCCAAAAAGAATCACATTGAGGTTTAGGGTTTCAACATAAAAATTTTGAGTGCACCAATTCAGTCCATAGAATGCCCCAAATGCATCAACTGAAACATAAATATTTATATATAATTCAAAGGATTAATATGCACCATTAAAAATGAACAAACTTCTATTATATATAATAGTGTGGATTCAACAAATGAAAAGAAATAAAAATGATATTGTTCAGTTTTTATAAGCATCAAAAATAGCTATCTAATATATAGTATTAGAAATCAGAACACCAGTTATCTGTAAAAGGAAAGAAAGACAGGTTATTGGAAAGGTGTATATGAGGATCTAATGATGATGTTCTATTCTTAACATTGGTAGTGGTTACACAGTTGTGTCCATTTGCAGTAATTAGGCTATACTTTTATGTATACTTGTATACTTTTATGTATGAATATCCTTTCATTTAATTCATTTATTTTATTTCATTTATTCATATTCATATATAAATATCATTTCATATTTCATTTCATATCCATTCATACTTTTATATATGAATATCCTTTAATTTTTTAAATTTTGCTTTTTCAAGCAAAAATTAAAAATTTTAATGATCTCTTCATGCTTCTTTACTTTTCATTTACTGTAAGACACTTTTTAGAAATTGAAGATTTAACAAGTTCTCTTCAATAATATGTGATTCCTGGTTCCTTTGACTTTACTTCAATAAAAGTTTTATGCTATCCTTAAAGATAAAATATATGTTAGAAAAAAACAAAATTTATCAAGTTTGCTTTTATGACAAAAGATATATTTGTAATTGGGTAGACATAGCTCTGATAATGAAAATAAATCCAAAGTATATATTGCTGTTAATATATGTCATATCTGATGTTATTCACATTAATCTAGTTACGAGGTAAATTAAGAAAGTTACCTGTAATAATAAGTGTAAAATCATTCTATTGATTTTATATTGTTTGTCCCTTAATGATAACATTTTAGACTATCCAAAATGTGTTTGGTGTGAAACAATACTTTGATAATTGAATCAGCAAAATAGTACATGCTTTGTCCACCCAGATTTAATGTAACAGGAAGAAAATTGAAAAGATGACCCCAATATTTTATTGGAATATCATAATACTTTAAGCCCTTTCTTGATTCTGTATTTTAATGGTGTTAATTATTCTCTGATAATTGCTGTGCTAAAAAAAAATTTCTTTCTGGGAATCTGGCATATTTGTATTAATGTCAAATTCTGCATTAGTGGAAGTACCCTGCAGACTAACATTGTATAAACACAAAACGAGTTTTTTAAAAAGTGACTTGATAAAGTTAAGAAGGAAAAAAATAAAAATACATAAGATTTAATTCCATCTCTCTTCTCTTAATCTAATATATCCTATGCTTTAAAGCAGAAACTTAATAGTACCCTTCATGATTATTTATAATATGATCTGCATGTGACTTATGGTTGCTTGGACATATTTTTAAGCAAATCCTATTTTTCCCATGACACTTTTCTACCTTGAAATATACTATCATTTTCCTTAAATATGCTGGGATGTGGTACAAAACCAAAGAATTCAAGTTAGGCGTGAAAAAGGGATGAACGCATATACCTCAAAAGCAGTGTTGACTATATCCTTAAAAATATATTTCACCAGTGTCTGTCATTGCTTGTTTTGTGTAGTTCATTGTGCATGCACTAGAAAACTCTTACTATAGGTGTAGAATTTGAAGTTTTTGGGCAATTGAACACTGCGTTTTCACAGAAAGTTGACATCAAATCCTTTAAGTCAGGTCTGTGTTTTGTAATGTGATACGTGGGGAACATTTACTGTTTAATAGCCCTCGAAACTTTTACTTGCATTTGGATGATAAGCCATAATGTAAAAATGTCAGTAAGACTGACATCAGTTCCAGAGTGTCCTGAGAAAATAATATTTGCAACTGTCGGGGGAAATAGGGAATAGCATGGTCTACGAAGGAAAGAGGCGAAACCTAGGAGGTAAGAAAAGTGACTCCTTGTTTGCAGATATAAAATGGAATAAAGGCATTTGAGGTTTTTTAGAAAAATCATGTTCTTATGAAGAACAGAGCTAATTGTTGCATCAGCCTCCATTCCTTTTATTCTTCTTGGTAAGTCACTTCCTCTGTACCTGGATGAACACTCCCTTCATACTCTCACCCAGACCAAAATGGAAAGTGAAACTGTTCTGAGAAACATACCTCTCTCTCATCATTGAAATTCAGTTTGTCAAATTTACTCTAATTCTAATAGATGTTTTAAATGTCTTCTCCTTTCTATAATTCAATTAACAATACCAACTTTTCTTCTAAACAATCTGAATATATATGATAGCTGAGCTTTGTGCCAGCTTCTAGTTTTTTTTTCTTAAAACAACAACAACAACAACAAATACTACAAAGTCTTTGATACAGTCTTATTTCTTAAATGCAGTTTGCTTATATTACTGAATCATTTAAAATGTACCACCCATAATCTATCATCTAAGATAAAGTCTGAGCCTACATTTATAGTGTATATGTTTCTTCACGGTTTTGTATAGCACCAAAAGTCCTATTTCTGCTTGCTCATACCTGGCTTGACTTCTAATTCTCATTAGCTTCAATATATTCACACTTTAACCCGGGGGTGTCTGTGCTGGGTTTGGAGGATGAGATTAGGTTTCAGCTTCAAGAAACAGAACCATTCTCAACATTCTGGAGACATCATGTAGGGAAATGAATGTTCACCAAATCACAGGGAGTGCTGAGGCAGACTTAGCTACACTTGTCTAGTATGTTTCTTCTTCTTTGGGATGCAGGCCTCTATCCACTATCTATCTGTTAATGGTTGTCCCAAGTTATCAGTCACTCTTGAAAGCCTGTTTTGACTTCTTCAGAGCTATTTGGACATATTTTCTAAATAATTGTGTACTTTTTGATAATTTTCATTATAAATCATTGCATAATTCTTTCATTTCAAATTATATTTGTTTTCTCCACTCAGAGTGTAGCCACTTGCAAGGCCTACACTTAAGTCTCTTTGAAGGCACATACTGTTTTTCCAACTATACCCATAAACACCTACAGCCGGGATGATTCCCTGAAAGAAAACAGGATTAATTAAATGTGGTGAATATATATTGAATGTAACCATCAAATGAGTGGCTGATTCCAAGTCAAAATCATTGGTTTTCTTTACTAAGCAATGCAATGCTTTGAAAACATAAAATACAGAGTTTGTGGGTGTAGATCAATTGTAGAGCCCTAGCTCAGGCTGTTCCAGGACTTAGGTTTAACCCCTAGTCCCATAAAAAATAATAAGAAAACAATTAAATGCCTAAATCATATGCTTTTAATTGAAGCTGTTTCTCAAATGTGAGAAGATGTAGTGTCAATCATGCAAAAGAACAAAAACTACTATATATTAAATGGTGAAAAATATTGAGTCAAACAATATGATTGAATGGTGACTATATTCAAGTTTAATATATAAAACTTCATAATGATCAAAATTTGATGAGCCCTCAAAATGGTAAGCTCCTTCAGAAACATCACATGAATGATTCTATATACACTACTGCCTAAAATAATTTCTGACATATATTAAATCCTAAATGTCTCACAGTTGAATAAAAGAATTAAGGAATAAATGAAAATGTAGATTATTAAGAACTATAATGAGGAGGAAGAAGGTTGATGTCTAGATAAAGTAATTTACTTCTACAATACTGTGGATTTTTAATTTTTATTGTACATATTTATATATTATTCAATTATTTCTCCAGGCAGTAAGTTTTGTGTTTTGTTTGAGGTTGTTTTCCTAATGTGTATTAACCTTATAGAATAGAATTTGCAGATTTGAAAAATAAGTCTCAAAGTTTTTCTGACTCAGGTGGATACTTTAGGAGGTCTTCACTGTTATAACAAATAATCATATACTCAGTGCCAAAAAGAACACAGTTATTTCTCAGTTCTGAAGGTTGGGAAGTTCAAGATCAAGGTGACTGTCCATTGGGTTTCAGTTGGTTGGCAGGTAGAGAAAATATGTCTCTTAAGATCTGGCAATAAAAAACAATATATTTTCCCAGCACCATTTGTTGAAGAGGCTATCTTTTCTCCAAAGAATGCTTTTGTCACCTTTGTCTAGTATGAAATAACTGTATGTATGTGGGATTGCCACTGTGTCTTCTATTCTGTACCATTGGTCTATGTGCCTGTTTTGGTGCCAATACCATGCTGTTTTTGTTACTATGGCTCTGTTGTATAGTTTAGCATCTGGTACAGTGATGCCTCCTAATTCTCTCTTCTTGCTAAGGATTGCTTTGGGTATTATGGTTCTCTTATTTTTTTCCAAATGGGTTTGATGATTGCCTTTTCTAATTCTATGAAGTAAGTCATTGGAATTTTAATAGGAATTGCATTAAGTTTGTATAATACTTTTGGTGGTATGGCCATTTTGACAATGTTAATTCAGCCTATACAAGAGCAGGGGAGATCTTTCCATCTTCTAAGGTCTCCTTCAATTTCTTTCTTTAGAGTCTTGTAATTTTTGTTGTAAAGGTCTTTCCCCTCTTTTGTTAGATTGATTTGCAAGTATTTTTATTTTTTGAGGCTATTGTGAATGGAAAATACATATGTAACAAAGTGTAATTAACCCCTCATCTCTCATCCTGCAGGAAACTCAATTCAATGTGGATCAAAGACTTGGGCACTAGAACAGTGACCCTAAACCTAACGGAAGAAAGAGTCAAATCTTCACTGTGTTGGCTTAAGAAATAACTTCCTTAATAAGAATCATAAAGCACAAGAAGAAAAATCAAGAATCAATATATGGGATGGATTCAAACAAAAAAGCTTCTTCTCAGCAAAGGAAACAATAAATAATGTGAAGGTAGAACCTATGTAATGGGAAGAAATCTTTATAACATGCACCTCAGATAGAGCATAAATCTCCAGGATATATAAAACACTCAAAAAACTTACCACCAAACAAACAAAAACAAGTAATCCAATCAATAGCTGGGTTAAGGAACTGAACAGACACTTCACAGAAGGAGAAATACAATCAATCAAGAAATATATGAAAAAAAATGTTCAACATTTCTAGCAAACAGAGAAACACAAATCCAAACTACTCTAAGATTACATCTTATTCCAGTCAGCATGGCAATTATTAAAAATAAAAGCAACAATAAATGTTGGTGAGGATGTGGAGAAAAATACACTCATACATTACTGGTTGGACTGCAAATTGGTAAAATCACCATGGAAAGCAGTATAGAGATTGCTCAGAAAACTTGGAATGGAACCACCATTGACTCAGTTATCCCTTTCCTTGGTTTATACCCAAAGGACTTAAAATCAGCATATTTCAGTGACATGACGTGAATGTTTATAGCAGCTCCACTCACAATAGGTAAACTATGGAACCAACCTAGGTGCCCTTCAATGGGTGAATGCATAAAGAAAATGTCACACACACACACACACACACACACACACACACACACACACACATAGTGGGATATTACTCAGCCTTAAAAAAAAATAGATGGAGCTGGAGACTATCATGCTAAGTGAAATAAGCCAATTCCAAAAAAAAACAAAAGGTGAAATGTTTTCTCTGATATACTAATACCAACTCACAATAGGTGGGGCTGTGGGACTAGGGAAGAATAGGCACTTTGGATTTGGCAGAGGGGAGGGAAGTGAGAGGAAGGGTAGGAAGGTTAGTATCATGAATCAGCCATTATTACCCTATGTGCATATATGACTTCACGACTGGTGTGATTTTACATCATGCACAACCAGAAGAATGAGAAATTATATTCCATTCATGTATGATGTGTCAAAATGCATTCTATTGTCATGTATAACTAATTAGAACAAATAAAAATATAATGCACTAATAAAAAAGTAGAAAAGTAAAGAGAATATGTTTTCTGTATTTAATTTTAGAAAACAAATATTATTTTTACTGTATTTGAAACCAATTAATCAGAGTGTACAAACAACAAAAATTTAGTTAACTTTAAAAGACAGTCAAATGCTTGCTATAGTATCTAAAATTGTTATGATTCCTCATTGGTACTTATTCTGAAGATGATTTTAAGAAAGCAGCAGCCTGCTATAGCATATATTAGTTAATATGTATTTACACAATATTTTTAATAAATTGTGTTAGAGCCTTGAAATGGAGGTTGGTAGTGCAAAATAAAAGTAAATATTTTTCATGTTCACTCCTGAAGTTTGAATATCAGTAATTTAGTTTGCTTTTAATTATGGCCCATATATTTAAATGTACTGAACAGTAGTAAGTAAAAACATCTTTCTATGAAAAGATGGGAATGATGGTGATTGATTCAAGGACAGGCCCTCACCATGAACACCAAATCAATGGGTGCTCAAGTCCCTTTTTTATAAAATGGTATGTCATTTGCATATTACCTATACATATTCTCCTGTTTATTTAAAATTATTTCTAAAATATTTATCATACCTAACACAATACCTAAAATATTGTTTCATTTGTGTGAATTCAATATAGTGTACAGCATTATGAATATTCAAGTTTTACTTTTTGGAACTTTAAGATTTTTTTCTTTTAAAATATTTTCAATGTTTGGTTGTTTCAATTCATGAATGCAGAATGCATGAATTTAGAGGGTCAGATTTACAGCCTTCTAAGAACTGGTTCAATAGAGGATAGTTTCTTGGAGATCCAGCCAAACAGAGTTTTGTGACAAAATTTTACACAGATTGAATATTCCTTATCTGAAATGTTTTAGACCGGAAATGCTTCATATTTTGGATTTTTTTTCACATTTTAAATCCTTACATATACATAATGATATATCTTGGGGATGAGACCCAAATCTAAATAGAAAACTCATTTATGCTTTTACATAGACCTTGTACAATTTCAGAGTTTGGGATCAGCAATGCTCAACCTGTATAGGTTTATCAGTTCTGCGTTTTGTGTGAGACACTTAATTGTTTCTCAAGAAGTAAAATTGTCTTTTCTATGAACGACTTTATTGACTTGCTCTTCCTAACTTAGGATATTTATTTTCCTTGAAAAAAGAAAAAGAAAGCTTGCTCACACGTTTTTCTCTTCTAAGATCTAAAAGCTCTAATTAGGATAATAATCTCTCTTTATGGGAATTGTAAAGAAAATGAGGACAATGCAACTCCAAAGAAGTATTATTAAAATGTCAGCTTCAAAAAAGCCATGTATTTTAGAGTTCAGTTTCCTTGTCTCAGCATTACTTCCTCTTATCCATCTAACAGGATGTCTTCTTGCTACTTATTTATATCTTTATAACAGAAGAAATACACATATCTGATGTGTTATTTTGTAGACTTATTATTTTGTCATTTTTTGTTTTGCAGTGCTGGTGCTGGGAATCACACCCACAGCTTTTTACCTACTAGGCAAGTGCTCTAGCACTGAGCTAAAACCCAACCCTAGACTTACTATTTTAAATTAAAATTTTTAATTCATAAAGAATCATTGACAGATATGTTACTTGTCAAAAACAATGAAAATGTTACTTTGGTATAATACCTTGAAATTATTAGTAATTTTTCTTTTTTGAAAACCCAGAGTAAAATAAAGAACTAAAAACTGGATATGTCAAGTAAAAGTGAATACACGATTAATTAATTAATTTATAAAAACATTACTTTTGAAGAGCCTTGTGTAGGTGTGAGTTAGAAACATAAAAGATCATTATAAAGAATATCAGCAGGAAACTATTAGTTAATGTGCATCTGTAGCTAACATAGCATCAGGTTTGAAAACTTTTATTATACTTGGAGAAAAGTGATTGTTGGGAGAAGGAGCTCTTTTTAAAGATAGGGAGAGAAAAATTGTCATATTTTCTGAACATATGAGTGAATGAAAGCAAAGAAAAGAGTTTAGCTTTGCTATAGAAGAAAGAGGCAGTCCTAGGTTTCATAAATAATTTTGGTTTGAATTAGTCATGTAAAGATTAGAAGTCTGTATAGATGAGACAATCCATAAGTATTATGTAGAAATTTGGATTCATAAGTTAATTTAATTAACCATGAACCTATTTTTCTGTATGTTAATGCATATTTATCTTATTAGTATAGAAGGAAAATTTTTTAGAACTATTAATTAGCAAGGAAAATTTCTTTTAAAAGAAGATATCTTGCATGAAAGAGAATATTTTTCTCTGAGCAATAGGAAGGATTTCATAGGGAAAAAAAGTTTTTTTATCTTACTGGAGAAAATTATTATTATTTTCATTATTCATAACATATATCTACTAGCTATTCAGCTTTAGCTAAATTTGGTAATTAATGAAAAAAATGAATCTAGTTAAATGAAAATAGTCAGCCAATTTGGACTTTGTTATATGCCAAAGTGAACATAAATTAGTATTATTAAATAGAAATTACAAGAGGTCATTGTTTTGAATTAAGCTTCTGTCTTAGGTCCTAACAGACCAGGCTGAAAATCAAAACAGAGTTCCTCACACTAAAGTTCCATGTCACTAAGCTAAAAGTAAGCTGTTTTTTCTGATCCCCCAATAAATCGGGATATGAGATTTTTTTTTTTTACTTAAACTTTAAGTAATTTTATTACTTAAACTGGCCAAATATCACAAAAACTGGCCAGTTTAAGTCATATGATAATGAAATCCTTATCATGAGAGAAGTAATCTAAAATAACTTGATGGTAACTACTCAGTTATTTTTCTATTGTTCTGTTTCACTCTCCTTTGCCTACAAGGAAACTAACATTGAAATGACCACTCTGCTTCTTGTTTTTCTCTCCTGATTCTTCCAGTTCTTTTCTACCTACCCTCTACTTGGCTCATTGGAACACTTATTCTACTTTGTAGAGTGAAGGGTTGCCCTGTTTCAAAATGAAAAATGAAGCCAATTAGGACCTTAAGCTAAATTGTAGTAATTTTGTCCTTGGACAGTATCCACTTGTCCTTTTGAAATATGTCTATTTTTATGGTCTGCCATTCAAAAAAAATGCAGTGAGGAGTCTGAAGCCAGTATCTTACATGACATCTTATTATTGATATTTTTTAAATGTCTTTCTAGTCCAGTGAGTTGAACATCAAGTCATCTAAATTACATTTTAATAATAAATCTACAATGATTAAGGTGTAATGGGCAGAAAGAAACATAGATTATATCTAATACCATATGAACACAAAGAATAAGTTTCAGAGTTAATGCATTTATAAGAAAGTTAATATTCTGGAATGTAAAGAATTTTTGAATATGTACATCAGCATTTGCATTATTTTAAATTATTTGCTTGTATCATAAATGTGTGAAATATGTTTTCAGACGTTAGGAAATACTTCACATTGCAATGATCTCTTAACAGCATATGATAAAATGTAATTTTAGTTATTTAAGAAGTGCTCTTATTAATGGATAGTACTAATGTATATATATAATTTACTGTATTGCATGAGTGAGACATTCATTCATAAAAATTATTTATTTGATGGATGTCTCTTGAAGGTTTAGGATTTTTCAAATTCAGTTGTTAGGGACAATTATAAAATTAATTCAGGAGTAAAGTTGAGCTAAAAGTTTTCATTCTTTTGAGACAGCAACCATCATAGGTTGTCTTTGGAAAGTAGATATGATACATACATATTGGAAAACACCAGCCAATCAAATTTAATGGAATGTGTTATATATTGAATTTCACTTCAAATAGACAATTTACTCACCTTTTGCTACAGATAATTCTTCTTTGTTGTTCCATTAATTAATTTACTTTTATAAAATTTACTATATAACTTCAAGATTAATCTGAATGGATTATTTTCAGTATCTCATTTTTTCTTTGAATTAGAAATGTAAATTCATAAGATCAACACAAAAATTACTGAAGGACATACATTGAGAAGTGAATCTTTCATTTACTTTACGTGTTTGCTTCCCTGGAAGCAAAATATAGGTAACACTTACATATTACCTATATTTTCCAAGATATACTTCGTATGTAAATAAAGTTTGGAAAATATTTTATTCTTTTGTTTTATTTTAAAACAAGCATTGAGCTACAAATCCCACTACTCTGCACTTGAAATGATTTTTACAAATTTATAAGAACTCATACTTGGATATTGAATACTTAAGTATCTTGTTATTGTACAGTTATAGTAATTGACTTAATAGGTGAGTTTGGTCCTTCAACAAGAATATTTTAACTCTGTTTTCCATTTTTAATTATGTCTTCATAGAGGAAAAATTGAAGAATAATAACTAACCATACCGATGAAATTCTGATAGATTATATTATTTACTTTTTTCAATCTTTTGAAATATATTCATTCTTTTCTCCTCTCTGAATGTGATTGCATATATGTTAGTTTTAATGACTTTAGAGGTTATACAGCATAATGGTCATCTTTAATACCATCTTTAATACTATTACTTCATGGTGCATCTCCCCAATTTTAGCCCCATAAGCAACTATTTTATTATTGTTACAGACACTGTGGTTCAGTAGTTTATATGGAACATATCACGGATGACAATATCCTACATATCATGTCTCATCTTGGAGTGTCTTTGGTTATCTGGGCATATGTTGAGGTATTTTTACTCACAACTGAAGATGGATCCTCCGATGGCATGTTGGTCAAAGGGAAGTTGAACTTTTATCGATCCGTGCTTTATGAGTCTTGGTTGAAGAGAATCATTGTCTAGTTCTTTTTTTAAAATTTTTATTTACTTATGTGGTATTGAGGATGGAGCCCAGGGCCTTGTGTATGCAAGGCAAACACTCTATCACTGAGCTACAACCCCAGCTCCACCTACTAGTAGTTCTTTTGGCTTAGTTTTCTAATCCACTTTTTAACTGTCTGAAATGAGTGCTGTGGAAATTTTATCAGCAGGGCTCAGCTAAATTAAATCCATTTGAACCACAGATTACCAGGTACACATGATTCCTTAGTCTTTGCTTTTTTGATTCAAGGACTGGCAGTCATTTTACCACTGTTCACAAGTACTGGTTATTTTATAGTTGAAGCTAATATGATCTTTTGTTTAAATGTCTGAAAGATTCTTTCTTTAACTCTTTCCTACATATGAAGATTAATAGTGTGTTTTTCTCTCTGGAACAGTGTTCCCATTTTCAAATTACAGATTCAAGTGTTTATTTATCCCTCTGAATTTTTCTTAAATTATATTTACTTCTATTAGGTTGGGATTCTTTCACGAAGACAAAAATATGAAAACTGTGAGTACTTTGGGTCTTCTCTGTAAGTCTGCTTTATTTATTGAATTTTCCCTATTCTTGTTTTTTGATTTCCACTTACTTAGTTCACTTTTGTCAATTCTGACATCAGTGTCCTACACCTTAGCAGTAACTATTTCCTTTGTATAGCTGCCAAGTTGGACTTTATTTTCAAATGAATTTATTTTTCAATTCTGCTAGTTTTTAATTTCTCTCTATTGTCTTGCCAGATTTCTTGACCCTCTTCTTGAGATTAAGGAGGCACATTTTCCTCCCTTAATCTCTACTAAAATTCTATTTTTGTGGCATTATTTTTTATTGGATAATTTCTTGGTCTGCTGTTTCTTTCTCTGCCTTCCCTAAATCTTCTAACATCATTTCTGATGTAAAGTTGTCCCTGATTGCTCCTTTTTGGTCTTTCCTTGCAGACAGAATTAATGATCACATATTTAAGCTTCTTGCAAATTCTTAGTTATTATAACTGTTGCAGTATGTATACCTAATTTACATGCTTATCGTCCTTCTAAATTCCTTAAAAACTAAGACAACTTATTCATCACTTCATCTTCTCATTAAGTGACAGTGCCTAACACATAGTATATGTCTAACAGTACTTCCCTGAAACTGTTGTTATATGACATCTAGTTACCTAGCTTATATGCGAAAACACAAAATATATTTGTTTTTCTTTGGGAAAATCCTATATTTAATATTAAATTGATGACAATGCTTTAATGGTTTCTTGATTTATGTTTTTCATTTTGACCTGTAGTCTTAGTGAATAATTATTTTAAATCATCATTTGTAGAGCTCAGGCCAGTTTCTTAATATTTAACCATTATCAGTCTTGTTTGCTTAAGTATATAGTTAATATATCCAAACTTTTTATAAAAATTCTTAATAGTGTTGTTATTAAATAAATATTTCTCAGATATAACATGAATTGAATCTTTTTTTTTCAGCTCCTTCCAAGGAATATAACAGGAAGTGCTCATGTCAACCCAGTTCTCATTGTAATGCTTCCATTTTCTTCAAGATTGCTCAAGTAAGTCCTTGTTTTTTTTTTTTTTGTAGCGTTCAATACCTATAAACCACTTTATTTTGCTTTCTTCTTTTAAAACAAGAAAAAGAAAAACTTTTCTAGATCTTCATGGCTGAGGACTTGGTTCACACATTAGTTCAACATTGCCAACAACAAACCATCGCTTGACAGCACCAACAGTCTAATCTATTGTTTCAATTCAGGAGTCAAGAATACTAATTCCATTATTCTCATGGAAGTAATAAAGCTTGTATTTCTTTAAGATGTTTTGTTTTTGTTTTTGTTTTTTTTTAGTTAAAAAATAATACACTATTAAAAACAAAATTACAAATCATCTCCCATGCAAACATGTACTTATAAGAATAGTTAAGTTTTAATAATATTAGCTCCCAGGTATTTTTACCCTGTAAAAAATGTAAAAAAAAAAAAATACATAATAGAGTGGATTTTAAAAGAGTTTTGGAGTCAACAGATGTTTGCCTGATTAACCCAATCTATTTAAACTTCATTTTTTTATATCTACACACTGAGGAAATATTGCTCTTGTAGAAGCAATCAGCACAAAGTCTCAGAAAACATACTTTAAAAATAGTAGTTGATATTATCAGGCTAGAATATTGTATTGAGTTATAAACAGTATAATTAATTTAATCATTCTTCTTGGTGAAAATTTTATATTTTCCAAGCTTTGATTTTCTTGAGTATTTTGTATAGTTTTTGTTTGATTTGGCTTTACAATGCAAGTAATATTGGCATGAACATCATCAGATATCATTTACACCCTACATTTATATGCCTCCAAACAAATATTTATTAAAAATTTCTGAAAGAAAAACAACCAAATATGATAATATTTTAAAATAAAATTTGGCTCAAAATGCTTTTTCAGTATTTACTATAGATTGACATGGGCTTTCCTGTTTATTTAGCACTTAAATTTATTCCATTTTTATCGTCTTAGATAAGACTAATGTCTGAATTTTGCTTCTGTCATCTCACAGTATTGCTTTAAATTTTCAACTATTCAATTTTCTACAGTTTTCTAAATTATATTTTGTGTATGTGTTTTGTGCATCTACATTCATTTCTAACTTTTAATTAAATTGATTAATCTCTGTTTCTTCTGTTACTTTCTCTGGGCCATTTTTTCTTGGAAAAGTAGGAACTTTAACTCTTTGTACTTAGCAGAGTGTAAATATGCTGTATTTCTATTCATTCTTTCATTTTTTTTTTTAGCTTGAAAATCAGTAACTACTTGCAGGGAAAATAACTCTGAATGTAACTTAAGTATTTTTTGATTCCATTTTCTTCCATATTGCTTACCTAAATCCTTTTTTTTCTAAGTAGGTTTTCAGTGCCTTCAAAAAAATTTATTTTGCCTTCTTCTTGAAAAACAATCAAAAATAAAACTTTTCTACTTGTTCATGGCTAAGGACTTGGTTTACAGGTTACTTCACAATTGTCAATAACGAACAGATCATTTCTTGATAGTGTGACTTATTCCAGTGTGACTGTTGCTTTAATCCAGTAGTCTAGAATATTAATTCCATTATTCTTTGGATGCTATTGTTACCATTTGGAAATCTTATGTTAATTTAATACTAAAATTCTTTTTTTTTTGGTAGGTACATCTATTTTTTAGTCTCCATCTGGTTTTAAATTGCTTTATTTTTCTTATGAATATTCTCTATGGTATGTGAACTTAAAAACATAATAAAGCTGGCTTGGATATATGCTTCCTGAACTTTTTTTCTTATTTATTATTAGAAATTTTTCATCCATTTGCTTCAAAATTTCCTAACTCTAGTTTTTTAAAAAAATTATTTTAATTCTGGAAATGCCATCAGACATACATTCATTCTACTTACTATATAATTTATATTATCCTTCATATATTTAATTTTTCTTCTCTTTGGCTTATATTCTTTCAAAAATGTCTCCAGATAGATATTTCTCTTATTGAATTAATTTTTCATTGTGTTCTGTATTGCTGTTAAGCACATTTATTTTGTGATTTGATTTAACAATTATGTTTTATTTTTGAAAATTTATTAATTTTCTGACTTGCCTGATCATTAATAAAAATCTATTTGTCATGGATTATATATAAAATGTCCCTGAAAGAATCATGTATTTAAATTTGGTTCCCAGTGCAGCTATGAACAGAGGTAGAGCTTTGGGGAAGTTATTTCATCATGAGGGCTCTCACTTCATCAGTAAATTAATCCATTGATAGTTGAATGGACTAATAAGAATCACTAAAAACTGTAGAAGATGAAACCTGGTTGAAGGAATTAGGCCACTGGGGGTGTGTTCTGGGATAGTTTTTCTTGTCTCTGCCCCCTTTTCTCTCTCTCTTTCTACTTCTTAGCTGCCATGAGCTGAGCAGCCTTTCTCCAACTGTGCCCTTCTGCCATGATGTTCTGCCTCACTTCAGGCTCAGAGCAAATGGAACCAGCTGACCATGAACTGAAACCATTGAAACCATTAACCAAAATAAACTTGACCTCTTTTTAATTGTTTATGTCATGTACTATGGTTATAATTACAAAAAGCTAACTAGCACACTATTTTAACATGCTCAGATTTTCAAATTCAACTTTTATTTATTATTTTCGTTAAAAGCATAGTTATCTTGTGTGCTGTTATTATCAATTTCAACTTTTGAAAAAAGTGGCACTGACTGAACTTATTTGCCAAACTCTTCACAAAACTTCATGATACCTTATCCCCTGGATGTCTGGTGAACCTTTGTTGTCAACTCAAATTTACTTATGAGCTTTGTGAATGACTCTGCCTGATTCTTAGGAGTCTATTGATCTTGGGTCACTCTGGATCCCTTTAAAATTATGACTTGATGAAGATGTCTTGAGTTTCAGTCTTTCTAGTCTTGTCAATCCAAAGCCTGTCATCTCTGCCAAAGAATTGATATTAGTATTTGTTTTGTCCTTAGTTCTCTCACTGGTCTCAACTCTGAATTTCAAGGTCATGTTTCAGATTATTTTATTACATTCAGTGGCATGAGAAAACAGGCTAGATGAAGGTCTTTGCATATTGTCCAAATATTCCTAAGTGCCCAGAAATGCATTCAAAACATTTAATGTCATGCCTACATTTGTTTTTGTTTTGCAGTGGGAGAGTATCCTTCAGCCAGTGTAATCTGTCAAGATCCTGAAAAAAAAATGTGCTCTTCATTTGATAAATTATAAAATTGTATCACTTACCAATACACCACACCTGTCCAAAAACTCTGATCTTATATTCAAACATAATCATGTTATTTTATCTTACAGAGATTTTTATTTATTTCATGACTTCCTGTTACTCCAGTCTCCCTACTCTTTTTGACCTCCCAAGTATCCAAATAAATCAAAACTACAACTAATTTTATCTAGTCATTCAGGATACACTTTGGATTTCTTCAGAATTTCTAACTTTCATAAAATATTCTCATACTCTTTGTAATTCTTCAGCTCTAGATTAATCCAATAATTTATTTTCTTCTACTATTCCAATAATTTTCCAAGAAACAGGGAAAATATATTGAACCTTTGGATGTCTCTATTAGAACTGAATTACCTTTAATGTTTTTTTGATCCTCATATTTCCCATCAATATTTTCCTAATTTTCAGAGGATTCTGTTATCTTTTTTTTGAAATTTATTACAAATAATAGTACTATTTCTTCTACTTTTGAGTTGATACACAAATAAATGAAAATTCTATCTCCATATGAAAATATTAAACTTTGGGTATAAATTGTATTATTCTTTCTTCCCAGATGAATTTGTATTTTTATTATGTTTAACTTTTTTTCTTACTCTAGAGTAGAAAATTATCCAAGGTAATTTCCACTATCAGTTTATTCATCACTTAAGCAAACACAGTGCAATATTGATATACACTCGAACTTTATTAGATATTTGAATACAACGGTGTGGAAGAGCAAGAGTCCTCATCCACTGAAGAAAGTAACATAAATTATATTCAGAAATTTATGAGACTGTCATAGTTGGGAATGTAAAAAGTGTTATAAAACATAAAGAAAAGGATACTGAATTCTATAAGGAGTGGGAAGAATGAAGACAAGTTCATACTAAAGATTAGTTTTTAAAGTAGTCATAAGTTTTTGAAAGGATGCATGCAGTTTCACTAGGGTGGAAAGGAGGATATATATTCTAAACATAAACAAATGAATATGCAAAGGTATCACCTATCCCTGGGAAATAATGGAATGATTAAAAATATTAACATACTTACATAATTAGCAAAGACACTGTGTGGGAAAGTAGAAGCAAGAAAAGAATTTATTTCATTTTGCTTCAAATATTGTTTATACTTGTTGAATACGTACCAAAGCATGAACTTTGGAAGCCAGAGCACTTACCCATCACTTATGTGTATGTAAATAAATCTTCCTTTTACAAGGGAGAAACTATAACTTATGGTAACGCCTTTATATATAATATCCCAAGGTGTGAGTCAAAGTCGTGAATGACATGTAACACCACACTCATAAATACCTATAGAACAATTGAGAAAGAAAAAAATAAATATCCAATTCCTAAGGAGTATGTGTTTATGTGTAACAGGGTAGAAAACAGAGAAGCAGAATTTCCAGTCCTTCCTGGGTAGTGGAGGCTTAGGCACATGCAGAGGAGGAAGTAGAAGCACTGAAGGCTGCTGGTGTGGTGGGGAAGGGTGGAAGAGAATGCTGCATGTTGGTCTGACAGCATGTCAACAGCCAATGCCCTAAGCAAAGGGTTTGTTTTCCAAGTCAAATTTAAAAATGTTTCATAAAAGTGCTAAAAGGGGCAACATCTAAGAAGATTAAAATGTCATGAGTGTGATGAACAAGTAGGCTGTTATCGACAATAATTTAAAGACCAAATTAAAAATGTTATGGGGGAAATGAGTTTTCCCAAATGTAAGCTCTGAGTATTTTCAGTTTGTTCATTTTTGAACTGTGTTTAAACGTGTGTTCAGCTTAGGTTCTAAATGGGAATTGTTGAAGAGTGGGTAAGAGACTGCCAGAACTCACTCATTGAAAACAAAAATAAAAGATTAATTGTTCAGTGAGCATTATTGCCTCAACGTTATCTCAAAGATACATGAGTCTATATTGCTTATTTTCCTGGAGAAAAAAAATTTAATTTTAACTAAGAAATGAAGAGTGGAAGTCAGATAGAATCCAGATTATTTTTCAAGAGGAGTTCATTTTATTTCTCAAACCATCAATAAAATCAGGATTAGACTGCAGGCCCTGCTTCTCTTAAATATAGTATGAGTGTTGACTTTTGCTCTAGCAAAAACATTTTCTTTGATAGCACAATAAAATTAGATGTTCTCAAATATTTGAACAAGCAATGGAGGTTTTTAAGTAGAGAAAATATAACTTTTAAAATATAAGCATTAAGATTGAAAGAGTTCTGCTCCAAAAATGTCTATCAGAAAATATATTTAAATAACACAATATTTATAGCAGCTGAACAGAAATACATGTCATGTCTGAGCTGTAATATAACCTGTGTAGGAGAAGGGATTAAATGTGAGATTTTAAAATGCCTTTTGTTTAAAGAAACAAAAAAGGAAACCTAATATGCATTCTTAAAATTAGAGCCATGTGGGTAGTCTAACATCTGCTACCTGCTGCTGCTGTCCTTAGTTATTAAAACCATCCTAATCAATGTGACATTAATTGTACACTCAACTTAAAAAAAATATGCTTGTTAAGTGATATGAAGTCCTACTTTATGTCCTTCTTTCCCCTGAAGAGATACTTATATAGAATAAAATCCAATCTCAATTCAAATTCGTTATGATAACCTTTATGCAAGACATTATTGGGGGATCATTAAAAAATCAGTATCGCAAAGCCCTGAATAATAGTTTAAAAATTAAACTGAATACTTATCTGATATATACATTCTCACACATAATTTCAGATAGAGGTTGATATACTCGATCTATCGATCAGATCGATCATAGTTTATTTAAAGTACTTATAATCCCAGATAAATTTCATTGATTTAGTCATCAGTTAACTTTTGACATTTCTGTTCTTTACAATGCAGAGCAACGTTGGCCATATGCACCTGTGTCAGTAGTCTTGGGTGAGTGGTTTTAACCACTGGGCCTGTTAACTCAGAGGCTTCACGGAACAGCACTACCTGAATCTGGATTCTCTCTTTCCATGTTACCTTTTGAGAACAAAACATTTCAGCTGCATCACGTTAAATTTTTATAAGCTTTAATTTACTTGTCTTCACAATAAGAAAGTGTCTGCTTTTAGGAATAAAATAAGAAACTTATGTAGAGTTTTCAAGGTTTATGTTTTTCAAAATGAAATCATATCTCCTTCTGCTTGCTGAGAGGATTAGAGTTTAAGAAAGCTAACTGTGAATTTCCCCAGATAAAAGAAACTTGTTTGAAGAGTATGCCTGCTAAAGAAAAATTGTACTACCCTAACCTTCTAGTTTCTTTACCCATTGCTAACTCTTTCTCCACATCCTTTTTTCTAAAAAAATAATATATATGTATATGCATATACATATACATAAATAACATTGATGGATGTAGTGATGATTAAAATGGAAAAGACTCTGTTTTATTTGATTACTTACTAAAGACCTATTCTAAGCTAGTCAAAATTATTGCACCTGTAACAGCAATATGAATATTAGTGACCTAATTAGTGAATATCCATAAGCTTCTTTTAAAGAAATTAGTATTTTCATATAAAATTGATATACAAGAAAAATATGTTGGTGTTGTTGGATTAATTTCTAAGCATATAAATAAAAACTAACTAGCTACTTTATTGCCGCTGCAGTTTGGCAGACTTTAGTAATTATTGAATTCACCCTCTGTTTTTTTTAAAGAATGCTTCTGTAAAATTAATGAACCTTCTATTCACTGTTGGATATACAGATTTTATAGAAATAGATAAAGTAATCATCCAATTAACACAGGTTTTTCCACCTTTATTATATTTAAATTTATTTATATCCATATTAAATTTTTTTTTCAGTTTTGAAAGTGTACAACATAGATATTGTTATCTGGACTGTAAAAACTTATTCATTATCTATTTTCTGACCACCTGTTAAAATTGTGTTTCTGGAGAAAGTGTACTTTTGATGGGGTTATGTCTGATAAAACCATCGTAAGTTTGCAGTATCATAAAATGCATTTAAGATACCTTGCCTACTGAACATCATGTTAGAATTTGACCTTAAAGAAGAAAATAATTTGAAATGCCATAAATTTTCGTTTTTTATAAGTTTTTTTTATAAACTATGATGGAGTTGATGTTTTGAAAGTGGAATAATCTACATAGAATAGTGCTGGAATATCTGTATATAAGTAGATGATATTGTATTCCAGATAATAGTCAAAAACAGAGATTGAATGAAAAAAATGTAACATTGACAATAACAATAAAATATATCCTTAACTTAAGAAGAGTTGAAAATTTTAAGAATAGAGTCATCTATAGTATCAAACGTCACAGAAGGGACAGAAAATGTAAACAAAGTAAGGATTTTAAAACAATTTATTTAAATTAGAACAACATCCCTAAGGGAGTCATAGTCGTATAAGCCAGATTTGAGGATTTAGGAATCTGAACGGAAACACATTTTAGACAGCAATGTAGCTACTTAAACAGTGAATCAAACAGTGAATGAATGGATGGGTGAAACGTAGATGAACAAAGGGACTGATAGCAATTCATTCTAATAGTCTCCATTCTTCTGAATAGTTTAGATATTGATTCAGCAAATACTCATGCCAGGAGCTGCTTTAAACATTGGGATTATAATATAAACACCAAAAACTTCAACCTTAAAACCCTAAAGAGCCTAATCATATGATGTGTGAAAAGCTCTTCAATGTGTCTACTGCAGTTCCCTAAGCAAAAATGGCAGTTACTTCTGCAAATGAATTCTTTTAAAAAAGAAACTAACAGGGAATAACTTAGGTCCTAAAGTGATGCAGTCCATTATCTCCCAGCAATGTGGCAATTACATTTTTATGCATCAAGAGTGGAAGAGGCATGCATCTGCAGTTAAACTTTTATGCATCGATATTTGCAGAAGTGGAATAAATATCCATCAATGACATGACATACACGAGAACATCCATCAAGAGTTAGAAAAAGGAGAAGAAGAAGATCTGTGATTAATTGTTTGTTCTTCAATTCATCAAGTGGCAAAATAAATATTCTTCAATTTAGCTGCTGACACATTCAAAGTAAGGATGGGATATTTGTTGGTTCAAATTGTGTAAGTTACTAATTTCAAGAGAGAAATAAAAATCCATCAATGACATACAAAGTAATTGAAAATGCTATGGAGGATTTGTCCAGAGATTTTATGTTCCCAAAGTGCCTTTTCTCAGAACTCATCACATCAGAAAAAACTCTGCCCTGATTTGTTGGTACATCAAATTCTGGAGGAAACTTGTTATGGGTCAAAGATTGGCACAACTGTTTAAATGACATTTGATAACAAACCTGGTGTAGGTTAAGTGTCATTACACTATAAGCAATTTTATAGAGTCTCTAGAATCAGAAAATGTCATTATTATGTGTTAGAAGGGTCTTATTAATTAGATAACAAAATATGGTTTGAATTTTTGTGGAGGGTACTTCTTTACCTATACACAATGAGGAAGCAAGATTTTCATAGTTCCTTTGAGCTCTAATTTATATCACTATTTGTAATATATGTCAAATTGGAAGCTTTACAGTTTCTCAAGTTCATTCAGTGGAACAAAGCTTTATGGTATCTGCAGCTCACTGCTGGAACACCTGCCATCATACCAACAATATTATATGAAAACTGCATCTTGCTTTACATGATCAATGGTGCATAAAATAGATATCTTTAAAATTCAAGCTGTTGATGACTGAAACTAGAAAAGAACATCAGTGTTTTTTGTTTGTTTTGTTTTTATTTATTTTTTGTTTGTTTGTTTTTTTACCTATCACCTACTTTGGGAATAACTAAACAATGGTAAATAAAAAATACATTTTTTACTACCATACATTGATATTGAATTAAGTGTGAGATGACTTGATTTTCAAGTCCTTTTGGTGCATCCAAGAGGACTTGAATGAGGGAAAAAAGTATTTAAAATATCTAATAGGATTTAGTATCAGAATAAGCTATGAATTATTATATTTCTTGTAAAGATAGAAAGCAAATTGTTAAATCCAACTTGTTCTTCACTATTATAAATCAACTGTAAAAGTTTTAATTGGATTCATTCACAGTTAATTTTAACAAGAGCATTAAAATCAAAGACTAACTTCTAGAGTATTTTTTTTTTGCCACATTCACAGAAATTTGTAGGGAGGAAGATTGATTCCTGAATAAAGAATTTCTATTTTTTTGTATAAAATAATTTACATCAATACAATTCATGATTGATTTTTTTTAAAAGAAATCCTCTCAGCACCCTATTTTCTCACAAATCCATCAAGATTCCAGCCTCAAAACTTTTCACTTATGAGTGTAATATTCAGATACTATTCAGGAGGCAAAATGGTAGTGTACAAAAGAAGAGAAATTGTAATCAATATTTCCCTACCTTTTCCATTTCAAAGCATACTTAAAAAGAAAATATTTGCATAGCATGCTGGATAGACTCAGACTGTGCTTAGTCAAGGCAACCAGCCAAGATTCAAATCCTAGAGATAAACTCTCTAATTGTCCCCTCCTGCATTTACCTTCATTTTGGCTAGGAGCAGAGGAGAATTTTTTATCTGAAATTTCACAAGATTTAATTCAATAATAGAAGAAAACTTGCCCCAAATAACCAGGTGTTTCTAAAGTTACCCCCACCCCTGCCACAAAAGGTTGAATTCCAGAAGTGATAAAGCATACATACATATAGATAATTAAATATATATGTAACCTATGTTACAAATGTATCTCTCTTTCTCTCTCTCTCTCTCTCTCTCTCTCTCTCTCTCTCTCACACACACACACACACACACACACACACACACACACACACACACACAGAGTTCCTGACAGAACTTCTGAATTTTCTACTTTACCCTGGTGAGAAAGCAATATGTACTCAATAGAAGCCATACTTCTGATTTTCAGTTTCAATCTTTTCCCAGGCTAGCAATATATACTAAATACTATCTAGTGACTGTGGTCAACACCAAGGCACAGCTCCTAGTCAGCCATACAATCAAGACAGTGAACAAGCAATGCTCTATAGACATTGTACAGTCAGTACTTTTTGAATACAAGTATTCAACTATAACACTTAACAATGATTTTTTTGTGTTAGATGTTTTTTGCCCACCTGTGGGCTATTGTTAAATGTTCTGAGTTGAAGATTTTAGTCACGTTAGGGAAAGAGGATTTATATTTTGAGCAAGTATTTAAATCATGTATAAAAACGGTAAGATTTTTCTTAAATGATGATTTGTGAAATAAATATGATGAGTCCTTTTAAGCAAACTAAGAATATTTTTGAAAATTATAAAAGCTTATCACATTGAGAGGTTTACTTTTATGACTACGAAGGCTTTAATTTGAAGTTAGATGGAGAGGATAGATAAAAATATCCAGGGGTAATATCCATCATGTATATCACTTGTAAAAAAAAAAAGTGAGTAAATGCTCATATGTATTTGTAAATATCTAAATCCTGCTGGAAGCTTCATTTTTCTAAAATTAGCAAACCTGATGAAGTACTGACTGATCTTATATTCTATAGAATATAAAACATGAAAATAAAACAAGAATTGGTTCTTTGAAAATACTATTGGCAATCAAGGAAAAAGTAGTTGCTAACACTAAAGAACCAATAGTCTTTGGTAGCATGTATTCTTTACTGAATATAGCTCTTGGCATCAGAGATCTTTTCTGGAAGTGATGGTGATAACTATTTATCGTAAAATGTCTTGAGAGAAGAAGACAATTCCACCAATATCAATAAAATAAGTTGATTCAAGGTTGTACTACATCAAAACCCCACAGTGTATTGCAATCGATCATAAAAAAAAAGAACAAGCATAATACTGTAAAAAAAAAAGAAGGAAAAGAATACGAAGAAAGAAAGAAAACAATCTGTATCAAGTCCTTCAGTACTTGGAGAGCTCAGGTTTAAAAGAATCTGTAATGCAAAACTGTACTATCTAGATAACCCAATATTTGCAATCCTTCCTTCCTGAGGGGAAGCTAAATGTTGTTGTGGTGTCCTGGGTGTATATAGCTGCTATGAGATCAGTGATATGCATCAGAACACAGAGAAAGAAAGTGCGTAATTTCATACACAATAATTGACATGGGTTTTTATGCTTTATATTTAGAGGATGATTTTTTAAAATTTTAATATAACACAAAATATGGTTTGTTTTTGAAAACAGGTAAAGGAAATTTTATGCATTTATTATGAATAAAGTGATAAATGAAGTTAATATAGATGCATAATTATTTAAGATCCTTTTCTTTAAAAAATGAAATTTATCAAGTGTTATTCAGGAAATAAAAAAAAATGGAGGCTTGTTTTTTAAAAAAAGTTTCTAATAGTTCTGACCAGCCAACATATGATGTTGCTTGAAAAATATATTTTCTCCCATTAGAAATGTACAATATGACTGGAATATCCCCTATATCAGGATAATTGTAAAAGAATTTCTAAAGAATATGAGACTCTTGTTTTATTAAGCAGAAAATGATCAAGACTAATATTTGATTTTTAAATTCTTATTTCATGATAACATTTCTTCTTCAGATAGAAATATCATAGAACATTTGTATTTGAAGAAAAAAATAGATTAATTTAGATTTCCACATTATAACTCTGATTTTCTACACACAAAAATAAATGTTTGAGAAGGTTTAGAACACTTTTTAAAAACATAATTATGATTATTGAACTAATGGGATAGATTGTGATATTTCCACACTTGCTGCTTTGTCATCAATCATGTCCATCTACCCTCCACCCTGTCGGCCCATTCTCCTCTGGCACACTTCACATTCCCTAGAAACTCCTGTCTTGAATAATATTTTAACAGATTGCTCTGATACTGGGAAAAGATAGCTTTTTTTTTTTTGATCATACCATAGATAATTTACTGTCACTGGATTTTATAAAAATGTGAAGCCTATTTTCAAGCTCATATGGAAGTTCTATTTTACTTTTGGGATAAACATTTTGAAGTATGAAAATGAAACTGGGTTGCTGAGATGGCTAAGCTCATGAGGACAGAACCATAAGTACCAAGGCCCCATCTTCTTTCTTTCTTTACTCACATTCTTGTCATCCATTTGTCTACAAGTGTTCATTAGACCAGAGTTTTCAGGACTGAATTAGTCATGGGAAGAGAAACAATATAACACAAAAGATGGTTTGTTTTTGAAAATGGTGAAGGAATTGTTTGAAATCCGTTGTAGATGCATAATTGTTTGAAATCTTTTTCTTTAAAAAATTAAATTTATCAAGTGTTATTCAGAAGATTAAAAAATGGAGGCTTTAAAAAAAAACAACAATAGTTCTGACCAACCAAGATTTTTAAAAAATCCTCAATATCTAACAATGTAGACATGAAAAATGTATATTAGGACTCTGTCATAAGTTCTTATTTGGAGGTGTGCAGAAATACATAGATTGAAAGTAGCAAGGGATTTATTCTTTGGAAACATAATGGCTGAGTTGGATCTTGAAAAGTTAAGTTGTAGATTACTAGGGAAATAAAGGCCTAAAAATTAAGAAGGCAAGTTTCAATATTTAAGGTCCTGTGGGTATATAATTAGATGACACATTGAAGAAAGGGTACATTTAGCATTTTTGAAATATACAATGAGAGGACGATTGGTAACACAGGACATGATGCTACAAAAACAGGCAGATTCCAGAATTATAGGACTATTTTGTGCCTTCCAAAGAAATGTGAATTTCATTATGGAATTGATGGGGGCTTATCAAAAGGGTTTTGCTCTCCCTAAACCCACTTGATAACGAAACAAGAAGATACATATTTATGACCATTCACAAAAGACTGATAAGTTCTTGTTTTCATTTTTGTGCTAATCCATCTCTCTCCTGTAATATTACAGTTACATTGGTCTCCTTTCTGTTCCTCAATCTGCCGAGCCAGTCAGTTATTTACTAACCTTGCATTCTTCTCCAAGATATCTATCTGCAAGATTTTAGTCAAATATCACTTTCTGAATCAGGTACAGTTGGTTGTTATGGTTTGGATGTGAGATATCCCCCAAAAGCTCATACGTGA
Organism: Ictidomys tridecemlineatus; assembly: GCF_052094955.1. Classification (NCBI taxonomy): domain Eukaryota; kingdom Metazoa; phylum Chordata; class Mammalia; order Rodentia; family Sciuridae; genus Ictidomys; species Ictidomys tridecemlineatus. The sequence goes on along the minus strand of NC_135482.1, from coordinate 42,361,193 downwards.
GACAATGCAAGAAGATTTAGAGGAGAAATGATTGTATTATAAAAGCCTAAATTCACTCATTGAATTAATCCCCTGGTGGGGATTAACTGAGTGGTAACTGAAGGCAGGTAGGGTGTGGCTAGAGGAGGTGGGTCCCTGGGGGCTGGCCTTGAGGTATATATTTTGTATCTATGTTTGGAGTCCCTCTTTGCTTCTGATCATCCTGTGAGCCACTTCCTTCCACCACGTTCTTCGGCTGTGATGCTCAGCCTTACCCTGAGGAATGGAGCCTGCTGTCTGTATATCGAGACCTCTGAAACCATGAGCCCCCAAATAAACATTTTCTCCTAAAGTTATTCTGGTCAGATCTTTTAGTCACAGCAACCAAAAAGCTCACTAAAAACATTGGTCAATCTTCCTCTCCCTTTGAACTTATTCTTTTCACACTATTTTTACCTTGAATGATTTATTTATAATGTCTATGATTGTTCTTTTCTGCAATTTTACTTGCTGTTTTTCTTATACAACTCTCAATTGCCTACAACAGTACCTGGTACACAGTAGATGCTTAATAAATGAATTAATTTATTGAATAAAAATTTTGAAGTTGGAATTGGGGAGACTTTACTATTGAAAATTCCACATGCAATTTTATTCCTCTGTAAGGACTGCAAAACTGCTGACCCACATATTGGCATATAAACAATCTGTTTTCATAGATAAAAAGGAATAGTTTTAGCCAGAAAAATTTTCAACCCTCTTGTGTTGTTTAAACTATTTCTTTTGACGTGGGAACAAGAAAGATTCACCCTTTAGAAGGCACAAAGCTATTGGATTTGCTGCATTTTATGGATAGAATTAGATGAAATTAATATTTTTTTGTTAAAATCAGTAAAACTTGTTTGTGTCAGTGTCTTAGGCAGATATGATTCAACAACTCACAAAGATGGGATGGGATTAGTTTTATACTTTACCCAACTCCTTCTGTACTTGAAATTTGAATAAAACTTTAAATGAAGGTTTATCTTATCCACAGTTCCCACAACTCTTTTATCATTAGTGACACTAGTAAACACTGAGTTTCCACCCATAAATTTGTATCACCTGATACTTACTGTGGAACAGTGAGAAAATCAGTATAGTTTGTATATATAGGCCCCTAGACAAGAAGAATGAGTGAAATGAATGAAAAAATACACACATAAGTTAACCTTTGTGATGACAAGGTGTTCAAGGTATGTTTACAAACTGAATTACAGATTGGGATATCTAAAATTTTTAGCAGCTGTGGGGCATATCGACAAGCTCACAGAAGATGTATAGAACACGGATGGATAGGTAGGTAGGTGAGATGATGGGTAGTTGGGGAGATGGATATTTTTTTAAGAACCAAATATTTTATTTGCTTGTCTATTGTGAGAGTATTTTCAGCACCAGATTATGAGTTTGAACTCTTTCCAGATTCTCATTTGAAAGTCTCATTCTGACATCATGTGTAGTTCATACAGTCCTATTGTGTACTTTATTACAAACAATTGAAAAGAAAGCTGAAAGTCTTCTCTATTAACAAGCAAAATAGTGTTTTATCTCCTTAGATTAAATTATTATATTTAATTATAATAAGCATCAGGGAATAAAGTAGGCTTAGAGTATATTTAAAATAATATTTGCAAGCGGAACAATTTTAAGCAATATGTGGTATATGCAAATATTCCCTGTTCCAACACTGTAGCTGTACCTTCTTAACCATACAGGCATAATTTTAAATATTGAGATTTGGAAGAACATATTTGGAAAATTGAGTCATGATAGGCTCTTGTAACATATTTAAATGCAACAGTCTTATTAGAGAAGTAAGAGGTATAGTAGGTAAAATGCATCAATTCAGCATGCTTTTTTATAATGATATTTCTATAAAATGTATTAGACTCCAGGACACTTAGAGAAGTCGCTGATTTACTGTGTATTTATTTAAGAGCTAGACCTCTGATCTTCCCACTTGGCACACATAGAGAAGAGCAACAACTAAAAAATGATAAGGTGACAGTACTGTGCAAATTGCAAAATAGAATCAGGGCAGGATGGAATGAACAAATCCTCAGGTTTTAGAGATTTGTAAAAGCAATGTGAAGTTCAAGAAGATTGTAGAATGTCATTTTCTTCTGCATTTTCCTCACTTTTTAGTTATATATACATCTATTTTTTCTTTCTGTAATAATATACTTCCATTCATTTTTGTTTTTAAAATAAACTTCAAGGAATGTTAACAACCAATTTTTAACTGAATTAAAATAAAACTTTTGTATGCATTTTCACTTTTAACTTATGGTTAGAATTTGTTTTGTAAATTTTGATGTTTTCAAACAATGTTACATCCATAAATGGAACTGTTCACAAATGTGCATCTCTTCATAGTTTTGTGGTGAACAGAATATGGATGCCCTCCTAAATATATTTCCATCTTAATCCCAGAACATTAAAATATGCTATATTACATGGCAAAGAAGATTTTAGGTTATAAATGAAATTAAATTTGCTAATCAGTTTACCATAAAATAAGGAGAGTATCCTGGATTATCCAGGTAGCTCCACTGTAATTACAAATACTCCTAACGTGGAACCTGAGGTAGAAGTTAGGCTAGAATAATGCCATGGGAGAACAACTTGACCTGCAGTGCTCATGGATTTGAAGATGAAAGAGCAGCTACAAGTCAAGTAATACCAACAATCTCTAGAAGGTGGAAGATTCCAGGAAACAATTTTCTCCTAAAGACTCTAGAAAGAATGTAGCTCTGCCCATATGTTGATCTTATCCTTGAGAGACCTGCAATGGATCTTGGACATACAAGATGAGAAGATAATAAATTCATGTTGCATTACATTATTAAGTTTGTGATAATTTGCTATAGTGGTGAAAAAAATGTATTCACTATCACTGCATAATAAGCATATTGCCACCTTGTTGATCATTGAAGGGGGAGCAATAATCTAGTCAAAATATACACATGACCTTTTCCAAATTTCTTTTATTTTCCTCTTTCTCAAGAAATGCATAATTTTGATATTTATTTCAAGTAATAGCTTTATATATTGCTTAGATAAAAATAGTACTACAAATACATTTCTTAATTTAGACTCAAGATATATGACTAGCAATATTTATTTTTAACATTATTTTCATGAGAACAATACTTTGAGAAAGATTTTATGCCCTCTATCAAAAGGCAATAGTATGCAAAATGAAAACAAAAATTTCTGAAGTGATCACATTGAAATATTGAAAATTTGTCCTGCAAAATCCAAGCCCTTTTCATGAGCCAATGGATACTGTGATCTTCTTCCTATCTTATAAATGTTCTTAGAATTTTATTTGTGCGTAGGGAAATACATATTTCATATAAGCATATAGAAATTATCTTACTTTTTAGGCTGTTGTAAAAAGTTTTCAAAAATGTTCATTTCCACAATGAATCCTAGAACCTATATAGTTCCACTGGCTTTATTCCATATTTCTCCCAGTTCAGTGACATATTTATTACATACATTCAATAGTAAATTTTCAGCATGGTGCAGTGTGCTATATGGTACTTCTTAGTACATCTATTAATTTCCAAGAGTATTTTTCTTTGGTCATAATTTATACAAGCTTCTATATTATTTATTATCGACTCTATGGATCACCTAGTTTAGGAATGTTTATTGCTAAGTTTATTTGAATGAGGGAAACAGAAATGTGTAAGGCCTTTGGGTATTAATATTAGGTTTGTGGGAGGATACATTTTCACCCTCAAAGAAAGCTGATATTTGGTGGTTGTCTTGTATAAATTGCTGGCAAGTGCAGGGGGAGTCTGTGGTTATAATGACTGCTTAAATAAGTAAATTTGTGGATGCAGATATATACATACACATCTAATGTATATTTTACATATCATACATATATGAAATTAATATACCAAGAGTATATTGCTTAAATCAACGTTCCCACTGCTTTTCAAATTTAGCTCAGGTGATTCTCCATAGAATTCATAAAAATTCCACTACTCTACCAAATATGCAGCATATGCATTACCTTTAAATAGTCATCAGTGAACATTGATAAGATCCAGTTGCATTTCAATGAAATATTTTTCTGTGAAAACATCAGAAATTTATTAGTTGCTCAAAACATTACATTGATCTTGACATATCATATATCATACATTTGATTCAAATGGGGTATGAAATATTTATCTTGAAATGGCCCACAGTTACAGACAGAAAACTAGTCTTTAGTAACACAACAAGAGAATTTTAGAAAGGAACATAAATTTATTCTAAAGCAAGAAAGGGCTTGAAAGAAATCATGTATTAATGAAGTATCTATAAAACTGAAATTTTTTCTAAGTCTATTGTAACCCGCCATTATCTTGTTTTTGCTGAAATTTGGGCAACTAGTTCATAGTATGAACATGGAGTGGCTGTGGGGTTAAGATGTTCTCTGCACTGAATTGACACAATAAAAGAGAGAACAGATAATCTGGTTCCCTGAATTTACAAAGCAGAAATAAATTCAGTGTGAACAAAGAGCCACAAAAGTCAAGTTTCTTCATTTCTATGCCTTTAATTAAATAGATAATTGTTGTTGGGTTTATCACTTACAATATAAAAGGTACCATTATAAGCCATGGGGGACCAAAAATAAGCTAAGGTGTGTAATAGCATTACATTTTTGTTTCTTAAATCTTACATTTGACATTAGAAAGACTTGTTCCATTGAACTCATGCATATGGAAGTACCTTTAAGTAGGGTATAAACATGACAAGCCTATTAACCTTTAACTTAGGAAATGAAGTGTAAACATTGAAATAGGTTTTGGTTTGCTAATTGTTATTCCTCCCCCAACATCTCACCTGCGACCTTGTCATTTACCAGTTTAGCCATAATTTAAAGAACTCATTAGGCTTAACCCCTTAACTGAGATCTTTTGGAATGCATTATACTCTTTGTAGGTACCTAGTAAGTTATTTCTAAATATATCAATACGTTTTTGTAGAGTCTTTGAAAACAATCTATGTGCTTGCTGAAATCACGATCTGCCTGAGAATTTTCACAAACAAAATTCCTCTTTTGTCCTATGTAGAAATTTTCCCTTTTCTCTTCACCATTCTTTATACAAGCAATACCAGGGCTTGTTATTAGAGCCATGAATAAGAATCATAGTTTAGTTTAGAATTATTTTGAAAGTTGGGGCTCAGCCTATCTTTTCAGCATTGAGCTACAAAATATAGCTCAAGGTGTTTAAAATACATATTTTAAAATGCATACTTCTGTTTCTTTTAATCAGTGCATATTGCATTACTTCTAGGAGCTTAAGACTCATTTGTTTTTTTCAATTTGAGCTGTCAAACACTAATCTTTACAATGTCCTTTTAAGTTGCTATGTTGTTTAATTAAAATGACAATTAAATCTTATATATTGCTCATAATACCAGGAAAAAAGAAAACAAGCTGAATCATCCCACTTTCAAATGAATGTGCATTCCTATGTTAGCTCTGATTATTACCAACAAATTCCTTAGACAGTAATCTGCTTTCAGCCCCCTCCCACAGTGTCATGGATATGATAGTGATACTTCATAGGGCATATTGTGAGTTTAATATCACTTTAAAATAACACATTTTATTATAGCCTTCTAATAACATATAAAATGCAGTTACTAATCATTTATATAATGTCCTCATTATATGTTTGAAGAAACTGAGATTCAGTGAGATCTTACAATACCCTCCTCCCAAAGAGACTTTTTTCTTTTTTTTTGGCACTTTGCAAAATCTGAATTATAAGCAGACTCTCTTGCATGAGCTTCTTTTAGTGTTGTTTTACTAAACTGGCCTTATTGAAAGGGTAGGGAGAATCCCTTTCAGTAAAGCCTAATGGAAGAGAATAACTTTAGTTATTCTCTTCCATTATAGCCATTGTAGTCATGATAAAATCAAGGAACACAACACTGGCTATGCAGTAAACAGATGACTGGGAATCATCAATTACTAGTTCCCTGGAAGTGAGTGAGTGATCAAATGGACGTTCAATTTTCTTATCTCTAAAGTTGAAGTATTGTTTCAACAATCCCTACCTGATGTGAAACTATGCATTAGAAGCAGAACAAATTGAGTTGCCCAGATTACTTTCATTTGGAAAATAAAATATTTTGTCTATAATGTCAGTGATATCTGTAATTACTGGTCATTGAGCACTTAACACATGCCAGATAGCACACTAAGGCTTTGATATATGTTAGTTCCATTTGCTATTAGATATGGGTGAGATCACATTATTAGCTCTATTTTTATGTGTGAAGATAAGATTGAGAGTAGGTAAATGATCACTCAGAAAGCAAGTCATGTGAAGCTGGTGTTTTAAATAGGCTTTCTTGACTCTGAAGACCTACTCTTAAACATGTTCTTTTTTTCCTTTTTACTGATTAGAGCCTTATAGTTCTATTTGGGTGCTACTTAATTTGTTTTGAAGAAATTAGTAATTCATGTAGCAGACAGATATGGTTTAATTCACTTTACCCATTTAAAGTAAAAATCTAAAATAATTCTGACTATATAATTTCATTTTCTGTTACTTACCTATAATAATACAGATTTTAAAATGGTGAAAATGCTTAATATCTTAAAATTTATAATTGGAATTTGCCCTTAATCATATAGGATGAGCTAACAAACAACCCTCAAAAAGATCATCTAGAGTTTGCAATTAACATATAGTGAGAACACTATTACTTATATTATTTTGACATCAATAGAATTGAATTTTTTAAACAGATTTAGATTTTCTGCATATTTGAGAATATAGCAACAAGAATTACCATATGCATTTTCACACAGAAACACAGTTTCTCCTATTATTAGCATCTTGAATTAGTGTGGTCTATTTGTCTCAGTAAAAGAAGATATATTGGCGTATAATTATTAACTAAAGTCTTTAAGTTAACTATGTTTTACAGTTCTGTAGGTTTAATGAAAAAAGAATATCATGTATTCACCAGTACAGTCTCATATAGAATAGTCTTGCTACCCTAAAACTCATTAAGGCTTTTGTACCCTCTCGCCCAAAACTAGCAACCACTGAATTTTTTACTGTATCTACAGTTTTGTCTTTTTGAAATTATCACATAATTAGAAGCATGCAGGGGGCAACCCTTTTTGATTTTGATTGGTTTAGTTAGAAAAATGCATTTACATTTTCTCCATATTGTTTTGTGCCTAGATCGTCCATTTCTTTTTATTGCTAAATAGTGTTTCATATTATGATTATACCACCATTTGTTTATTCATGATCCTATAAAAGGACATTTTGATTGCATCCTTCAATTTGACAATTATTTACAGTTTGTATTGATATTTGTATGTAGGTATTTTTGTGCACACAATTGTTCAACTTTTTTGAGTAAATATCTAGGAGAAAAATTGCTGAATAATATGGTAAGACTATGTCGAGTTTTATAAGAAGCTACCAAACTGCCTTCCAAAGTGGATGTACCATTTTGCATATCCATCAGCAATAAATACACTGTAGTTTTTTTGCATTCTTTGGATTTCTTTTATTAGCTGGCTGGTTATTCCAAAGGTATGTATTAGTATTTTGTTGTTTTAATTTGCAATTAACTAATGACACGATTTTGAGAATTTTTCCTAGGCTTATTGCAGTCTGTACATTTTCTTTTGTGAAGTTTCTGTTCAGATTCTTTGTCCACTTAGAAAAATTGGATAATTTATTTTCTCACTATTTATTTTAAGAACTCTTTGTATATCTTGGATATAACTTGTTTATCAGATTGTTTTGCAAATATTTTCTTCTAGTCTGTAGCTTATCATTATTTTAAGAAAATAAACTTTTTAATAAATAATTAGATGCTTCACAAACCTCAATAAAACTGGCATTACTATCTTTTGCAAGTCATTTAAGTAACTTATTCATTGAAAAATTCATGTAAAAGAGCTTCAAATCAGTTTTGTTAAAATTATAGCTTCATTGTAACATTGTGCTATCACAAAGGTTTATAATTTCAGCAAGAATAATATATACTTGCATTTATATATACATATATAGAAAGAATAAAATTACTTTGATATTTTCTCTTTTATGTCATATATTGATATATTAAATATTTGTTCATCAGTTGGTTGAGAACCAACAACAGCATTGTAAGCACTAATGCAAATTAAAGTTGTCTTTCAATTCAAGTTATTCTTGTCACTTGCTAAAAGGTAGGTGTGCCAAAAGGTCTGTGGCAATGCCTGCATTTTCTGATTTCAGAGTAATTATAAACTGTTAAGAAACAATTTCAAATAGTCATTGTCTCTCACAGAAGGCCTGGTGGTTAATCTTTCAGGCTGCATAGATAAATTGTATGATCTAAAATTCACTATTGGTAAGATGTATGCCCCTGCAAAAAGTTATTTAACATTTCTTTGCTTCAATTATCTTTATGTGTAAAACAGTAAAAATAATAGGACTTATTCATAGTTTATTATGAGTATTTCAGTGAAATGTTTTACTGTATATGTGCTCAGTAATCTTATGAAGGTAGTTGTCAAATACCTATATAGGATATAAATACAAAAAAATACATTAAATATTATAATAAACAGGAAATATTTGGTGTTAAAGTTTAGGTATGAGGTATCCCCCAAAAGCTCATCTGTGAGATAATACAGGAGCATTAAGAGGTAAAATTATTAGATTATGGTAGTTATAACCTAATGAATGGATTAACCCCATTGGTATGTATCTCCTGTAGGCAGCTAGGATGTGACTGGAGGAGGTGGGTCACTGGAAGTGTGTCTTTGGGATATATATTTTGTCCATGTTGATAAGATGGCTCTCTTTCAATGTTTCCTGAATTTCATGTTCTGAACAACTTTTCTCCCCCATGTCCTTCCACCTGATGTTCTGTTTTGTTTTGGGGACAAAGCAATGGAATCATCTGCGCATAGAATGAGACCTGTGAAACTGTGTAGCAAAATAAACTTTTATCCCCTTATGTTGTTCTAGTCAAATATTTTGGATACAGTGACACAAATGGGCCAAATTAGAAAATCAGTACCAAATATTGAGGGTTGTTGCTGTGACTAACCTGACCAGGTGGTTCAGAAACTTTGAAGCTGGTTTGTTGGAGGAGAACTTTTGAAAAGTTTAGAGATGCAAACTGGAAAAAATTTAGAATATTGTAAACAGATCTTAATGGACAATTCTAGTGGGGGCTCAGAAGAGTGGAATGCCATTACGAATTTGAACAGTCAAGACTGGGCTTGCGAGGTTTTCAGAGGAGGAAGACTCAATTGGAAATTGGTCTGGAAACCATTAATTTTATCTTCTGGCAAAGAAATTTTTTAACATTTTGCATATGTTCTGAGATTTTTTTTTCTGAGACTGAATCTAAAGATGATGTGCTTATTAATATAGTAGAGGAGAGATCGAAGGAATGACAGCATTATGATAGTGGCATGGACATTGCTGGTGGTCTTGTAGCCATGTTTACTGTGCATAATCAAAAGTAGAAAGCATAGCCTAGTGGACAGATTTTTAAAACCTGCAGTTTGTCCAGACAAAGTCTGATCAAAATTGGGACTCAGGAAGTTGTGGTTATTAAGGACATCACAGCCACTAAAGAGATGGTAAGTACTTTATTCAGACAATAGGAAAGAAGATTTGATGGCATCTCAGGAATTGGCAGGATCATACCAATTTGAGGCTCATGGGTGTAAAACTAAAAATTTATTTGATGAGAGACAATGTGGTCACCCTGCTTGAGAGGGGGTGCCTAAGCAATTATTTCACTGTGATGTCAGGCAGGTACACAGAGACTGCTGGAGCTATGTTTCTAGAAAACTTGTCTGCTGCTCCAGACTGGCAGACCTTGATGTCAACCAGATGGAGCTGATTTTGCAGAAATGCAGGATACTGGAGTTAAGAGATAGTGGAGGTTTCCACTGAAATTTCAAAGGAAAGCCTGGGATGCTAGGCAAAGAGTAGCAGGGTTCAAGTCCCTGTGGAATATCCCTTGGAAAGTAATGAATGGGAGAAGTGAGAAGGAAGCTGAAGCTTCTATAAGAGACCCCCAAGATTGAGATGCCGGTAATATGTAATATATGTCAAAGAAAACTGTAGAAATTGAGCACAGACAATTTAAGAGAGAAGTCACAGGTGACTGCAAACAGCAAGGCCATAGGGGTAGAACCATATAAACATTTTGGAGAGAATATCACAATGCCATGTTCCATGCTGGATATGAAACTATAGGGCTTGTTTATCCATCTGAATTTCAGTCTTGCTTTTGTTTCATCCCTTCTACTTATGCCCCTACTTTTCCCTTTGGAATTGAAAAGTTTTATGTGTGCCATTATATATTGAGTATATACAACTTGCTTTTGAATTTTGCTCTCACAGCTAAGTTTCCCTTGAGTCTCAGATGAGACTTGGGACTTGAACTTTTGGGCCATATTAAAACCGTGAAGTTCGGGATGCTTAGAAATTGATTAAATGTGTTTTACATTATGAGATGGGCATGGGCTTTTGGGGAATATGGAGGGAATATCATAATTTAGATATGAGATGACCTTAAAAAAATCCATGTCAAAGACAATGTAAGAATTTTCAGAAGTGTAATGATTAGGTTATGAGAGCCATATCATAAATTATAGACAATGATATGAATTAACTTCAGGCAGGTAGGGTATAACTGGAGGAGGTAGGTCACTGGAAGTATTCCTTTGGGGTATATATTTTGCCTATGGTTAGCAGAGTACTCTCTCCCTCTGTTTCCTCTTCTCATGTCCTGAGCTACTTTTCTCCCCCAGGCCCTTCTACCATGATGTTCTGCCATGACTCAGGACCAGAGCAATGGAGTCAACCATTTATGGACTGAGACCTCTGAAACCATGAACCAAAATAAACTTTTTCCTACTTTATGTTGTTCTTGTTGAGTCTTCTCGTCACAGGGATGCAAAGCTGAGTAAAACTCTTGTTATAGCTAAAAAATATTATGGATGTTTGGAAATACAAGACCCTTAGAGTCCCTTTACTCATTTGGGTGGTATATATTCTAACTGCATTTTTTTCTCTTGACCTATATTGAGATGAATATATCAGTAAGAATTTGTAAGTAGATGATTATTGTATTTTCGCAAAGCAAATAATTTCAGTATATCATCTCTGATGATTTATAACAGCAAGAGGGAAATATGGCTTGGCTAATGTAAGTGGAAGCTCAGAATATGGTCCCCAAACATCTTCCGGGCATACATAAATTCATATTTTAAGAGGCCATATTTTCCATCTGAAGAGGAAAGAAAATGATGATTGAATCAATAACCAAGAAGAACTTCCAGGTGTCTCTCCTTCATCAGAACAAACTGATGGTTTGGATTACATTGAAAGGGAGGCATAAGCTGAAGCTAAGATGCTATTTTAATGGAAGAACTTCTTTTTTGCTTTTTGATTTTAGATCAGTAAAAGCAGTAAATATGATAAAGTCTAGAAATGTATAGCAAAGCTCAGGTACAGAAGGAACCTCGGAAGATTTTTCTATTTGAGACAATTAAAGAATCTTTGGCAAACAATTTTGAAAATGTTTTTCACCATGTTTAGGCCATCTGTGTTTGGTAACTGGCACCGAGAGAAATCGGGATCCTACAATCCTGCAGAGTGGAGAGACAATGATGCTCTCTTTCAATATTTACATTTTAAAGAAGTGATTTCCAGGTCCTTGGAGAAACATTTCATGTGGTGACACTGACAAGAGGTTGGGGGAAATATTCACATATATTTCAAAGGACTCTCTTTGTAAGAAATAACTTACATGGGACTAGGTTTGTGGCTCAATGGTAGAGCACTTGCCTAGCACGTGTGAGGCACTGGGTTCCATCCTTGGCACCACATGAAAATAAATAAATAAAATGAAGATATGTGGACATCTACTGCTAAAAACTTTTTTTAAAAGAAATGATTTATAATCACAAGTTTTCTGAAGTAAATGCCCCAAGGGGAAAAAAAAGATAAAAGACCTCAAAAAAAGTCCTCTAAAATTTATTCAAGCTGAAAGAAACACAGAATATTCATGTTGTCTTGGTCAGAACTGAGGTATTTGACTTACACAAAAGTAAATATGCCAGACAGTTTTAGTCACCAGCGGTCATCATGGTGATGCAGGATATATTAGCTCTAGAAAGACATCAGGTTTATGTTCACTCAAATTTACGTGCAGAAACACCCACTTCAATTGCTGAAATTTGCTTTGTGGCCCAACAATATGAGAACCATCTGGAACTTATTGGAAATACAGAATCTCAGACCCTACCCCTACCTATGAAACAGAATCTACATTCTAACAAATCCTCAGGTTATTATTTTCCTGCACCTTAAAGGGACAGAAGTACTGCCAGGCAATTGTCTGCCTCCTTTTCATACATTCCCATTAGACATTTTCTATTAGCTCCAATTCCACAGGCCCTTTGCTTCAGATTTATGAGGTCACCACTAGTTAATCTAATAAGTGACACTATTATTGTGAATCAATGGGGAATAACATGTTCATGAGAACAAGAGAGCAACTGGCCTCTTGTTTTACAGTCAGAGTGAATTTTCCCCACCCTGTAACACAAAGACAAGAGATAGAGCACTATTTGCTTTTGTTTAACGAAATTTAAAAAAAAAATGTTAAATAAGAGATGGAGAGATGTCTTATACAGTCCTTAATACTACCCTTTACAAAACAGTTGTGAACCCCATGGTGAGGATCACTCAGGCATTCTGCATTTATACATTTGATAAGAATAGTACATTGTTGCCATGACAATGGAAACATTAAGATTTTTTTCCCTTTGTTAGTAGAGAGAATTCTTTTCTTGTGTTTCCTACATCTTCTGAAGAAAAAATTTTGACCAATTTTCTTGCTCTTTTTATTATTATTTTAATTCTTAACTTTTTTGTGTATTTTTTATTTGTTTTAACTAGTTATGTATGAAAGAAGGATGCACTTTGACATATGTACATAAATGGAGTGTAACTTCTCATTCTTCTGGTTGTTCATGATGTAGACTCACAAAAGTCATGTAGTCATTTATGCACATAGGGTAAAAATGCTCTATTCATTCTTCTATTATTTCTACACCTATACCTCCTCCCCTACTCCCTTCTGCCTAATCCAAAATACCCATATTTGTCCCTAGCTACCTGCCCTCACATTGTTAATTAGCATCTGCGAATCAGAGAAATTATTCAGCCTTTGATGTTTTGGGATTGGTTTATTTTGCTTAGCATCATATGGAATAGAACCACCATTTGACTCTGCTATCACACTCCTTAGTTTATACCCAAAGGACTTAAAATCAGCATACTACAGTGACACAGCCTCATCAATGTTTATACAAGCTCAACTCACAATGGCTAAACTATGGAACCAGCCACAATGCCCTTCAACAGATGAATGGATAATGGAAATGTGGTCTATATACACAATGGCATATTACTCAGACTTAAAGAAAAAATAAAATTATGGAATTTATAGGTAAATGGTGCTGGAGAGCATGGCCATTTTGACAAAGTTAATTCTGCCTATCCAAGAGCATGGGAGATTTTTCCATCTTCCAAGGTCTTCTTCAAATTCTTTCTTTAGTGTTCTGTAGTTTTCATTGTAGAGGCCTTTCACCTCTTTTTTTAGGTTGATTCCTATTTTTTTGAAGCTATTGTGAATAGGATAATTTTCCTAATTTCTCTCTGGGTGGTTTTATTATTGATGTATAGGAACATATTTGATTTATGAGTGTTGATTTTATACCCTGGTACTTTGCTGAATTTATTAGTTCTAGAATTTTCTGGTGGAAATTTTTGTAACTTTTAAATATAGAATCATGTCATTGGCAAATAGTGATAACTTGAGTTCTTTTCCTATTTGTTATCCCTTTAACTGTTTTCTTCTAATTGCTCTGGCTAGAGTATCAAGGATGATGTTGAATGAAAAGGGGTTCAAGAAGGCATCTTTGTCTTGCTTTCAATTTCTCTCCATTTAGAATAATGTTGGCCTTGGGTTTAGCATATATAGCTTTTGTAATGTCGAGATATGTTTCTATTATCCTGGTTTTCCTAGCATTTTGAACACGAAGAGGGTGCTCTATTTTGTCAAATTCTTGCACTTATTTTGATTTCTCATTTTTCTTTATCAAGATGGGAAAGAATAATGAAACATTTAATATACATTGCAATGATAAGTTTGGCTCATCTCTTTATGTGCTAGGAACTTTTAGAAATCTAGAAGTTGAATTAATGGGGTTGCAACTGTCTTCAGCAAGGTTTGGAAGAAGCACCAACTGTGGAGCCAAAGAACTTGTTTCTAGCCCCAGTGGTGCCTCCTACGGGGTGCGCAGATCCTTTTCCCAACTTCTGCCTCACTGTGGACTTAGTTTTCTTATACACAAATTGAGTTGTTTTAGGAGAAAAGTGTTATGTCAGTGACTTCTAGGTCAATGCTTCTGCTTTGCTTTGAACATGAGATTCCTCTTAAGTCGGAATATCAGCCTTTGTACTACAGGTGGTTTCTGTGTACCTCCCACATTTTTTCTACTGGGAACTTTTTCAACATTTGTGGACTCACCTGAAGACTGGCAGGCATTTTTGTTGATTTGACAGGCATACAGCATGCTATGTGTTGTTCAGCACTATAAGCAATTTCCTGGGGCACTTTAATATTGAAGGCTTAGCTCAGGGGTACGGATCGTGAACGAAGTTGCTACAAAGCAATTTCACTTTTACAATGCCTACTCCTAGAAGCATGTGTATTGCCAATAATCCTACAATCTAAGACAAATAAGCAAACAAGAACACGAGTCAAAACAACTATCATTTGAGGACAGAATAGGGATATCAAGCTATGGAGCAGATATACCTTTCCAAGGCAAGTATACCAGTTAATATATTATGGTTGAATAAAAGCCACTCAAATATACCAAGGCCTAATTTCTAGAATTTCTAAATGTAATCTTGGTTGAAAAAAAAACAACAAAAACAACAACTCTATAGATGTAACTAAATTAGGAATTTTGAGATGAAGTGATTACCCTGGATTACAGTGATGGGTTCTAAATGGTGACTTATAATGAAAGGAATTGAAAATGTAGAATTCTTCACTAGGAATTCTTATTTCTTGTCTTGGGATGGAGAGCTCCAGCAGCTTTTCATGAAATAATATTGTGAGCATACCCTCATCACTCACCATGTGGCTATTAAATGGTTAGCTTGCGTCAGCTTGTTAAATCTTCTCAACAAGGCTTTGAGTCAAACTTATTTTTTGGTGAGGGGAGAGGATACCCGGAATTGAACTCAAGGGGCACTCAACCACTGAGCCACATCGCCAGCCCTATTTTGTATTTTATTTGGAGACAGGGCCTCACTGAGTTGCTTAGCACCTCCCTGTTGCTGAAGCAGGCTTTAAACTCGATCCCTCTGCCTCAGCCTCCTGAGCTGCTGGGATTATAGGCATGCACCATTGCACCTGGCTAGGTGAACTTATTTTTAAATTATGTTTTTTTTATTGGTTGTTCAAAACATTACAAAGCTCTTGACATATCATATTTCATACATTAGATTCAAGTGGGTTATGAACTCCAATTTTTACCTCAAATACAGATTGCAGAATCACATCGGTTACACATCCACATTTTTACATAATGCCCTAATAGTAACTGTTGTATTCTGCTACCTTTCTTATCCTCTACTATCCCCACTCCCCTCCCCTCCCATCTTCTCTCTCTACCCCATCTACTGTAATTCATTTCTCTCCTTGTTTATTTTCCCATTCCCCTCACAACCTCTTATATGTAATTTTGTATAACAATGAGGGTCTCCCTCCATTTCCATGCAATTTCCCTTTTCTCTCCCTTTCCCTCCCACCTCATGTCTCTGTTTAATGTTAATCTTTTCTTCCTGCTCTTCCTCCTTGCTCTATTCTTAGTTGTTCCCATTATATCAAAGAAGACATTTGGTATTTATTTTTTAGGGAATGGCTAGCTTCACTAAGCATAATCTGCTCTAGTGCCATCCATTTCCCTGCAAATTCCATGATTTTGTCATTTTTTAGTGCTGCGTAATACTCCATGGTGTATAAATGCCACATTTTTTTTATCCATTCATCTATTGAAGGGCATCTGGGTTGGTTCCACAGTCTAGCAATTGTGAATTGTGCTGCTATGAACATCGATGTGGCAGTATCCCTGTAGTATGCTCTTTTAAGGTCTTCAGGGAATAGTCCAAGAAGGGCAATAGCTGGGTCAAATGGTGGTTCCATTCCCAGCTTTCCCAGGAATCTCCATATTGCTTTCCAAATTGGCCACACCAGTTTGCAGTCCCACCAGCAATATACAAGAGTACCCTTTTCCCCACATCCTCGCCAGCACTTGTTGTTTGACTTCATAATGGTAAATTATGTTTTAAAGATAAAACAAGACTTAGAAATTTTAAATAAATCATCTCAAATCTTGATAATCTCGTACAGAGAATAACTCAAATCTTGTAAAGATTCCTTATCCACTGTAGGGAAACCTCAAAGGGTGGAAATTTGGCTGTATCCTTTTGGTTTTAGAATAAGTCTGATAAAAATGATCTAGCCTTCAAAACTCAGAGGAACTGTTTTGAAATACCCTATGAGAAATCTCCAGAGGGGAACCCTGACTTCACCACTGTGGCCCATTTGTATGAATCAGAGACTGTTGAGTCTACTCTCTCTGCTCCAATTCCACATGGAGACCTGTTCTATATTTCCCTCTATGACTCTCCATGGCAATTATTTGACACTTCAAAACCTCAAATTATGGCAAATACTTTTAGCTACAGTTGCAAAAATCTTGCTTTGAGAAGAATACTTAGATATGAGTATGATAGCATAGATACAAAGTCCAGTCTGTTGAACTTAGTACATTGGGAGGGGTATTTATTTTAAACTATAACTTCTGAAATCAGTTTTTTTTTGTTTGTTTGTTGATTTGTGTATATGTGTGGGGGGGATATCTCTTTTAGAAACTGAGACCCCGATATAGGTAAAGGTCAAATCAAAACTTCTCTCCTGGGTTCATCTGAAATGTCTGTCAGTGACTTGATCTTCTATGAATTTTATACTCTGAGTTTACTTACGGTTGCCATTTATTAAAAGGGCCAGTTTAACTACTGTCTCAAAATTGTTCTCTCAGAACATTCAGTTTTATGAGCCTAAGCCTAATCTTTTCTTTTCTTCCTTCCCATATCTATCTACTTAGACTTAATATACATTTTATATTATTCTGTCTACTCATCACATATAATCAATAAGACCATTAAAACTATGAATTTATAAAGTGACTACATTTACATGTGAATTTCAATAAATATTCACCTGTAATCCTGTAATGACAATATTGATCAATATTATAATAAAACCTGTTACAATTATAACATATGTATGTCTAAAATGACCCCCTACCCTTGTCTTGTGGAAGCTTGTGTGCTACTTTAACTGTCTGTGTATCTGTGACCAATGGCTTATTAGTTTCTACTTGTCAAATAGAAAGACATTTCCTGTTAATGTCTTTCTGAGATCCTCTTAAGGGCAGAGTTGTTTCACATGAAATGTGCACCTAACCTAACCTTTGCCAGACTTCTGTTCCACTTGGTACTCCTGCTTTCCCTTTGTCTGCCCCCATGCTGTCTGGCCACATCGATGTCACTTATACAAGTTTGCTCCTGTCAACCTTCTTGAGCTGCCTGCACAACAGTATTAGAGCAGACTGCTACTGATGTACAAATGGCTCTTCTCCCTTCCCTGTCACTATAATGAAATATAGTTATTAGCAGGGTACCTCCTGCTGTTCAAAATGAAGATGGCATATCTTAGCTTCTATTTAAACTGTGTGTGCGCATCAGCTGTATTTGGGCCAGTGGGGATATACATCTAAGTGATATGTAAAAATTTTAAATCATATTTATACTTTTCCCAACCCTTTTCCCCTTCTCCCAGTGACTTTGTTAAAATGCAAAAGAATGGAAAACCCTCTGGATCATGAAGCAAAAAAAGCTACTTTCTAAGGACATCAGAGCCAAGCTATAAGACTTTTGTTTAGCTATGCTGAGGAGTCACCATTTACACGTGCAAGTAAGGAAATATGACTGAATGCCACAAAAAAATAGGGCTGTTTATATATCACATATATATGGGGCTCTGAAATGTCCGGGTTGAGAAGATCATGCTCTTCATGTTTATTTGGAGAAATTATTATTCATCACAGAATACCACTAGGAGTTTGAGATACACAAGCCTTCAATCACCCAGTTAGTTTTGAACTATAGAAGATTCCTTATAAACACATAATATATGTACTCTTTCTCCTGAATCTGTTTCTGACTACAGATATTTCTTTGAATAAATCATCTAATCTCTCTAAGCCTCAGTTTTGTTTCTACAAAATTAGAATATTAACTCTGCTTATTTCACAGGGTTGTTGTGAGGATCAAATGGGAAGAAAAAATATGAGAGAGCTTTGCAAATTGTAAAAAAAACCCCAAGTATTTGAAGATTTATTATCAGGAAATAAAACTTTTGTAATTTTAAAATGCAAGTTTTTCTTTATTGTATTATTTAATCCCAGTTCAAGTGTTTTATTTTATAGTATCAACATATAATATGAATATTTCTGTAATACATTTTATGTTCTGAATTATTTTTCATTACTTTAACAAATATTAACATGTACTATGTACCAGACACTTTAAGACAAATGAAAATTTGGTATTAACCTTTTGAGAATCTCAAGTTCAAATTGAGTATAAAGTTAAAAAAAAGATAACTATTGCAAGTTAATAATTGAATTATAGAGTTTAATATTTGCAGGATTATATTGGAATATAAAGATTTCCAGAAGGAAAGAGGCAATTTGAAGGATATTGTAGAGATTCCCATTTGAATAAAGATTTTTGTAAATTAACAATAATTTTGATGAAAGTAGCCTAAATCTAAATATATCTAACTAAAAAATAAAAGAAAAAAAGAAAAAAGAAAGAGAGGCCGAGTTTGTGTTATATAATTGTACAGTCCAGAGAGGAATTTGTTTCAGGCACAATTGGTATATTTTAAACTAAAACATAGTATCACAACTCTCTACTATCCCTATGCATTTGACTATTCTCCTGTAATATTTCCGGTATGGTGTACAAAACGGTTACCAGAAGCCCTAGGTGTATCTACACACAATATAGCTGAGACTACCTAGAAAAGAGTATTTTCTCATGGCTAACTCCAGTGGAGACATGAGGAAGACCTCAGAATGTACTACATATTTAGCAATGAATAATTATTGTGAGCAAGAACATGAGTTGTCTAAGTATTTTGCCTGAATAAATATTGGATTAAGGAGAGCTCCTTCAAATATAAATTAGCTGTTTAAAGTGCATATTCACAGGTATATAATCATATCATCAGCAAATAGTGCCAATTTGAGTTCTTCTTTTCCTATATGTAACCCTTTAATTTCTTTTGTCTAATTGCTCTTAGCTATTGTTTCAAGAATTATGTTAAATAGAAGTGGTGAAAGAGGGCATCCCTGTATTTATTATTCCAGTTTTTAGAGGGAATGCCTTCAATTTTTCTCCATTTAGAATGATGTTGGCCTGGGACTTAGCATAGATTGCCTTTATGATGCCGAGATATGTTCCTGTCATCCTAAGGCTTTCTAGTGTTTTAAACAAGAAGGGGTGCTGTATTTTGTCAAATACTTTTTTTGCATCTATTGAGATGATCATATATTCTTATCTTTAAGTCTATTTATGTGATGAATTACATGTATTGATTTCTATATGTTGAACCAACCTTGCATCCCTGGAATGAATCCAAGTTGATTGTGGTGCACCATCCCTTTGATATGCTTTTGTATTTGATTTGCCAGAATTTTATTGAGAATTGTTGCATCTATGTTCATAAGAAATATTGGTCTGAAGTATTCTTTTTTTGATATGTTTTTGCCTGGTTTTGAAATCAGGGTGATATTGGCTTCATAGAATGAGTTTGGAAGTGCCTCTTTTTTTTAATTTCCTGAAATAAATTGAAGAGTATTAGTATTAATTCTTCTTTAAAGGGCTTGTAGAACTCAGCTCTGGGCTTTTCTTGGTTGGTAGAAGTTTGATGGAGTCTTCTGTTTCATCACTTGAAACTGATCTATTTAAATTGTGTATATCATCCTGATTCACTTTGGGCAAATTATAGGACGTTAGAACTTTTTCAATAACTTTAATATTTCTATTTTATTGGAGTACAAATTTTCAAAATAATTTATAATTATCTTCTATATTTCAGTAGTGTCTGTTGTGATATTTCCTTTTTCATCACATATATTAGTCATTTGAGTTTTCCCTTTCCTTCTCTCCATCAGCATGGCTAAGGGTCTGTCAATTTTATTTATTTTTTCTAAGAACCAACTTTTTGTTCTGTCAATTTTTTAACTGTTTCTTTTGTTTCAATATCATGGATTTCAGCTCTGATTTTAATTATTTATTGTCTTCTACTGCTTTTAGTGTTTATTTGTTCTTTTTTTTTCCCTTGGGCTTTGAGATGCAATGTTAAGTCATTTATTTGTGGACTTTTTCTTCTTTTAAGGAATGAACTCCATGCAATATACTTTCGTCCTAGAACTGCTTTCATAGTGTCCCAAAGAATTTGTTATGTTGTATCTATGTTCTCATTCACCACTAAAAATGTTTTAATTTCCTCCTTGATATCTTCTGCAACCCATTGTTCATTCAGTAGCATATTATTTAGTCTCCAGGTATTGGAGTAGTTTTTAATTATCATTTTATTATTGATTTCTAATTTCAATCTATTATGATCTGATAGAATTCAGGGTAGTATCGCTTCTTTTTTATATTTGCTAAGAGTTGCTTTGTGGCATAGTATGTGGTCTATTTTAGAGAAAGATCCATGTGGTGCTGAGAAGAAAGTGTATTCTTTTGTTGAAAGATGAAAATTCTATATATGTCTGTTAAGTCTAAGTAATTGACTGTATTATTGAGCCCTATAGTTTCTTTGTTCAGCTTTTGTTTGGAAGATCTATCAAGTGATGAAAGAGGTGTGTTAAAGTCACCCCAAATTATTGTTTTGTGGTCTATTTGACTCTTGAACTTGAGAAGAGTTTCTTTGATGAATGTAGATGCTCCATTATTTGGGACATATATATTTATAATTGTTAAGCCTTGTT
Organism: Ictidomys tridecemlineatus; assembly: GCF_052094955.1. Taxonomy (NCBI): domain Eukaryota; kingdom Metazoa; phylum Chordata; class Mammalia; order Rodentia; family Sciuridae; genus Ictidomys; species Ictidomys tridecemlineatus. The sequence goes on along the minus strand of NC_135482.1, from coordinate 42,339,958 downwards.
GGTGCAAAGTTCCCTAGAACAGTATGTAGTGTCCTTCTTTATCCTTTTTGATCTACTTTAGTTTAAAGTCATTTTATTTGATATGAGGATGGAAACCCCTGCTTGCTTCCACAGGCCATATGAGTGGTATGATTTGCCCCAACCTTCACCTTCAGTCTGTGGATGTCTTTTCCTATGAGATGAGTCTCTTGGAGGCAGCATATTGTTGGGTATTTTTTTTAATACAATGTACCAGTCTATGTCTTTTGATTGATGAATTTAGGCCATTAACATTCAGGGTTATTACTGAGACACGATTTGTATTCCCGGTCATTTTTGTTTATTTTTGGTACTTAATGTGACTTGTTTTCTTCTCTGATTAGACTTTTTTTTAGGGTAATATCTTCCTCTGCTGATTTTCATCATTGTTTTTCATTTACTCTTCTTGGAATTTTTGCTGAGGATATCCTGTAGTGCAGTCTTTCTAGTTGTAAATTCTTTTAACTATTGTTTATCATGGAAGGATTTTATTTCATCATCAAATCTAAAGCTTAGTTTTGATGAATATAAGATTCTTGGTTGGCTTCCATTTTCTTTCAGAGCTTGGTGTATGTTGTTCCACAATTTCCTGGTTTTGATTGTCTGAGTTAAAAAATCTGCTGAGATACGAATTGGTCTTCCCCTGTTATGTGTTCTCATTCCTCTCTCTTGTGGCTTTTAAGATTCTATCCTTATTCTGTATGCTAGACATTTTCATTATAATGTGACTTTGTGTAGATCTATTGAAATTTTGTACATTTGGTGTCCTGTAAGCCATGTGCACTTGATTTTCCAATTCGTTCTTCATGCTTGGGAAATTTTCTGATGTTATCTCATTGAAGAGATTGTGTATTCCTTTGGTTTGAAACTCTGTGCCTTCCTCTATCCTGATAATTCTTATATTTGGTCTTTTGATGCTGTCCCATAATTCTTGGATGTTCTGTTCAGGATTTCTTACTATCTTCACTATGTGACCAACTTTATTTTCCAGATTGTATACCTTGTTTTCATTATCTGATGTTCTTTCTTCCAAGTGATCCAGTCTGTTGATTATGCTTTATATTGAGTTGTTTTATTGAATTTATTGTATCATTTATTTCAAGGATTTCTGACTTTTTTTTTTTTTCAGTCTCTGTCTCTCTCTTAAAGTAGTCTTTTGATACCTGTAATTGCTCTCTTATCTCTTTGTTGGAGTGTTCAATTTTTGCCTGTATTTGCTCATTTAGGTCATTATTTAATTCACAGATCATTCTAATTATGAATCTTCTGAACTCCTTCTCTGATATTTCATCAACTTTGCTGTCTATTGGTTCTGTTATTATAGTGCCCTGATTTGTTTGGGGCACTTTCCTCCCTTGTTTCTTCATGTTGTCTAGGTGTCTTCCTTTCTTGCAGTGTGTACCTTTGATATTACAGTTTTTTACCTATATTCTTGTAGTACCCATGCAGACTGTCTGTACCTTACCTTGATGTTGGGCTTCCAGACCCTCAAGTTGTCTCTCAATGTATGCTACTGCATCCTGGTCCTGGGTACTATATAAGTTGGTGTGGACAGATGGGCCAGGCCTGGACTCCCACCATAGTCTGTTGGTCAGGAGAAGAGTTCCTATGCCAGAGGCTGGGCTCCAGCAGATGCCTGCCATTGGAGGGGTGAACCCAGGCGTACTGTGAGCCTGGGCTCTACACAGGCTGGTGTGAGTGGATCTGGGCCACTGGGCTTGACCTGTCTTGGTAGTCTGCTGGTTGGAAGGGGAGGTCTTATGCCAGAGGCTGGGCTCTGATCAATGTCTGCCCCATCGGTAGAGATGTGGACGAAGCCTACTATGAATCTGGGTTGTAGGTGGGTTCGTATGGGTGGTCGGGGCTGGGTCTCTGCTTCTGAGGTAGTCTGCTGGTTGGAAGTGGAGATCCTGCATAGGGGCTAGGCTCTGGCAGGTGTCAGCCCCACCAGAGGAGAAATATTCCAGGTCTACTGTGAGCCTGGGACCTGAACAGGCTGATGTGGGTGGATCTGGGCTGCTGAGCTTGATCTCCCCCCCCCATACTCATATGTATACAATCATTGGCTTAAGGTCTCACTCCTGTAAATAATAAGGAACTTTGGCCCAGCCCAGGACATTGCTGTTTTCTGTCTGGACAAAGCATATGTGAAAAGCATGGGAAAGGCTTACTAAATGTTTATTTAAAGAATGAATGAACAGGGGGTTGGGGTTGTGGCTCAGTGGTAGAATGCTCACCTAGTATGTGTGAAATGCTGGGTTGGATCCTCAGTACCACATTAAAATGTATATATATATATATATATATATATATATATATATATGAAAAATACCTTTAAGATATATATATATATATATTATCCTCAGTACCACATTAAAAAATATATATATATCTATATATGTATATATATATAAAAGGTATTTTATGTATATATTATATAAAAGTATTCAAAATACCTTTGAGATATATATATATATATATATATATATATATATATATATATATATAACAGTTAAAAACAGATAATGCTCCTGGTTATACTTCTACCTCTTTTAAACAATTTTGCTCATCATTTGGCATTACTCATATAACAGGAATCCCATACAATCCACAGGGACAAGGCATAGTTGAAAGAGCTCATCAAACTATTAAAATGTACTTATTAAAACAAAAAGAGGGAATTGGGAAGGGTATGATGCTGAGAGCCATAGCCAAGTAGGAATGACACATGGCAATTTCCTTGTTAGCCTACCCCATGTTGCTTAGAGGGAGGACTCTCCATTGTGGAAATGGGCTTGCCTTGGACCCAGGTCATTTGCAGTGACATTGCATGAATGTTTGAGAAAGGTGACCCTGCTCAAGGACCAGGGCGGATCCGGGTTTAGGGCGGTTCCAGGTTTAGGGTGTGAATCCTGCTGGGAATATGGCGGTTCCAGGTTTAAGGTGGATCTAATGTTTCATTTGATAATCACTTACCATCTAATCCTTTGTTGTCTTTTTGGTTTAAACATCCTGTAGTTTTTCCAAAAATGAAAAGAAAAACACCTATCATGAATGCTCCAAATATATTCACTGATGGGTCAAATAATGGTATAGCAGCAGTTGTTACCTCTGATCAAACTTTTACATTTTAGTACCCAAATGCTCAAAAGGTAGAGCTTAATGCAGTTTTACAAGCTTTTGTTATGTTTAAAGATTCTGTATTTAATTTATTTTCTGATAGTCAGTATATAGTTAATACTATAGTATCCCTTGAAGATGCTGGTAGGATTTCTCCTTCCTCTACTGTTTTCTCTTTGTTTTCCACTATTCAAAGTCTAATCTGGGACAGAAAAGATCCATTCTTTATAAGACATATCAGGGAACATAAAGGATTGTCTGGAGCCCTTAGTTTGGGCAATGATTTAGCATATAAAACTACACATGACATACATATTTTCTCTACACTAGAAGAAGCTACAAATTTTCATAAAAGGTTCCATGTTAATGCTAATACTTTACAAAAGAGTTTTAAAATAACTAAGGAACAAGCCAGAAAAATAATAAAACAATGTCAAAATTGTGTGACCTTTTTACCACAAGTTAATCTAGGAGTCAATCCTAGAGGACTGATACCTAACCATATTTGGCAGATGGACGTCACACACTTTCCAGAATTTGGAAAATTAAAATATTTGTATGTTACAGTTGATACTTCTTCCGGATTTTTGATGGGCTCCCTTCATGCCGGAGAAAAAACTAAAGATGTTATAGCTCGTTGCTTACAAAATTTTGCCACTGTGGGCATTCCAAAACAGTTAAAAACAGATAATACCCCTGGTTATACGTCTACTTCTTTTAAACAATTTTGTTCATCATTTGGCATTACTCATATAACAAGAATCCCATACAATCCACAGGGAAAAGGCATAGTTGAAAGAGCTCATCAAACTATTAAAACATACTTATTAAAGCAAAATGAGGGAATTGGAAAGGGGTATATATCCCCCAAAGTTAAACTTAAAATAACCATTTTTACTCCAAACTTTTTAAATTTGGATTCATCACGGCTTAGTGCTACGGAAAGGCATATGTGTCCAAAAAATGTACATAAGCCCAAAGTACTTTGAAAGGATATTCTAACAGGACAATGGAAAGGTCCTGACCCAGTAATTGTCTGGAGTCGGGTTTCTGGTTGTGTGTTTCCACAGGGAGAACAGCAGCTGATTTGGATTCCAGAGAGATTAACTAAAGCGATTTCTACAGACCAAAAAGAAGATGATTTGGCTCAAATCCATAACAGCTGATATCTAGAACTCAGTTTGGCTATCCTTACATCTGCAACAGAACCAGGATGCTTTTTTCAATATCTGTTTTATTATTGCCCTTTTACACATCATGAAGTTCTATTTTGTTTTTTGAGCTCATACAGACATAGGTTAATGTTTTGCTGATCAGTTCTATTTTTTGACTATAGAGTTTTTAAACATTGCAATGGAGATTTCATCTGTAAAAAGTTATAAGGCCTTTACTATTATGTTATGTGTTGCATGTATTATATTATGTATGCACACTTGTGTTTTGTGTTGTATGTTGATATGTACGTATGTCCATATATCATATATAATGAGCGCTCATGAAAAAATGGATCCAAATATTTTTTTTTGATTCACGTGATTGAATGGTTTAATTTAAATTGGGTAAACAGCTGTTGAGGATTGTTTTAATATGTGAAAAAAAAGGAGGTTAACAGATCTGTTTGTTTACTTTCACCTTTCCTTTTCTTTATATTTAATAATTCTGTTCAGGATAATTTAAATTGTTCAGAAAATTGTTTTCTTTTAGTGCCTGCTGGAATGTTACATAATTTTTTCTTTAGCCATTATTGCCAGAATTCCTATCTTCATCCCAGTGCCAGTGAAGACAAAGATAAAACCAATCTACAGCTTCTGCAATAGCTATCACTGAAATGCTTGCAGAACTTGCCTGGACTATGTATCACCTGTATGCATTGTGAACTCACTTGTATGCATTGTGAACTATCTGTTGGTGCAGCGACTTGTGGTAGTGTTGGGGTATTTTTGCTGATGGTGTCATCTGTGGTACAATTTTTCCAAAAGGAGCTGTCAATTGGCTTGCTTTATCCTCCTCCCTTCTGCTTGTGATGGTCATTCAGCTAAAATTTGGGGGCCAACAGAAGTGAGGCAAAGAACTTCACACACCCCCCCCCTTGCTGGTACAAAGGCCTATCCACAGATGTGGCTGTATGCTGGACCAGTAGTCAATGAAGGGTAAGATCCAATTGCAATGGTACCAACCTAAGACAGGAGGCTGATGCCTTGAGGTCAGCTCATCTGATAATGGGTAAGAACCGTAATTACTATTGGACAAGTTAAGGCAGGCATGGTCCCTAAGCCACATGCTTGTTGTTTATACAGAGAGGGAGAGATGTTGAGAGCCAGCAAACTTCCAGCTGCCAGCTGATTGGCTCCTCTGCGGTGATGCTCATTGGCTGTTTCTCCGCCCTTCCAGACCATGGAGCTGCTCACTGGGGAACTCTTTTGGCTCCGCCCACACGACCCAGCGAATTGGCCTCAAGAGCAGGAGGAGTGGGGGGGTTGAGAGGCTTGTGGGAAGCCAGTGGTGGCAGTTGGGCTCTGAGGGAATTCCTGAAGAGCTCTTGGGGTGCGGCTTGTGTGTTCTAAAAATAAAGTTCATTTCTGCTTGATAAGTGGCTTGTGAATTGTGCCCAGCCAGACTGCGGCATTTGGTGGCCTGTAAGGAATGACTGAGGGTAAGTGATAAGGTAAACTGCTTGCCCTTGAGGGCAGGGCGAGAGGATGCGTAGCCATTTTAAGATTCTTCTTTCATTTTGTTTTGCTTTTGTTTTAAGTTGCCTGTCCCTAGAGATGAGTGAGACAGAAGAAAAACTTCTGAGAAAAAACTATTTGCATCTGAGGAACAGATAGGGAGACAGATAGGAACAGATAGGATGGACATTTCAGGAGGATAGAAAGGCTGTCATAATGATTTTTTGTTGTTTCATTTTTGTTTCATTCTGTTTCAGTTTTGTTTGGCATCATCTTGTTGGATTGTATTGTAGTAGAAATATGGGATCAGAAATTAGTAAAAAACAAACTGAAAGAGGGTATATATATGTATATATGATATATATATGTGTATATATATATGTATATGTATCAAAGGTATTTTATCCAACTGCAACTAAGAACAATTTTTTTTAAAAAAAAGAATGAATAAACAAAAGGCAAAGAGATGTCAGCTATGAAGAAAAAGAGTAGTGTCACCAGCAGCAATACATGTACCTGTATATATACCTAAAAATGCCTTTCTCTCTATCTATACTCAGGATTTCTTTTAAATCTTTCATCAAATACTCTAATAGATCAATATATCCCTGGAATAAAGATTTTTCACTGTAATCTGTAATAAAATTTATGTTTTAGCAGAAATTAAGAAAGTAAAAAGTTCTCAAAGTTATAGAACTTCATGTATTTATCCCTGATGATAGTTTTAAAACATAATATAAGTTCTACGTCAGGCAATACAATAAGTTCTCTAATATAAAATAGCAAAAAATCAAATATCAATAATATCATGTGGGTCAACTTTAGAAAACTTATTGCCCCCATAAACAAAAATATACTGGTAGATCTTGCCAAACTCTGCAATATTCTCCTTTTCTGGAGTTGGTTTCTTCCCCTAGGAGGCTCATCTTGTGATGCTCACATGGCTTGCAATAGCTCTTAAGACTACATCCTTCCTCATTTTTCTTGATCAGAAGGAAGAAATATCCTATTCACTACATTCTAAACAAAATATCTGAGAGATACTTTAAAATTGCTTAGGTGTCCTACCTCTCCCTGAACCAATAACTATCTAGATATTAGTTTCCAAATTTTTCTAACAAACACCACAGAACTGGGGACAAAAAAGTGGAAATTTATTTTCCAACAAATTTGGAAGTTTGCAGTCTAAAGTAAAGGTGTCTCCAGCATTGATTTCTTTTCAAGGTCTCTCTTTTTGGAAAGAGTTACTCTGATCTATTCATTTAACAAAAATCCTGAATACAATATACAATTGTTAGGTATAGTTCTCCAAATGTACATTAGATCTCCAAACTTATTTATCCTATTTACCTTCTACTTTGTGTCTTTTGATTACATATTGCCATATTCTCTTCCCACCCATATCATGCTAACCATTGTTGTAATCTGTATCTGTATATAGTTCATTCTCCTCCACTCTGCCTCCACATATGCCATCATAATACATTTTTCTTTCTGTGTATGGTTTCCTTCTCTTAGCATTCTCCAGTTCCATAATGTGTGAAAAAAGGCAGATATCTTCCTTTTTGTGACTGAATAATATTCTATTGGATGTGTAAAACAGTCTTTGTTCATTGATGTATGGATAGACATTGAGGTTTTTTTTATATCTTGGTTATTGTGAATAATGCTGCAATGAACATGGGAGTGCAAATATCTTTACAATCTTTTTATTTCATTTTCTTTTGTGTATACCTTGGAAAGGGATTAGGAGGACATATGGCAGATATAGTTTTAATTTTTACAGGAGCGTATATTTTACAAAATGGCTATACTGATCTGTATTCTCACCAACAGTGTATATTGGTCTCCCTTTTCTTCTTTTTCTTAACATTTTCACTGGCATCTTTAATGTCACCCAAAACACTCATGTGTTAGGCAACATAGTGATGTTTGATGGTGAAACAATTAGATTATGAGGGTTTGTAAACTCGCCATGGATAATCCATTTGATAGATTTGATAATTTGAATGGACTGCTGGGTGGTAACAGTAGGCAGGAGGCATATACCTGCAAGAAGTAGGTCACTGAGGACATGACCTTACACTGTATCTTGCCCCTGGGTCCTCTACCCTCTCCCTCTTTCTTCCACTCTCTCTTCTTCCAGGTTTCCATGACATAAGCAGCTTTCCTCTGCCACACCCTACTGCTATGAAGTTTTGTCTTACCTCAGACCCAGAGAAATGGACTTAGACAACCATAAACTGAATCTCTGAAACCATGATCTCAAAATGAACTTCTGCTCTTCTAGGTTATTCTTGTAAGGTATTTTGGTCAAAGCAATGAAAAGATCCTCATCAATGCTTAGTATCTCTGGTCTCTTTGATAGATGTCCTGACAGGTGGAGATGGTATCTCCTTGTGACTTTGTCTTGCATTTCCTTTATATTAGTGATATCAAACACCCTCCAATGTACCAGTTGGACCCTTTAATATTGTATTTTGGGAAATATCTACTCAGGTCTTTATATCATATTTTAATACATTTGTTTATTGTTTTCATCTTGTGTTGTGTATTTTCCTCATTATATATTTTTGAATATTAATTCCTGAAGATATACTGATTTGAAAATATTTTTCCCATTCTATAGGCTGATTTTTAACTCTCTATTGTTCTCTGTGTTGTGCAGAAGCTTTTTAGTTTGATGTAGTCCCTTTTATTTATTTTTGATTTACTAGCCTGAGCTTTTGATGTGATATCCAAGAAATTATTGCCAAGTCCAATGTCAAGGCGGCTTCTGCCTGTGTTTTCTTCTAAGAATTTTATGGCAGAAAGTCTTTTATCCAGTTTGAGTTGATTTTTATGTATGGCCTAAAATTAGAGTTCAACTTTATTCTTTTATATACAGAAATCCAATTTTCTTAGTGCCATTTATTGAAGAGACCAATTCTTTCCCTATTGTGTATGTGTGTATATATGCGTTTGTGTGTTTGGTGCTTTTGTCAAAAAGTGGTTGACTCTACATGTTTGAATTTATTTCTGGGCTCTGTATTCTGTTAAATAAATCTATGTTTCTGCATTTGTACCAGCTGACTATGTACCTTTGTAATATAATTTTACATTAGAATATGTCATGCCCCCAATTTTGTTTTTTTCCTCTCAGTATTGCTTTGGCTACTTGGGGTCTTTTGTTATTCCATACAAATTCAGATTGTTTTCATATTTTTGTCAAGAAAGCTTTTGTGATTTTGATAGATATTACACTGAATTAGTACATTGCTGAAAGTAGTATGGCAATTTTAACATTTTTAATACTTGAACTTGGAATTGTTTCCATTTATTCATGCCCTCTTTAATTTCTTTCATTAATCTTTTATAATTTTCAGTGTACAGTTCTTTCAATTCCTTGGATAGATTTATTACTAAAAACCTTATTTTACTTTTTCAACGTTATCATAAAGGAGATGATTTTCTGTTTCACTTGATAATTTGTGTATAGAAATATCATGGATAACTGAGTCCTATGGTTGTTCCATTCCTAGTGTTTTGGGGACTATCTTTACTGCTTTTCAGAGTGGTTGTACTCATTTTTATTCCTACAAAAATACATGAGTGTATCATTTTACCTACATTCTCACCAGCATTTATTATCCAATATCACTCTTACTCAGGATTGCTTTGGCTATTCTGTGTCTTTTATTCTTTCAAATGAATTTGGGGACCAGTATTTTTTTCCATTCTGTGAAGAATTTCATTTGATCTTTTAGTGGAGATTGCATGATACTTTTGATATCATTAATTTGCATGATACTTTTGATATATGTCCTTTCCTTGGTATTTTCCCAAAGAACTAAAATCAGCATGCTATAGTTATACAGGCATATCAATGTCTTTAAAAGAGCAATTCACAACAGCCAAGTTTTAGAACCAGTCCAAGTACCCATTAACAGTTGAATGGATAAAGAAAATGTGGTACATATACATAATGGAATTATACCCAACCGTAAGCAAGAATGCAATTATGGCATTTACTGGTGAATAGATAAAACTGGAAATCATGCTCAGTGAAATAAGCCAGATTATGTCATAAAGTCAAAGTTTTCTCTCACATTTATAAGCTAGACCAAAATAAGTGAAAAAAGTTGGGAGATTCCATAAAAATAAAAGGAAGGTCATTGGAGTAGAAGAAGGGGATTGAAGGTTAAGGAGGATGCATGTAAAAGGGTGGGACTGTGGAATGAAATTGACCAAATTTTGCTATCTCTATATAATAACATACCACAATGAATTTCACCTTTATGTATCTCTATAAATCACTAAATTCAAAAAAAATAGCCTTTCTGAATTATCCATGGTGTATTTCATACAGCTTTGTTCTTGATTCCCATCATAACTTAAAGGGGGAATTTTTACAGTGTCTAGAGTCCTGATGTCCTATAAATGAAGGAGGAAGAAGTCAAAATTCTTTCAACAGAAACCCACTTATAAAGTCACCAACCTTAATTTACAGATGAATAATATACTTACAGAAGGAAAACTTATGACATTTACATTATAAATCTGAAGAGGACCCCGGGAGAAGATTTTGCTGGAAGCTTGTGCTGTTGTTGCCACTGAAAACTCTGCTGATATCAGTGTGGTGTCCTCCAGGAACACTGACCAGAAAGCTGTGCTGAAGTTGGCTGCTGCCACAGAAATTCCTGAAACCTTCACTAACCAGATCAAGGCAGCCTCTCGGGAGCCACATCTTCTGGTGTTACTAATTCCAGGGCTGACCACCAGCCTCTTAGGGAATTAAGTTTACGTCAACCTGCCTACCACTGTTGTGTGTAATAGATTTTCCTCTACACTACGTGGACATTGCTATTCAGTGCAACCACAAGGGAACTCACTCTATGGGTATGATATGGTGGATGCTGGCCTGAGAAGTTCTGTCCATGTGTGACACCATTTCCTGTGAAGACACACTGGAGATCATGCCTGATGTCTACTTCCACAGAGACCCTGAAGACAATGAAAAGGAAGGAAAGAAGCTGATGAAAAAAAGCTGTGGCTAAGGAGGAATTTTGGGGGGTGAATGTTCTGCTGCAACTCCTGAGTTCATTGATGCTGAGGCTGAGGTTGAGACTGGTCTGCAGGAGGGCAGGTGCCCTCTGAGCTGATCCAGCAGTTCCCTACAGAAGATGGGAGGGCCCAGTTGGTGAATGAGGACTGGTCTGCAACTCCCACTGCTCAGGCCACTGAGTGGGTAAAAACAACCTCTAGTGGTCTTGAGCTGTTTTTCTGAAGACACTTAACAAAATGAAAATAAGAGTACAGAAAATAAACACCAGTTTCTGAAAAATAAAAATAAGTGAAAAAAAAATAAATGGAAGACCAGTAGAGTAGAGAAAGAAGAGCAGGGGGAAGTTGAAAGGGAGGGAAAGAGGAAGTAGTGGGGACTGAAGGGGAGTAAACCATATTCCATGCATGTGTGATTATGTCAAAATGAACCCTACTATTATATATAACTATAATTCACTAAGAAAAATTTAAAATTTAAAAAAAAAGATTTAAAATATACAATGGATTGTTATATGTCAGTTTTATTTTTTGCAATTTTATTTATTAGATCTGATTGTGTTTTTTGAGGAATGGTTAAAGTCTTTGTGGTTTTCTACATATAGGATTATGTCACTTGCAAATAGAAACAATTCTACCTCTTTCTTTCAATTTATGTACCATTTTACTTGTTATTGCTCTTGATAGTACCTCCAGTACTCCCTTAAATAGATGCGGGAAGAGTGGGCATCAACAGATTCTTCAGAAATAAAAGGTATAATTAAGGCTATTTGAAAAATCACATGCCAACAATTTTGATAAGCTAGAGCAAATGGATAAATTCAAAAAAAAAATGTATCAGGAAGAAATAGAAAACCTGAACATACAAATAATAAGAGATTAAAGTTGTAATTTAAAATCTCCCAACAAAGAAAGGTCTAATCCCAGATGGCTTTATACTTATTTTCCAAGCAAAGTTAATATCAGCACTCCTTAAATTATTCCAAAAATAGAGCTGAAGAGAATACTTCTTCATATATTTTATGAGGCCAGTATCACCTTGATACCTAAGCCAGACAAAATATCACAAATGAAGAAAACTATAGACTTAAGATCTCTGATGAATATCCATATAAAATTCTTAATAAAATATTAGCAGTTCCAATTCAATAACGTATCAAAAAGATCATATGTCATGTTCAAGTAGGATTTATCCTCTGCATGCCAGGACAGTTTAACAAACACAAATCAATCAATGTGACTTCACATTAATAGAATGAAAGACAAAAAATATCAATTGATGCAGACAAGGCATTCAACAAACTTCCATGCCCTTTTCAATGAAATGTTGGCAGTTTAGGTATAAAAAATAGGTTTTCCACATAATAAGGGAATTTATGAAAAACCCACAGTTAACATCATAACTAAAGGGGAGTAAGTCAAGCTTTTCTTCTAAGATCTGATAAAAGACAAGTTTAGCCATACTAAACTTATTTAAAGAAATAAATGGACACTCTAAGATCATTCTATTGTACTTTAGAGTTTTACATGATTGTTCTGCAATGGGTTTATATATTTACCTCCTATAGCTTTTACATGAATAGAGGAAAGTAGGTATTTATTTACAACTATAAAGCAAATTGGACTGATCCAAAGCAGTGAAGTTCATTGCCATAGAGAACTTTAGAGTTAAAAGGAACCTGTTTCATCTTGGACACCAGCATCATCCGATAGAACTTTCAGTGATGACAGAAATTGTGTATATTTGCTCTTTCCAGTACAGTAGTCGCTAGTTTTGCATGGCTATTAAGCTCTTGAATTGTGGCTGTTTTTGTGCCTGAGGGACTGAAAATGTTTTACTTAATGTTAATTAATTTAAACTAAAAAAAGCCACATGTTGCTAATTACTACCACTGTGTACAGCCTAGATGGTGTCTTACTGTGTATCAATGCTAAATTCTGACAACTCTACCTCTATAACAACCTCATCTGGCAAGAATTGTTATTTTTATCCTTTTTTCAAATGAGGATATCAAGACATAGAGTGACAGACTTCTCTGTACTGAGACCTAGATAATCTGATTCTAGAGCTTAAAACCCCTAAGTTTCACACAGGAAAAAAGACCAATTTCTATGAATACAAATGATTTCTTGTTTTCTTACAGATAACTTATGCCAGAGCTTAGACTGCAACTCAGATCATTACTGAGCACCATTGGACTTCAGTTTCCAAATTCATTGTTGTTTACAGCTAGACATTTCAGAGTGTCTAGAAAATGTCAGGCTCTGGATACTAAAGATATAATAGTAAACAGTGGGACTATTTGGAACTTCTATTCATGAGGAGTAAGAGTATCCCTAAAAAACATGACAAATAGTAAATGACATCATAGTAAGTAGAGGATGATAGGTGCTATGCAAAGGAAAGAGCAAAGCAGAGAGATGCAGAGAGAGGGAGGGAGAGAGAGAGAGGAGGATCAAAGATGAAAGTACTAGGATTGGGATGGTAGTCAGTTGCAATTTTAAAATATAATAGGATGAACTTTAGGGAGAAGGTAGAATTTGAACAAGCGAGAAAGGGAAATCATTCCTTTTGCAATAACTGAAGAAAACAAGTTTAAAGCAAATGAAATAGCTAGTCAAATGTTCTTAAGTCAAGGATATACCTGGAAAATTCAAATCATAGCCAGGAGACCAGTGTGACCATAGCAGGAGTTAGGAGGGAAATTAGAGGAGATGAAGGGCAAATATTGTGTTGTTGAAAGATAACAATTTTCAAAATTTGAGTTAAAAATTTATTTTTAACAAATATATAAAACAAAATTTTTACATATTAATTCAGTATATGCAATATTTTGATACATATATACATTTTGTTTAATTTAATTCAGGTTCAACACATCTATCTCCTCAAACAATTATAATTTCTTTAAGGATATTCAAAAGCCAGTCACAGTAGTATATGCCTGTAATTACTGTGACTCAGGAGGCTGAGACAGGAGGATTATAAATTTGAAGCCATTCTCAGAAACTTCTATGAATACAAATGATTTCTTGTTTTCTTATAAATAGAAGTATCGTAACAGTATTTATGTATGTATACCACATTGAAAGACTCCTTAAGCAACTTAGCACAACTCTGTCAGAAAATTTTTTAAATATTAAATTTATTTAAAATTAAAAATCATTACTTTTAGCTTTTTAAAATGTACAAAACATTATTGTCATCTGTAGGTTTTCTATTGTGCAAGGACTTCTTACTCTTAACTATAACATGGTACTTATATTAGGGTTTTCTAATTTTTTTAATTTAATTTTTTTACCAGGAATTAAACTCAGAGGTGCTTAATCCCTTTGCTAAATCCTCAGTTCTTTATTTTTTTTTATTTTGAGACAGGGACTTGATAAATTGTGGAGGCAGCCTTTGAATATGAGATCCTCTTGCCTCAGCCTCTGAGCTACTGGGATTACAGGCATGAGTCACTGCACTTGGTAAGTTTCATTTTTAATGGAGCACTAATTTGTTATAAAATAATTGAAAAGACCCAGGTAGTTTAATTGGGAAAGGGGATTAAAATATTATCCATATCACAGGATCCATAGTTTTCATTTTTGTCTTAGTTTGAGGGTATCTATTCAGCTTAGAGGTCCTACACATACATATTTCATCTACTTCTGCATTCACATATACACACATATGTAATTGAATACTTAAACATTAGCATAAATGCATATGTGTATTTCTGCATTTGCACAGAAATAGCATGCATTTTTAAGTCAGGGTTTTCTAGAAGAACAGAATCAGTATACATACACACAGATTTTTTTTTATTTTACTTTTAAAAATTTTTTAATAAAAGGGTATTTTTTTAGATCAGCTTATAAAATCAGAAGCTGGGTAGTCTCACAATAGCTATCTGTAGACTGGAGGGCAGGAAGAACCAGTAACTCCTCAGTGCAAAAAGCTGGAGCCTCAGAAGTGGAGGGACCAATGATACAGATTAAAGACCTAAGAACTCCCTGGAGAATTACTGATCATAGTCTACTTTGGAAAAGGGCCTTATGTGCTCAGGCCATCAGAATAGTAATCCAGACAGCTGCCCCTCTCAGTTTACAATCTCACATGAAAATCATCTCTGGAAAAACCTTCATTGACAACCCCAGATGTCTCTCAAACATAGGGATCTCCAAATCCAAACAAGTTGACAATCCAGATTAACCGTCATAGTACCTGTTGACCAAATATTACCCATTTTTCCTTCCCTTCTACTCTCCCTAGATACTATTAACCACTATTCTACTCTCAACTTCTATTAGATCAACTTTTAGATTCCACATAGGAGTGTGATCATACAATACTTGCCTTTCTGAGCTAGGCTTATTTCACTTAACAAAATAACCTCCAGTTTTATCCATGTTGGCACAAATGACAGGATTTCATTCTCTGTGGCTGAACAGTATTTATCATGCATATATACTGCATTGAAAGAAAACCAGTTAAGAGACTACTTGGGTAATTGGCATGATAAATGATGGTATATCACTAAAGCTGTGATATATGATCAAATTCTGGATATATTTTGAAGGTAGAATTAATTGAACTTTTTGATCAGTAAGGTTCAAGAATAGAAGAGGATAGAAATGAGCTATGAATTCGAGTTTTGTAGATTGAGACAACAAAAGAAAGGTGTTAAATCAACTATGATAGAAAAAGCTGTTTGTGGAAGATATGTAGGAATATCAGAAGTTCCCAGGTTTTCCCTTATGGAGTTTGAGATATCCATTAGTTGTAAGCTTGAGCTAGCAGAGGATTGGTTTGATACATGAGTTTTAGATGTGGAGAGTTATCTAGGCTGAAGGTATATATTTTGGATGAGTTAACATGTAGATGACATTTAAAACAATCAGAGGAGTTAGTGTAATAGAAAAAATAAGATCAAGAGATTGATCCATGGACCATTCCTTTATTATAAAACCCAGGGAGAAGAGTTAAAAAAAAAAACAGGAAAAGAGATGAGATGGAGTGGTTAATGAAATGAGAGAGAAAGCAGATGGTTATGTCCTAGAAAAGAACCAAATAATGTATTTCAAGGACAAGGAAATGATCAATTCTATCAACTGCTGATGAGAGGTTAACATAATTTTCTACTGGATTTTGCAAATTATAAATCACTGGATGTGTCATTGACAAAGCAGTTTTATTGTCGTTTAAGCATAAAAATTTGGTTAAAGTGAGTTTGAGAGAAAATCAGGAAAACAGGAATTAGAAATAGTGAGTAGTGTTAATTCATTTCAAGCACAAAATAGGAGAGTCCTTCATTGGAGATCAGATTCCAGCAAAGATATTTGAATTTTTTGTTTTTATGAAATAAATTTTCAAAAAGTGTTTTTATGCTATTGAGAAAAAAAAAAGCAAAAGCGGCAAGAAGATAATGAAAGAAAGGATTATCTCAACAAAATGGTTGAAATAGAAGAGATGGAATTTTGGAATTTAGTGCAAAAGTGGAGAGACTGCTTTAACTAAGAGAAGGGAAAAACAGAGAATGAGGGTGGGTGCAAATGCTACTGAATGAGAATTTTTAAAACTCTACTTGGTTCTTTCTTGACCAAAGCAGCTAAAAGTTTTTGCATGGTCTTTGGTCTCAAAATGATATATTCAATTCACTTCCATTCTCAAATCATTACTATTTTGTTTATTCCCTTAGATTTTTAAAGAAAAACATCTATACTAGACCTAAAACCTATGTTTGGGATAGACATTGTTAGGTGCTTATGTATATATGTTCTCATTTTTCTTTCTTCAATTTTGTTTGGTGGAAATGTACCAGCTTAGACCCTTTTCCAGGAATTAATGACATTATCTCATATATATGGCAATATTTTTCCTTCTTAAAATGAGCATATGCTACATGTCATTGCAGCAAGACTCCTTTAGTCATGAGACAGTAAGCATGAAAATCAAAGTATACATATTAAGAAAAGTAGTGTAGAATGATGGGTAGAACCTAGGCCCCTAATAATAATATTGAACCACCATTCAGGCTATGGGATATCTGTGGCATGAGATGAAAAAAAAAATTCCACTCTAGGAAGGTTTTTCTTATTTGTAGCCAATTTCTTTAAAAATTTTCCTAAGTAGCTTTGGGCATTTGGAATTGTTAATTCTGTGAGATCTATGTGACATGGGCATTCTTTTCCTGAGGCCCTCTCTTTGATCTTTTAGATTGATCCTGAGAGAAGGTTCAGAAGTGCAAGACTTGTGGGGAGAACAACTAGAACAAAGCTTAGTTTTAAGAATATCTAATAGCTTTCTTCTCAAAAGGGCAGATTGCCTATAGAAAGTCTGATTCTCTTTTCCATTAAAAAAAAAAGGGAATATATACTGATTCTCCTAGAGGCAAAACTTTTTTCATGATTGCCCCCTCTCTCTGAAGCTGTATGCCCCAAACCACAAACACACACAAAAACACACTTTCATATACACATACACAAATATACAGGCATAAAATCACATTTGCATTTTATTAAATTTGAATTTTATTTTAAAAATACTTTTATTAATTTTTTATTTATATATGACAGCAGAATGCATTACAATTCTTATTATATAGAGAGAGCACAATTGTTCATTTCTCTGGTTGTACACAAAATATATTCACACCAATTTGTGTCTTTATACATGTAGTTTGGATAATAATGTCCATCTCATTCTACTATCATTTCTAATTGAATTTTATTGAATTTGAATTAGTTATCAGTACTAAATATCATAGGAACTGTGTGCAATACTGAAAAGACAGGATGAAAATAAGAATAAACTAAAAAAAAGTATTAAAATAAAAAAATCAGAAAAGTGTTTATGCAGAATATTTATCAAAAATCAATTTAGCTATGGGTTAAATATGTTACTAAAGGAAAGTGGATGAGTAAGTGATGTTTAGAAATGCAATATATAAATATGCATGCTTAATTAAATATTATAGCATTTTTATACAATTGTTCCATTTATGGCAATAAATATTTTCATTGTTTACATGCATGATGTGTTAGTACTATTGTATTACAATTCTCCGTACGTCCTTCACATTTCTGTATGTCTTGTGATAGCAATTTTTTTGTTGTTCTGGATTATATTTGCAAAGATATTTGGACAACAAACATTCTAGCATAATAGAGAAGTTTCTCTCTATGAGGCAAGGCAGACGTGTTTACTACCTAGGATAATAAAATTAATGTCTTCCTCTGAGGCAAAAACTGGATAGATGGGGAGTTTCCTAAGACCAGGGTTCCTCATACTGATTCCAAGCTTCTGCAGGTACAGCATGGCCTACAGGGCTCTACATTACTCCCCTTTAACCTTCGGGGAGAATGTGAACCAATAACAAGGTGAACCCGTGCTGTGCCAATGAATATAATACAGGGTATTGTGTTTCACCCAGGAGTTTTTCTGTCTTCTTTCATCATTTGAAAATGTGACAAACTGATCTATTAGCTTTTGAGTAATATACATTCTAACTCTGTTACACTTCATGGCATATACATAGTAATAAATAATTACTTAAATAATTAGACATCTTCTTTTTATTGGTCTTATGTGACTTTAACTTATTTCCCCACATTTGCTCCTCAAAACTTTAACATTGTAATTAAGGAATATATAATACCACACCCTAAAATTATCTTTTCAACGAAATCCTCCCTTGTGCCATGTTCTGAATCAATTGCCTGTATTCTTTTTCTATTTAGAACTGTGTCATTTACTTGTCATTTAAATAATTCTACTCTTTATGGTCTCAACTATGTGTTTGTGATATCTTTTCATTTTATTGTGAATAACTTTTGGTAAAGTACATTTTGTTCATTTTGGATTTCCTGAGACATCTTGAACAGTGCTTTAACTAAACATAGTACAATGCATTTGTGGAATTATCCAAGAGAATTGTACCATGAGAATGACATTTCTTAATATTGATTTGAATTATAAACAATACATGTTTGTGGCACTTTATAAATTCAAAGGGCTCTCATTTATTATCTAATATAATTAATTTTATTCTATTATATCTGTACAATAGGATTGTAAATATTTTTTTAAAGGGGGCTATGTGGGCCCAATTCTGATTCCTAATTTTCTGTATTTTATATTGAAAACTCATTACTTTGAAAACTTTTTCCTATCTCATTTTGCCTCTATAGACTTTCTTCTAAGAAACTCAAAGCTATTATTCCATTTAAAAAATGCTACAAGGTAAAAGATACTAAAAATTCTACAGCTGTACATTATGAACCTTCTCAGAAGAGAGAAGCAATTTTCTTTGTATGCAAGGTGAACGAGAATGTCAAAATTATGTTCATATAGAGTAATATTAACACAATATTAGAGCAGATTAAAAGTCAGAAATGAGAATTTTATGTGAAAACTTGTCATGTTGTAAATCATGTAAATTTTCTACTTTAACTATTATTATTCTTTTAATCCCTACTTGATAATGCTCTTCTTAATCATACAAGATTCCTAAAGAATAGACATGAGTACAATTATTAAGAAATAATAGGGCTTAGAACACATTATGCTGGCTCTTACTCTTTTAGCTATTAAAGGAGACATGATGAATTAACATATTTTCTTTTTCACTGAAATATTCTAGTGGGAATTAAGTTATTTGACTGCAAATGATTCCCCCTCTATTTATTGGTCGTGAATGCATGAGTGTTTATTCATGTGAATTTATTGGGATGGAGGGCATAGGATATTAGAAAAGTGTTTATTTGAAGCAAAATTAAACAGGATAGCTGATAATTCTGAAGCATAGTCAGAAAAATAATAAGGTGACACAATATTGATTAGAACAGCATGTAAGGTGAAACCAAAATAATTGCCACATAAAAATCTATTAAAACAATTTTCTATATGTTAACTCTGGATATGAAATAGATCAGGATATTTTATAAAATAAATTATAATATTTTACAATAGTGTGTAGCTTCTTGTGATAAAGGTTAAATTTAAATGGTATTTATGATCTAGAAGTACTTTGTATTTTTTCATTGAACATTTACCTAAATATTTTTAAACATTATAGTGATAAAATAAAATATTAATATTTAACCTCAGAAAGATATTTTCCTTAAGATATAGACTGCATATGTTAAATGTCACCAAATGTTAACAAAAAATCATGTCTATAGTGAAATAACTTTTTTTTTTACTGTGTACTTGTTTTCAATAATAACGCTACTAAAATACAAAGCTGAATCCAAAAATAAAGTGACACTATTTTTCTAATTAAAACTCTTGCAGTAAAATTTTATAATATATCCCTGGGGGTAGGAGAAGAGCTTTGAGAGTTTAAATAATTCCTTATATAGATACACATTTTTAGGAGAGGAGACAGGTATGTAATTTTATTGTTAAATTTGGATCATGAGAATAAGCAAATGGACTCATTTTATGAATGTAGATCAGATGACTGACACTTGAGTGCCTGCATAGCCCAGGCTGGGGATATCCTGGTGACCCAGGATAGTCTCTGGATTTCTCAGGCCTTTTCTGAAAGAAAAGCTCTGACAGATTCTCAATGAGAAAAGACAAATATTTAACTCCATTTGATCTTTAACTCCACTCAATATTTGCCCCAACAGAAAATCTTCTTTTCCCCCCTCTATCTTTAAAAATATATCTGTGATTTCAATCTTCTTGCCAAATTAATTAACTCTGGGCCAAGTCACTATTACCAATCCTGTTGTTATTGTAAGAGCCTCCTAATGCATAACTCTTCTAAAAGGAAAGAGGAAAAAGAAGAAAAGAAAGCTGTCCCTGTGTCTACCTTTAAAACTATCAAAAACAAAATAAAGATAGTAATCCTTTGAAATTTCATTAGGGATATATTCTTTCTCTAGTTAAAACTCTCAAGCATCACTCAAAGTAAAATGTAAAACCTTTGCACTGGCCCACAAGTCCAGCATATTCTTTTCACCCTGCTACCTGTCTAATCTTATGCACTACTCATCAACTTACTTCACCCCTCTTTAGCCACAGTGACCTAGTTCCTATGACATTCTTACTCCTTTTGCTTGGGAAACTCTTTCCTTTCCCCTATACAGGGCTATATCCTCACAATCTGGTAAAAACCCACTTGATGTAACACCATTTGGATGTAATACAGTCCTTGTGCTAACCATCTAGCATTAGGATCAAAACTTAAAGTTAAGGGTTCAGTCTTCCATAAAACTGTCCTTACTTCAGACACCAGCTGTATTTCTGATCAACTAGCAATACACTTAGGGATATCTATGACTCCCCCATTTTGGGTTTAATAATTTAGTAGGAAAGTTCACATACCTCAGGAAAGTATACTAATAAGATGAGGTCTAAGAGGATCCTGGCTGCAGAGCTTTGCCATGCTGTCCTCTTGTGGCATCAGGGTACACCACTTTCCCAGCACTTCCACAAGTTCACCAACTGGAAATTCTATTGAACTTCAAACTTTAGAGTTTTCTTGAGGTTTTATTATGCAGGTATAATTGATGAAAGCATCATCCCTGTGATTGAATTCATTCTCCAGCCTATATCTTTTAAGGTGTCCGAAGTCCCAAACCTCTAACCACAATGTGGTCTTTCTGGAGGCTAGCCCACACCTACCCACATCCATCCTAAAACTACCTAAGGGTCCATTATGAGTCACCTCATTAGTCTAATAGAGATGGTTCTATCACTTGAGATATTCCAGAAATTTTAGAAGTTCTATGCCTAAAGCTTGGGACAAAGATAATTATTGATTATATCATATCCCACATCATTTAAGTTTTTTTACATTATCAGTAAGCTGACATTATCAGTAAGGTTGACATTATCAGTAAAGTGTTCCCTTATTGCAATGAAGAATCTCACTCCATGCTTTCATATTTGATTATTGACTTCTTTTTAAATCTTTACTTCCATTTCTCTTTGGTTCCGTATCTAGACAAGCTGACAAGAAATACCATCCATGCATGCCTCCTCCTTTGGCCCACTCCTGGAGAACTTCTAAACTTGCAATTCTCCGGCTTATACATGAAAACTTTTTTTCCAAACCCACTCTCTAAAAACTAGAAATACTTAACCCTGCTTCTTCTGTCTCCATCAAACTAGCCAAATCTTCTTATGTGCACCTCTCTCTCTCTTCTGTCTTATTCTCTTGACATGTGAGGTGCCTGTAGTCATGATATCTAAAGACATTTTGGATGAGGATCCATTTTGCCTCTCTCTCAATTTCAAAATACCATCTGAACCAAAACCCTCTCTCCTCCCCATGTGCCAAATAATAATTGGAATTCACATTTCTAGTTTAGATGTGGCCTTTTCATTTATCAACTTCTGACATATTATAAATACTGCTCTCTTTGTTTATTGGGTATCATCCCTCTGGAATGTAAGCTTCATAAGAACAGGATTTACATTTGTTTTATTCCAGTGTCTAAGATAAGAATTAAGTATTCAACAAATATTCATTAAAATAAAGCATTTTATCTTTTACATTTATGCTTATCAAATGACTTATCATCATTTTATTTTAAATTAAATTTTTGGCTGACTTAATGGCTCCAAACTATAACTATTTTTTTTTAACATACCCTTTGTGCAGAGGTTAGCAGTTTGCCTGTACTCAGCTGACCAGTTAATCTGATCTCAGACAGGTTCACTGATGAGTCTTCAGTCTTCTTGCATTTACCCAGGAATTTCTGTTTCTGGGTTTTGGTTGGCTGTTGACTGGAGCAGCAGAAACAAAGAAACTTATAATCTTTACCATCCTGCAGGAACTTTTCTAGCTTGTAGCTTAGTAGGATTTAAGAACAAGAATGAAAGTATTCAAAGCTGGTATGATTGTATTTTATTTTTCCTGCCACACACTACTGACCAAAGCAAGTCAAAGACCATTTGGCTAATTTTCTTTATTTTTTGTCATACACACACACACACACACACACACACACACACACATACACGTGTGTGTGTGTGTATGTGTGTACTGTTTTGGGTACTGGAGATTGAATTCAGGGGCACTTGACCACTGAGACACATCCCCAGACCTATTGACCTATTTTGTATTTTTATTTTAGACACAGGATCTCACTGAGTAGCTTAGCACTTCAAATTTTAATGAGGCTGGCTTTGGAATCATGATGCTCCTGTCTCACCCCCACTAGCCGCTGGGATTACAGGCGAGCACCACCATGCCTGACTTTCATTTTGCTTATTAAGAGAGAAACTATGAAATTTCTATTCTGTATTTTTAAAAGAAAAATCAGAAATACATTTGATCCCTTTCTATGCACCAATCAGCCAACTCAAATCAAAAATTCTTATCAATGATCTCTTTGTGTTTTATTTGTTAAAAATTAACATTAACTCTATCACAAATGAGTTTCCATGATTATATTATATATTATATATTTCTCCTTTTCCTTTGAATATTTGAAATGTGTCTCTTGTTTTATTCCCAATAATCTCTATGTAAGATAGAATTAAGCAATCTTATCTTATTATCTCCATTTAGAAGAGGTCTCTGTTTTCAGTTTATTAAAAATCATCCATGTGTTTATTAAATTACAATAGCTAAGCATCTTTTTATGGTTACTCCATCTTTCTATGGTTGCTCCCTCTCATCATATGATGAGATTCTCTGAAATCCTCATAGAGTTTCCTCATTCTTTTTGCAAATCTACACAGATTCTAAGTTATAGATAATGTGTGGCTGATGTCAATAATTCCTGGAGGCCAGTGGTTTAAAACTGAGAACCTATTTACACCATAACTCAGGAATGCACTATGTGTAATTCTCATTGATGTCATTGAGAAGAGAGGAAAAGAAGAATCCAAACAGAAGACTAGCTATTAAGAAAGGAAAGTATGGAGAACAGGTAAAAATACACAATGATACTTTATTAGAAGTAGCAAGAAACTATACTTATAATGGTGTCGAAATTAATACATTAAAAAACTATCATACTTATTTTGGCAATAGCAGTTCTGTTCAGAAGTAAAAACAAGTCAGGTACAGTGGCTCATGCCTGTAATCTCAGCGGCTCAGGAAGTGGAGGAAGGAGGAACACGAGTTCAAAGCCAGCCTCAGCAACATAAATATAATATAAAACATAGAGCTGGAGATGTGGCTCAGTGGTCGAGTGACACTGAATTTAATCCCTGGTACAGAAAGAAAGAAAGAAAGAAAGAAAGAAAGAAAGAAAGAAAGAAAGAAAGAAAGAAAGAAAGAAAGAAAGAAAGAGAGAGAGAGAGAGAGAGAGAGAGAGAGAGAGAGAGAGAGAGAGAGAGAGAGAAAGAAAGAAACTAACTTAACTAGCACAGTTTGAGTCAAAAAATATGAAGTAGGAGAATGAAAGGATATAATAAGACTGAAAAATATTACAGAGTGACCAATATTTTTCTATGTATATGTGTGTGTGTTTGTGTATGTATATATGAGAGATATACACATATATTTGTATATATATCTATATAATTGAAGCAATATATGAATTGTTAGTGAACTATAATGAAAATAAGTTTGAAATGAAAGAGGGTAGGACATTGTGAAAATGACAATGAATTGTTCAATTAAGTCTTGATTATGGCTGTAGTCTTTAGAAATGGGAAGGCAAAAAAAGGAATGTGGAGGCAGACTTACATTAATGAAAAACTTTACTGCTGCCTTTTATTTCCTTCCTTTAACTCCTATCAATATTATTTCTTTCTAACAACTTAATTTCTGAACCTATCTAAGCTATCTTGCAATTTCTTGTTGGATTTTGTTTGACTTGATCACAGAAAGATAGTAGTAAAAAAAAAACAAATATGAAGTTGTAATAGAAATACGAGTCTCTTGATCTATATTTTATAAAATATTACATTCTCTCTATTAAGTTGCCAGAGAGTCTCAAAAATCTTTTAGTACACTTAGAAAATTATTCTCTCTGCATACTTATAATGCTTGAAGCCAACACAAATGGAAGAAAAGAATGATTTCTGAAGATTTTCTAAAAGATTACTGAAAAGTGTTTTGGGTGAGAGCAGTTTTTATGATGCATAAGTGGATATCTACCTGTTCTTTTGAGATAAATGGCAAACACACCAGCCATTCCTGTACACCTCAAAATAATTGTCTGTGTTCTCTAGTAATCCCTTTCAAATACCCAAAAATGATATATCTAAAGCACCTACCACTTATGCTTGATTCATTTATTTCCTGTTAGGTTTGTTTCTGGAACGTCCCTCAATTGCTCATGTGTTCATAGTTAGTGATTTCAGGAAATGATTGGCTCAAGAGAACTCTGACTTTACCAATGGATTAATCCATTGAAGGCTGAGTGGACTACTGAGAAGTGGAACTTAATTAGAGGCAATGCCCTGGAAGGGTTTATCTGTTTATCTTTTCCCTAGTATCTCTGTCTTTCTCTCTTTCTCTTCTCCTCCTCCTTCTCTTTCTCCTCCACTGTCTCCTTTCTGAAAGTCATAAGCTAAACAGTTTTCCTCTACCACATCTGTCCACTGTATTATTCTGCCTCAATTCTGACTCAGTAATGGCTTCAGCTTATCATGTATCTAAAGCTCTGACACTATGAGTCAAAAGAATTATTCCCTCCTCTAAGTTGTTTTTCTCAGTAACTGTCACAGATGCAAAGCTGAACATGCATCTCTATTTGGGAACAAATAAAAACAATAAGGTAAGATGTTGTATAGAATATTTTTAGGACGTAAGCTTTTGGGTTATATACCATATAAACATGATTAAAACAGAAGATGAGAAGAATTCAGAAGTAGAGTATCAGGGAAGGGGAAAGGGACCAGGAGTAAGATGGAGGTGGAGAAAGGAGAGTAATAGGGAAGGTGGATATGGTCAAGTGCCTGTATGAAAATGTCACTAATGAGCCCATTATTTTATATAATTCATATGCACTAATAAGCATAATAAAAATGAACTACATAAGTTTATTTGTTAAACAGGCAGGCGGGGTTAGTTATATGAGTTACATATATAACTAAGTTGCAATTTTGTAAAAGCTACACCCACTGAGTGTATATTAACAGGAACTGAGGCTTTCATATATGTATTCATTCAATACTCTCAATCTTCCTATAAATTAAGTATTAATCTTTGTATAAAATAAAAGTAATATATTTTCAAGTCATAAAGTTAATGGTCCATAAAGGGACCAGCATTCGAATCAAGAGTTATCTCACTCCAAAGCCAATGCTAATTCTGCTTTGCATACCAAATATGCATCAAATCCATAAGAAAGATAATAAAACTATGCTGAAGGTACAGAGAAATAAAATGAATAATTCAGCTTGAAATTATTGAAGAAGTCTTAAGGATAAAGGTGTTGATATTTAACATATGTTTTAATTGGCTTGAGAACACAATAGCAAATAGCACATGTGAAAAGGCAGAGAAATGGCTTATTTGTGGAACCTGAATAAATTCTATACACTGTTTGATAGAATGTCAGAGATATAGGTAAACAAAAGATTAAGGGCACAAAGGAAGAAGTAGGGTTTTGGAGTGTACCTTGTAAATAAGTGAGGACCAATAGGCATTTCTTAGCAGAAGAATATAAATTGGTTGAGTGAATAAATAAATGAGTTTGTATGTCATTGGCCAAATATTTCAGTGCTGGAAATTTCCCCTTAAATAGCCTGTAGGTTATTGCGGAGTTTTTTATTATTTAATTATAAACAGAAAGCACTTTAATTTATCATATTACTTATAAACAAAAAGCATTTTTTAAAATTATTCATTAAAGTGAAATCTATAGTAGCGTATATCTTTACAAACAACATTTTTGTAACTGTCTTCCTGAAAGTTTTATTGAAATGGCTAAGTTTTCTGTGATAGAGAGGTGTTTCATGAAACAGCTGTTTAATTGACAAGTTTTGAATTCCATCTCCTTCTCTCTATTCATTAGTTATTCATTTGGAGTTAAAAAAAATCAAAGCCCATCTGTATTCTCTCCCACTCTGCTCAATACCAATTTTACACTTCCTGATGTGCCTAACTTTGCATTTGCTGAGGCATGTGCCTGTTATCTAAGGAGCATGTCATCTTGTTCACAGAATAGGTGACAGATCCTTCCCACTTTGCTTAGTAGTTCTCACCTAAATTCCTCTTGAGAAAACAATCTTTGAAGATGCAACCAGATGGTTTGCTTCACATACTAGGGGAGCAGATTGGCAGTTTTAGTTCTGTTTTAACACTTATTGAGTGGCTATTTCCTATCTTCCCTACTGGTTAGGGTGTCAGGTAGATTTATGTCCAAAAACATACAGAGAAAATAAATTCTCAGTAAGTTCTTCCTTCATAAGTCATTATGAAGAAGTCTGGCAGACTGAGTTCATATACCAAACAACTCCTCAGTAGTGCAAAAATGTTTTATCTCATAGGGGTTATTTGCTGAAATTGAAATGAGGTCAGGAAGTCCTTTGAATTCAACATTCCACACCAATTACTCTGATTCCTCTTCTAATGCTGGGTAAGATGATGTAATTAGCATTGTCAGAAAAGGCACCATACCAGGGGTCATTTTAGTCTTGTAGCTAGAGTAATTACTACTATACTGAGCTGGAAATGGAACTCTTTCCACCAGCCTTTTTATTCAAGGCATATGTTTTCAATTTATCATTTTATATCTCACGCATCCCTACCCCAGAACTCATAGGTATCAGCACTTCAGAGTGTGGTACTGTCCCCTGCATTGTCAAATGTAAGGCCATTTTTAGGGACTCATGGTTTTAACCTTCATCTGTCATTGGTCAGTAGCCTAGCTAATGATAATCATTTTGCTTTCTAGCATTGCCAAAGTTTAAATAATTTCTTAATAACAGTGATTGATTACAAAATGACTTCCTCTATTTCACTGACTTTCTCAATCACATGGATAAAAGGGAAAATATTATAATTCAAATTTAGTTTCTCTTTTACTGCATGTATTAAAGATTGATTCTACTTTAATTTGTTAATGTGAGTCAGAAATGTTATTTTCATTTTTCCAAATGTTTCAAATTTGGCATCTGAATTTTGTTGATTGCTTAATTTGAGTGGATAGAATCCATGAAGCTCATTATCAGGAAGTAAAAAAGGTTTGTGTGCTAGGCAGCATGCATAGGACCACCTTCTTACCCCAACAATGTCTGTATGTCTGTCACTGGGTTATGTGCATATATTATATTCCACAAGGCAGGGAGTCTTTGCAGATATAATTGAGCTTATGGATTTTAAGATTGAGAGTTTATCTACAATGGATTATCCAGATGAACCCACTCTATTCAAAAAGGCTCTTAACAAGTATAGAAATTCCATCAGGTGGAGTTGGAGATTTGTAGCAAAAGTCAGAGAGATTCAAAATGTGAAAATGACTTGACCAACTATTTCTGGTTTTGGAGATGGAGAAGGAAACTTGGCAGATTATATTGGTGGCACTGAGGAGATGAGAAAGCTCTAAGGTAAGAGTAACTAGGAAACAGAAACATTGGTCTTGTGTCTTCTTTTAAATATATTCCACCAATAATCTGAATGATCCTGAAAGGAGATTGTCACCAGCACAGTTCTCTAGGAAGGAACAAACTGCGACATCTTGATTTTTTTTTTCTGTGACTTCCTAAACTGAGGCCACAGTTGTGTCCTGCTATGCCTGGATTTTTTTTCCTACCAGACTATGAAATAAAAGTGAGTGTTGTTCTAAACTATCAGATCTGTGGTATTTGTTACTACAGAAATAAAAACTAATACCAAATTTGATACATTGATTTTGGTTACAATAGTAATATGTACTTAGAATGGGGAATTTACTAAGGAATCAGTGAGTGAGCAGAGTCTAGAAAAATTTTGAACATAATACAAAAAAAAAAACACACACACACACAAAAAAAACAAATTCCCTTCCAAAGTGTTGGTAGAAAAAGATACTAATTACTTTATCAATGAGTACTCAGAAGGAAGTAAGACTTACAGAAAAATTGCAGATTACCTTAGGTATACTTGCATCTCTGTTAACGGATTGTTGGTGGAAATCTGTACGTCAGACACCACCATTAAACTCTCCAAAAGACCCTCACAATGTAATGGCAGAAATCTTATTTTAATGATGTCAAGCAGTTATGTAGAAATCTGAACTTGTGAATAATCATCTTGAATATTTAGCTGAGGATAATACTAAGCAAAGCCCTCACACTGTATAATATTTTGTATATTCCTTTGTGTAATACATATTTTTTTTTCAATTTACAATAAAACACAAGAGGTCAGAGAAAATTTAAGAAAGGATTGCTAAGCTAAATGAGACTAGTATGTGAAGATCTGAAAATTCTCAACATACCTAGACGACAAAAAATTCAAGTGTTCAGTCATACAAAAGACTCTTAATAGACGAAGGGTGTGACTCACAAACCAGGATTCTCTAGGAAATGTAAGATCCTGTCCTTAATCATTTCAATAGGAACCAAGAAAATAATGTGGGTTCCCCAAATTGTACCAGCAGGTAGATAAAAGAAATCCAATAGTAAATATGTGCTGCTTTTTGGAAAGAAGGAATGAAGATTCTAAAGTTGGAGCCAAGATGTCAGAGTCTGCAGTCAAAACCGATGACAGTTACTCAGCCAGCTTTGTTTTGAAAATTCTTGGACTATAGACTACATTTCATTCTTCACTTTTTCAATGGGGATATCTGTAACTGTTACCTATATGTTTTCCATTACTATATATCTAGAGTAGATAACATGTTTTCAGTTTTATAGGTTCACAACTGAAGAGGCATTGTATGTCAGGAATTGTGTTTAATGGATTATATCAAGAACTTCCATTCTCATGATTTAGATAAAGAGATTTTGGCTTTCTGGGCTGATGAAATTTAAATGAGATTTGGGATTTGAGTTGATGCTATAATAGAAAGAGACCTTTAGGGAATTTGGGCTGCTATGAATGTATTTTGTATTTGGAAGGGAAATGAATCTTTGAGTCAGCATGTAGAGAGCAGTAGGCAGAGGGTTTACTAAAACTGTTCACACCCTAATACCTAGACCCTGTGAATATGCTATAATGCATAGTAAATGGAAATTTGAAGATGTAGCTAATTTATGAACCTCAACATAAAAGACTATTCTGGATAACCTAAGTGAGCCCAACCTAATCACACAAGTCTTTAAAAGCAGAGAACTTTCCCTGTTAGAGTGAGAAAGATGGATCAGAAATAAAAGTCTAAGAAAGGATCCAACCTGCCATTGCCTGTTGTAAAGATGGAGAGAGAAACATGATAAAAAATGCAAGGTGAAGTAAAAATCTTAGAAAAGCTATGGATTGACAGGCTGCATCCTATTTGCACATGATTCTGGGTTCACCAGGTGATTTATTTGGCTTTGGGAAAGAGCAAGTGATGACACAGTGAGTCAATTTTGAGTCTGGGCCTGAAAAGGAGGCTTGCTTATCCCCTTATTATTCTAATATACCAAGGCTATAATGATGTAAGGTAAGAGGCATATCAGGAAGGTTCTAATTGTCTCAAATGTCCCAAATATTGCCATCTTGGATCACTTTTTAGCCAACTACCCCTCAGCATATGAGTCAAATCAAGATCAGCAAAGCTACCTAGCTGCTCACTGTAGATCAATGAATAATAACCCCTTATTTTTGTGTGCCTTCATGGTTTTGTGGTTATTTACAATGAAACATTATTTTCAATCAATATATAAGTTAGATGTTTTATTATATAATTGGTTATATATGATATTATAAGTGATTATTTATATAAGCCTGTCTTTCTCACTGGAGTATAAACCCCATGAGGGTTGGGAAAATGTTGTTCATCATTTGTGCCCCACCGTGCTAGGCAAACGCTATACCACTGAGCCACAACCTCAGACCAGGTAATGGATTCTTAAACAAAATAAATGGTGTTATATAACAATAATAGCAAAAATCATGACAGATCAATTCCCTTAGGACATTTTGTGAAAACAATTTTATGAATGGAGTTAAACAATACAAATACACTTTAAAAGAAATAAAGAGAAATGGAAGTACATCCAATGGAAATCATGAAAGAGCTTCACCTAGGAGACTTGTTAAGATATGCAACAATGGTTGATTAAAAAAAAAAAAAGCAGGGAGTTTAGGATCTCACTGGTAATACATGGAAAGAAAAGGGCAAAGTTGTATATTTTTTGAAGAGTGTGATGAAACATTTCTAACTGTCTAGTATTCAGTTATTTTTTTTAAAATATTGTGACTTGTGATCAAAAGTTTTAGAAACCTGAATATTTAAGGAATTTGAATATTTAACACTTTGTGCTTTCTTTTCTATCATTTCTTTAACACAATATTCTCCAGTGTGCCTGCACTCTCTGAATTATAGGAGGTAATCGCTACATAAGTCATGTCACTACCCAGCATCTAATGCTAATGAGGCAATATGTCAGAGTCAGGGATGCCTATAATTTCTTAGCATGACTCCTCAAGTTGTTTCTTCATACATTGGCACCTTTGTCTGTTACTATGGGACTTATGAAATTTTGTTAATTATTTTCCAAGTGGTTATTTACTTCAGTAGTCAGGTACGATTATTAACCACTCATATTGATAGAAAATATGTGAATTCCAAAATGCCTAATTTTGACATATTTTAAAATTCAAAGTTATTTCAGGACATGCTATATGATTACTGTTATATAAATGGAAGACAGAAACTCTAGACACTAAAAAAATACAATTTCAAGAAAATATATATTTGATCCTAAAATTTATTATTATGATTTTCAGTACTGGGGATTGAATACAGACAGTACTACTAAAGTACATCGCCATCCCTTTTATCTTTTGAGAAAGGAACTTATTAAGTTTCTGAGGCTGATCTTAAATTCATGATCCTCTCTTGCTTAAGTCTCCAAAGCAACTAGGATTACAGGCTTGTGCCACCATGCCTTACTGTTCCCCAAATTCCTGAGTGTTAGTAGAGAAATATTTATGCTTTTTTAGGTTGTTCATCATTTGTGCTCCACCGTGCTAGGCACGGTGCATAGTGTTTAGAGATATGGTTGATATTTTTAAAGTAAAAAAGTTTAAAAGATCATTTTTAATTGGAGTTCAAAGAGGAATCAACACTAACTATATATAAGAAATGTGAACTCAATCAATAGAAAGATTTGGTGGTCCCATGTTTAGTACCTACCATGGTAGTGATATTTTGTCAACAGTTTGCATTATTTTTTCTTTGAGGTAATGTATAAGCTGGCTGTTTTAATAATCAATAACAAAATTCTGATCAGGATTATAAATAGGATAGCTGTCATGGCTTATTTTTATGTTCCAATTTTTACTGTTTTACATTTGCAGCATATATAGGCAAACTTGCAATTTTTAAATATGTAATATTTTACAAGGGGTTTACTACAAACATGGTCTTGTTGGAATTCAATATCAACATATCCTATAGCTGGGATTATAGACATGTGCCATGGTGCCTGGCTCTCTATCTCTTCTTACCATGTCACTAATCCCATTCTCTTAATTACCTCCCAATGTCATGACCTCCAAATACCATCGTATGAGTAAGATTTCAACATACGAATTTTTGAAGTGACACAGACAAGAAGTAAATAACAAATTTTTGTTTTGTAAAAAAATTGTAATAATCAAAGGTAGAAACAAAAACATTTTTCATTTAAAAAAAATTAATTTGTTATATATGACAGCAAAATGCATTATAATTCATATTACACATATAGAGCACAATTTTTCATATTTCTGGTTGTACACTAGAAGCAAAATCTTTAAGTATAAAATTAAGCTCTAAATAAACTAAGCAAGCAGTATTTGATAGAATAGTTCAGAAGCATGTGACATGGTTTAAAGCTAAAACTGTTAGGGAAGAGCATAAACAAATGGAATTTGACTAAAGTAACATTTTACTTTAAGAAAAGCACTGTGAAGTAATGTAAATAGATACAAGGATTTGGGAATGATAAATGACTTGACTTCAAGATGGAAACATTGAACTCATTTTGTCTGGAAAATACATGTAGAAGTTGGGTGCAGTGGTACATGCCTGTAATCCCAGTGGTTTAGGAAGCTGAGGCAGGAGGATCGAGAATTCAAAGCCAGCCTCAGCAAAAGCGAGATGCTAAGCAACTCAGTGAGACCCTGTCTCTAAATAAAATACAAAATAGCGCTGGGATGTGGCTCAGTGTGAGTTCAATTCTTGGTACCTACACAACCCACCACCAAAAAAAAAAAATCTATCTATCTATCTATCTATCTATCTATCTATCTATCTATCTATATATATATATAGTATTTGTATTCCCTATATTCTACATCTATATGTAGATGTAGAATATAGGGAATACAAATAATTTGAACTTAGATCAATGATGAGTTTGGATTTCCATTTGCAGAGGCTGCACTATGCTATTTACATTTATACAGCACAGGTTCTTAGAAGATGCATTTGGGACGACTTTCCAGAGCCCAAGAAAAAGCAGACTGCAGTAACACTGTAGACCCATCTTTAATGCTTCAACTCATTTTGCATCATTTCAGTAAGTTTTATGTAAGTTTTGTATAAGCAGTTGAAGTCTAGAGAAAAAATATGTAGAAAATCAATTTTCTGTGTAACAGTAAATTTTATGAGCAATGGTGAATATCTTAAGAAAACTTTTAAAGATGCAAGTGGCAAAAATAATCTCAAAATAATGCAGCAAAATTATTTTATTCATATCACCCAGAAGTAGTAGGATAGCATTGGTTTAGGCAGTCTATGAGGATCCCACATGGCACAAGTTCCCTGCTGTGAGCCCTAAAGCCTGAATTTGTATTGATTTTGCTATGGTTTCAGTGATCCAGTTGTCTAGCTGGGAGAGAGAGTATTCAATTGAAGTATTAGGATGAGGTTGGCCAGAAACACCATAGTTGCTATCATCATCTAGACCATATAGAGAAAGTTCACAGTATGAAGAAATATCATGCAAAATAGAAATTTAATACAGAAGACATTTTGAAAGACATCCCTAAATAACCATGTATTCCACTGGGATGCTTTATAGCTAAGGTGTGAAGATGGTTGTTACAGCAGCTCAGGAAAAAGTAGACAAACACCTCAAGTAAAGTATTGTACAAGAACATTCTTGAATAGAAAGGGTTGTGTGCCATTAAATTTATAATTTTTTATATTTTTCTATTTTTATTATACCAGTCATCGAATCAACAATATGAAAAGTATCCCTTTGGGTTTGCCCTCAGGAAATTTCTAAACAGACTATCTTCTGATTTGTGAGACCCATCTATTCACTGATGCTAAACACTTTACCAATTTTTATCAAATTTCAATTTTTCTAATTTTGTCCAGGCTATTTCTAATTTGCTCTTTATCTCAAATCTTCAGTTGTGTATTAAATTTTTTCCTTCACTCCTACTTTTTTTCTGATCTCTGCTAAAGCAGTACCTCCTAAATATACCTTCCTGGACTACCCAAACAAATTTCACAGCCAACCAACTTCCTAAGGTTCCTCCCTATTTTGATTCTATTCTTATACTTTATGTTATCTAGCATAATATACAGTGTTATTATACACATAATAGGTCTCATTATATATATGGACACAGCATGTAAATCTCTTTCCCCTATAATGTAAACTGAATTATTCTATATTCTCAGAACTTGAAACATGTATCATTACACAGTAGCTGATTTAGTTCATTTATCATTTCTCTAATAAAATATCCAAGGCAAGATACTTTTGAAGAAAAGATGTTTATTTTTTGGCTTATGGTCTGGAAATTCAAGGTCAAAGGGTTACATCTGATGTGACCTTGCAGGCTGAATCCCAAGGTGACTTAGTATGGAAAAGAGTAGGAGCAAGTTTGTATGTGTGAATTCTAGTCTCTCTTCCTCATATTATAAAATGATGTGCATTCAATCATGGGGGCTCTATCCCAATGACATTAATCCAAATCACTTCCTAGAGTTCCTACTTCTAAACAGCATAGCTAGTTTAACTTTTCATTCTCTTAGTAGCTCATAAAGGGGATTTAATTTCTGCATGATTTATGAGAGTACAGCATATTTTAACGATAGTAATAAGCATGTAGTGACTATTTAATAAACTAACTAAAACTGATATTTTGATTTTATGGCATATCATGAAATTCATTTAATTTTCATTTCAAAATAGTTCATTAAATTAATATTTTTTAATATTATGCAGTATATATTCGTATATAGTAACATTATGCACTCTAAAATTGGGGGATGTATGTATAGAAATAAAAAAATAAATTATAGTCCCCAACTTCATGAACCTTACAGTTTTGTGGGAATGTAGACACTGAGCAAAGTATGAAATAAACCTGTAACTATGAACTTTACAAATACCAGAATGAAAAAAATAGAGGTTTTAATGAAAGAGAAGGAAAGGATTCTCTAAGAAAACAAATTTTTACTAGGAGACCAAAAATAGTTTAGAGCTAGCAAAGCAGTAGAAGCAAGTAGGTACCATTGACAGCTAAAGGAATGATCTGTATCAAGAAAGTCTTTGGTCCATGGAAAAAAATATTAAAGGTATATATACTCAGAACTTGGAAACGAAAACATGGTAGTATGATGAAGTTGGAGAGTAGGTGATTCCAAACACAAGGAAACATAGGGACTCTGTTCAAGATATTAATGCTCAACTATATTTGGTCTGCTACAGTGGTTGTTAACTATACCACATCCAACATCCTTCTTCTCTAACAAATGATTTGTAATGTTCTTTCTAATATCTGGAAGATTGATTTAATCATTATGTAATCTACCTATATATATATAATTTCAAGATTAATTCAATATTCTGGTAATACTCTAGTTGTCTTATAAAATAAAAATGAAATAATATGTAATAAAATAATCTGAATTTAAATCTGTCTATATATTCAATGTTGTTGGAGCATGACTTTAGTAGAAGACAGACTGAAGCAATCAAAAGCTTGTATCTGTGTGTAGAGTTACCAAAAATTAAAAAACTTACAAAGTAGATGAACAGACTATTATTGTGATGATTCAGATATCAGAAGTGCTGTTATTTCAGTTGCAATTAAAGTAATTTTTTGGTTAGTTTTCATAGAATACAAAGTACACTGTCTTCTCAATTTACACTATCATTTCATTCCTTGAAATTTTGGTATGAATTACACCTTACAAAAAATAATGTTTTTACTTAACAACAGTTAGTTATGTCCTAAGCTCAAATAGTTACAAACATATTATTTCATATGCACTCAGCCTCTTTAATTCACCAGAAGTCACACATAATGAGAGAAAATTCTGAATTGTTAAATTTGTTCCAAAAATAACAGGGGTCTAGCATCCCTGCCTTTTGTATAGAATGTCAGTAGGGCCTCCATCATTTTAATTATCAGTAAAACCCTCCAAATAATTGCAAATTGCCCCTGAAGGGGTGGAGCCATCTGTGACGAGAACCACTGATTTACAGGATCAATTTTGATTTTTAAGTAAGAGTTTTTAAAATCCCAATCCATTCAGGTTGAATAATTTAAATGTCCTTTTTGATATTCTAGTATATTTGAGGCTATAGGTCCTCATCAAAACCAAGTAGGTGTAAGTACCATGCTCTTGAACCTTCAACCTTAGGTATTCCAGCCTAAGGTATTATTTTGTTACCACAACACAAAACAGATTAAGAAAATATACCTTTTGTTGATAACAAGAATAATATTCTCTGAGGGATCCCAGTGAATATGTTGATAGAAAAAGGCTAAAATCTTCCTCTTTGGGACACCACGCCATTTGTATCTCTACCACATGGTCAGAATACCTTTTAAGTTTCATGATTTCTTTCCTTAATTAGGAGGCAGAGAGCATAAATTCTGGAGTGAGATTTGTACTGCCATCGTCTTAAATCAAGAGAGACCTCATAGCACATTAAATTACAGCAAATTGATTACTTGGTCAAAGGCACTTTCAAGATGGCAACTGAGAAATTTCAGCCCTTCTGTTTTCTTTCTTTTTACCACTTCCTGCATCTTCACCCTGTGGAGGTAGAGATCAAGAGATAACCACTATGAAAATATGGATAGTGAGCAGTATTTGAGAAGGGAATCTGAAAGGTATTTATGATACCCACTGTCTTCAAACTGGTGAGAAAGCATTATGGGCAACCTTCTAGATCTGAAGAGAAAACGGACAAATAAAGGAATACAAATGTAGATTATGTAGTAAATATATTTCTAAAGTGAGGCAAAAGTTCTAAAGAATCTTTCCATTTTTCTCTATAATTTGATTAAACAATTGGATATTTATATGAGAGAATGTTTTTCTTTATAGTGGTGCCAATTCCAGGTGATTTATATCCATTCTCTCTCATGACCCATCCCTACTTCATGGAAAATGAATTAAGAGTATTTAATGAGAAGTTATATAATATTTAAAAATATTGACTCTAAAATTACATAACACAAGAAGACATACCTTTTTATTGAAATGTAAATCACAAACAAAATAAACTGTTGAAAGTGTCATTAAGTGCATTAATAATATTGTTCAACCATTACCCCTCTCTAGTTGCAAAACTGAATTATTCCAGAACACCCCGTATACTTTAAATAATTACAATTTCCTTTTGTTCCCATCCCTAGCAACCAATAATTCTAATGCTATCTTTGTAGATTTGACTGTTTCAAATATTTCATATGGATGGATTCATGCAATGAGACCTTTAATGTCTGCCTTCTTTCACTTAATGTAATTTGAGATTCATACATGTTGCAGCATGCAGCAAGGTATTTTATTCCTTTTTATGGCTTAATAATATTCTATTATTTGTACATTATAATAGATTCATTGATCTGTTTATGGACATTTAGTTGGTACCACCTTTGAATATTATAAAGAATGGAGCCATAAATATTTATATCCAAGTTTTGGTGTTTTTATTTCCCTAATTCACAATGACTGAATAGCATGGGGCCACTAAAATAATTGAAGTTTCTTAGAAATCACAAAAATGTTTTTCACAGAGGCTGTACTTCATTATATTTCCATCAGAAATATATGAAAGTTTGTATTTATCCACATTTTTTCTTTTTTAAAAAATTTAAATTTGTTATATATGATAGCAGAATTTATTACAATTCATATTATTTAGAGAGCATAATTTTTCATATTTCTGGTTGTACACAAAGTAAAAACTATTTATATCTCATACATGTAATTAGGATAATGATGTCTATCTCATTCCACCGTCTTTCCTACCTCCATGCCCCCTCCCTTACCCTCCTTACCCTTTGCCCTATCTAGAGTTC
This sequence comes from Ictidomys tridecemlineatus, assembly GCF_052094955.1. Taxonomy (NCBI): domain Eukaryota; kingdom Metazoa; phylum Chordata; class Mammalia; order Rodentia; family Sciuridae; genus Ictidomys; species Ictidomys tridecemlineatus. Next base: position 42,301,812 of record NC_135482.1, on the reverse strand, counting down.
ATCTAATCCTCCCATCCCCTCTCAACAACCACATTATGATCAGTATTATTAATTCAGAGAAATATTCAGCATTTGGTATTTTGGGATTGGCTAACTTCAATTAGTATTATATTCTCCAACTCCATACATTTACATGCAAATGCAATGATTTTATTCTTTTTTAATGGTAAGTAATATTTCATTGTGTGTGTATGTATGTGTGTGTGTGTATATATATATCTCACATTTTCTTTATCCTTTCATCTACTAAAGGGAATCTAGTTTGGTTCCACAGTTTGGGTATGGGAATTGTGCTGCTATAAAAATTGATGTGGCCGTGTCCCTATAATATGTTGTTTTTAAGTCCTTTGGGTATAGACAAAGGATTGAGATAGCTGGGTCAAAATGTGGTTCCATTCCCAGTTTTCCAAGAAATCTCCATACTGCTTTTCATATTAGCTGCACCAATTTGCAGTCCCATGAGCAGGTATGAGTGTGCATTTTTCCCCACATCATAGCCAACACTTATTGTTGTTTGTATTCTTAATATCTGCCATTCTAACTGGAGTGAGATGAAATCTTAGAATAGTTTTGATTTGCATTTCTGTAATTGCTAAACATGTTAAACATTTTTCATACATTTGTTGACTGTATATCTTCAGAGAAGTGTCTGTTCAGTTTCTTGGACCATTTATTGATTGAGTTATTTTTTTTGATGTTAAGATTTTTGAATTCTTTGTATATTCTAGAGATTAGTATTCTATCAGATATATGTGTGGTAAAAATTTGTTACCAAGTTGTAGGCTCTCTATTCACATCATTGATTGTTTCTTTTTCTGAGAAGAAGCTTTTTAGTTTGAATCCATCCCATTTATTGATTCTTGATATTAACTTTTGTGCTATAGGAGTCTTATTAATGAAGTTGGGGCCTAATCTGACATGATGGAGATTTGGGCTTACTTTTTCTTTTAATAGGCACAGGGTCTATGGTTTAATTCCTAGGTCCTTGATCCAATTTGAGCTGAGTTTTGTGCATAGTGAAAGAGAGGGATTTAATTTCATTTTGTTTCATATGGACTTCCAGTTTTCCCAGCACCATATTTTTAAGAGGGTATCCTTTCTCCAATGTACGTTTTTGGAGCCTTTGACTTATATAAGGTAACTGTAATTATATGGGTTAGTCTCTGTGTCCTCTATCCTGTACCACTGGTCTATAAGTCTATTTTGGTGCCAATAACATGCTGTTTTGTTACTATTTCTCTGTAGTATAGTTTAAAATCTGGTATGGTGATTCCACCTGCTTCACTCTTCTTGCTAAGAATTGCTTTAGCTATTCTGGGTCTCTTATGTCTTCAAATGAATTTCATGACTGCTTTTTCTATTTCATGAGGAATACCATTGGAATTTTGATCAGAATTGCATTAAATCTGTATAGTGCTTTTGGTAATATAGTCATTTTGGAAATATTAATTATGCCTATCCAAGAACAAGGGAGATCTTTTCATCATCTAAGGTCTTCTTTAATTACTTTCTTTACCATTCTGTAGTTTTCATTGTAGATGTCTCTCACCTCTTTCATTAAGTTGATTCTCAAATATTTTTTAAGCCTATTTTAAATCGGGGTAGTTTTCCTTTCAGAGGATTTGTCACTGATATACAGAAATGCCTTTGATTTATGGGTTTTAATTTTATATCCTGCTACTTTGCTGAATTCACTTACTAGTTCTAGAAGTTTTCTGGTGGAAATTTTTGGGTCTTTAGGTATAGAATCATGTCATCAGCAGATAGTGTTAAATTTGAGTTCTTCTCTTCCTATCCACATCAATTTAATTTTCTTTCATCTGTCTAATTGTTCTGGCCAATGTTTTGAGAACTCTGTTAAAGAAAAGTGGTGAAAGAAGGTATCCTTGTCTTGTTCCAGTTTTTAGAGGGAATGCTTTCAATATTTCTCCATTTAGAATAATGTTGGCCTGGGGCTTAGCATCGATAGTTTTTATGATGTTGACATATGTTCCTATTATCTCTAGTTTTTCTAATGTTTTGAACATGAAGGGATGCTGTATTTGTCAAATGCTTTTTCTTCATCTATTGAGATGGTCATGATTCTTTTCTTTAAGTCCATTGATGTGATGAATTACATGTATTGATTTCCCTATATTGAACCAACCTTGTATCTCTGGGATGAACCCCACTTGATTGTGGTGTACTATCTCTTTGATACGTTTTTGTATTCGATTTGCCAGAATCTTATTGAGAATTTTTGCATCTTTGTTTGTTAGAGATATTGGTCTGAAGTTTTCTTTTTTTGGTGTGTCTTTGCCTGGTTTGGGAATTGGGGTGATTTTGGCCTCATAGAATGAGTTTGGAAGTGCTGCCTCTTGTTCTGTTTACTGAAATAAATTGAAGAGTATTGGTATTAGTTCTTCATTAAAGGAATTGTAGAACTCCAGCTGTGTATCCATTCGGTTCTGGGCTTTTCTTGTTTGATAGGCTTCCGATGGTGTCTTCTGTTTCATCACTTGAAATTGATCTGTTTAAATTGTCTATATCATCCTGATTCAATTTGGGCAAATCATATAACTCTAAAAATTTGTTGATGCCTTCAATATTTTCTATTTTATTGGAGTGCAAGTGTTCAAAATAATTTCTAATTACCCTCTGTATTTCTGTAGTAACTGTTAATATTTACTTTTTCATCATGTATGCTAGTAATTTGAGTTTTATCTCTCCTTCTCTTTGTTAGCATGGCTAATGGGTTTTAAATTTTATTTATTTTTCTCAAAGAACCAACTTTTTGTCCTGACAATTCTTTCAATTGTTTCTTATGTTTCAATTTCATTGATTTCTGCTCTGATTTTAATTATTTCCTGTCTTCTACTGCTTTTAGTGTTGATTTATTCTTTTTTTTTCCCTAGGGCTTTGAGATGTAATGTTAGGTCATTTATTTGTTCACTTTTTCTTCTTTTAAGGAATGAATTTCATGCAATAAATTTTCCTCTCAGTACTTGAAATTGTGTCTCTGAGATTTTGATACATTGTATCTATGTTCACATTTACATGTAACAATATTTTAATCTCCTCCTTGATGCCTTTTGCAAGCCATTGTTCATTCATTGTTCATTCATTCATTCAGTAGTATATTATTTAATCTCTAGTTGTTGGAAGAGCTTTTATTTTTTATTTTATTATTGATTTCCAAGTTCACTCCATTATTATCTGATAGAATGCAGAATAGTATCTCTGCTTTTTGTATTTTATAAGAGTTGCTTTTTGCATTATATATGGTCTATTTGATAGAGGGATCCATGTACTGCTGAGAAGAAAATATATTTGCTGTTTTAAGGATGATATATTCTACATATGTCAGTTAAGTCTAAGTTATTGATTCTATTATTGAGTTCTATAGTTTCTTTGTTCAGTTTTTTTTCAGAAGATATATCCAGTGGTGAAAGACGTGTGATAAGCACCCAGAATTATTGTTTTGTGGTCTATTTGACTCCTGAACTTGAGAATTTTTTTTTTTTTTGATGAGCATAGATGCTCCATTGTTTGGGGTATATATATTTATTATTATTATGTCTTGTTGATGAATATTTCTCTTAAGCCATATGAAATATCCTTCTTTATCCACTTTGATTAACTTTGGTTTAAAGTCTTCTTTATTTAACATGACGATAGAGACACCTGTTTGCTTCCGCAGTCCATGTGAGTGATATAACATCTCCCAACCTTTCACTTTCAGTCTGTGGATGTCTTTTCCTATGAGATGAGTCTCTTGGAGGTAGCATATTTTGGGGTCTTTTTTAATCCAATATACCAGTCTATGTCTTTTAATTGGTGAATTTAGGCCATTAACATTCAGTGTTATTACTAAGACATGATTCGTATTCCCAGGCATTTTTTTTTTTATTTTTGGTATTTAACTTGACTTGGTTTCTCCTTTGATTAGTTTTCCTTTAGTGTAATACCTCCCTTTGCTGATTTTCTTTGTTGTTTTTCAATTCCTCTTCATGGAATATTTTGTGGATGATATTCTGTAATGCACACTTTCTAGTTGTACTTTCTTTTAACTTCTGTTTAACATGGAAGGTTTTTATTTCATCATCAAATCTAAAGCTTAATTTTGCTATATATAAGATTATTGGTTGGCATCCATTTTCTTTCAGAACTTGGTATATGTTGTTTCAGGATGTTCTGGCTTTGAGGGTCTGTGTTAAAATGTCTGCTGAGATAGAATTGATCTCCCCCTATATGTATCTTATTCCTCTCTTGTGAACTTTAAAATTGTATTCTTATTCTGTATGCTAGGCATTTTTGTTATAATATGGCTTGGTGTGGATCTGTTTTGATTTTGTGAATTTGGTGTCCTATATGCCCCTTGTGTTTGATTTTTCCATTTCATTTTTTAGGCTTAGGAAATTACCTAATATTATTTCATTGAAGTGATTGTGCATCCCTTTGTTTTGAAATTCCATGCCTTTCTCTATCCCAATAACTCTTAGATTTAGTCTTTTAATGTTATCCCATAATTCTTGGATATTCTTCCCATGGTTTCTTAATCATCTTCACTCTGTGGTCGACTTCATTTTGAAGATTGTATACTTTGTCTTCATTATCTGATGTTCTGTCTTACAAGTGATCTAGTCTGTTGGTGATGCTTTTTATTGAATTTTTTATTTGGTTTATTGTTTTCTTCATATTAAGGATTTCTGGGGTTTTTTTTTTTTGTTTTTGTTTTTTCAAAATCTCTCTCTCTTTCTTGAAGTAATCTTTTGCTACCTGTATTTGCTCCCTTATCTCTTTTTTGGTGTGATCAATGTATGCCTGTATTTGCTCCCTTATCTCTTTGTTGGAGTGATCAGTTTTTTTCCTGTATTTGCTCATTTAGGTCATTCTTTAATTCACAGATCATTATAATTGTGAACATTCTGAACTCCTTGTCTGGAATTTCATCAACTGTGCTGTCCATGGGTTTTGTTATTGTAGTTCCTTGTTTGTTTGGGGTACTTCCTCCCTTGTTTTTTTTATGTTGTCTATGTGGTTTTCTTTTTTACAATATGGATCTGAGGCGTTATAATTTCTACCCTATAATCTTATAATATCTGTGTATATTGTCTGTGTTGTTGAGGTTCCAGATCCTACTGGTGTCCTAGGATGGATGCTACTACATCTATTATCATGGTAGGTGGTGGCATCAATAGCAGGAGGTAACTTGAGATATCAGTGGAGATGCCCCAGGATGGATGTAATGTCTTTCAGAGATGGGGCTGAAAAGGGTGGGCCTTACACTGGCTTTGGGATGCCTGCTCCAAGATGCAGCTGCCTCTAGGGCCTTTTTGGTGTCCCAAGGTAGATGCTACTGTGTGGGGAAGGCTATGGGGATGGCTGCTGTGTCTCAAGATGGAAGCGGGTTAGATCTGTGCTCCCAGGTGGTGGTGGAGAGGCCTGTCTTGGACCCTGGCTCTCATGTAGGTCAGTGAGGCAGATCTGGGCCAGGCCTGAGCTCTGGTGGGTGTCTGCCTGTGGTGAGATGGACTGGGGTCTATCCTGGGCTCAAGTTGCCATGCAAGTCAGCCAAGTAGGTCTGAGCATATTCCTCCACATTTTTACCAAAACTTGCTATATCCTGTTTTCTATTTATTGTTGTTGTTATTTAAATTATAGCCATTCTAGAAAGTGTGGGGCAGTAGCTCATGGTAATTTGAATTTGCCTTTCCTTAATGACCAATGAGGTTGAACATCTTAACTGTTTGTGTTGGTTATTTGCATATCATCCAAGTCTTTTGCCTGTTTTTAAATTGGATCGTTGTCTTTTGTGATTAAACTACACATATTTCTCATATATACTGGATTAAACCGCTACATGATTTAAGTGTGTGTTCTCCCATTTTTTAGGTTGTATGGTCACTTTCTTCATAATGTCTTTAGATGCATATAATGTTCTAATTTTATAAAGTCCTATTTATTTATCTTTATCTCATTGTTTATGCTCTTGGTGTCAAATCTAAAAATCTATTGTAATATTTGAGGTCAGTAAGATTCACCCTCATAATTTTCTACTAATAATTTTGTTTAAGCTCTTATATTAAATTATTAATATAAGTTGGATTAATTTGTTTTTAATATGTGGTGAGATACAAGCCTGAATACATCCTTCTTAATGTGGTTATCCAGTTGTCTCAGAACCATTTGTTAGAGATTTAATTATTTACCACTGAGTGTCCATGGAATACTCATTGAATATCAATTAACCATAGATGTTTGAATTACTTTTAGACTATGAGTTTTATTTCTTTGTTCTAAATGTTCATCCTTATGCAAGTATCACACTGTTTTGATTATTATGGTTTTATAATGTGTTTTGAAACTTAGTGTGAGTCCCCCAATGTTTATCTTCTTTTCCAACATTGTTTTGACTACTCAGTGCAACTTGAAATTCCATATGACTTCTATTATTGGTTTTCTATTTGTACATGAAAAGGCTATTGGAATTTTGATAGTGATTGTTCTGACTCTGTAGAATGATTTGGGATGTATTATTATCTTAACAATACAAAGTCTTCTGATCCAGAAACAGGAAATATCCTTCCATTTAATAGGTCTTTAATTTCTTTCAACCATAATCAGCATTAGAGCCTACCAGTTACCCACCAAGCAAAACTCACAACCTTGATTTTGGAGCATAACTTACCTTTCTTCACCCCCATACCAGCTAGCTGCAATTTTATCTCCAAGGACAGTGTTTACAAATTTTTTCTTCATGAAGCACTCCTCTGGATATTACAAGTTATTTGACTGGTTGATTCTAATTGTATTTGTCAACTAAGTTGGTATTTCAGTAGAAAAGCAAATTCCTATTTTTTTCCTCTGCCATCTTCCATTGTGTCCTTAAGACATATCATTTTTATATGAGATCTATCTATCTATCTATCTATCTATCTATCTATCTATCTATCTATCTATGCCAAAAGCACCTAAGGATGCTCATTGTTATATATAGAAAAGTCTATCCTTATCATCCATTGTAACCATGTACTTAATATTGTATTTTACAATATTTAAAATAATTTTAAGTATGGATGTCTTTGCATCTAGGTTAAGCATTTTTTCAGTCACTTCTCCATTAACCATTAATTTTTGAAGTAGTTAATACTCATGTCACATAACTATACTAACCAAAGTAGAAGCAAACTATTTCAAACACTAACCTACATTTTAGGAAACAAATCTTAGAAAAATTCTGCATTCAAAAGGCACTTGCCTAGAGGACCCTCATCACAGAGGATAAAAAAATAAAAAGCAATGCTAACCACTGCGTGAAGGATTTAAGTTCAGTATGAGCATTGATTCCCTGACAGTAAGAGTTCAAATATTAGAAAGGATCTGATGAAGGCTTAAGTAATATTCTCTAGAGAATGGACATGATTAAGAAACTTTAAAACCTCCATGAATAATTTTTTAAATAGTTCTTCTTTGATAACTCTTCTAGTTTTAAAACTCTGGTAAACACACAAGCTGTTTTAGAAACCAAGGCTCTGAGGATTACTTCTTCAGGGGCCAGATGCAAAAGGCATATGTTCCCAGCTGTTCCCAGAGACACTTCTGCTTTAGGTTGAACCACAGTCTGTAACAAAATAGGACTATTCTGAAAGTAGAAATTTTAATGGCAAAGAATTAGCATGATTGTGCTGATATTTCTATATGTTTATTTTTTAATTTTTAGAGCTTAGGCACACATGAAAAGACAAAAGATTTAGAGAAAGTGTTGGTGAAACTTTCTTCTAATTTTCTATCTAATATATATGTCAAGATAAATAAATTACTACTTAAAAAATAAATATAGGGACTACTGAGTTTAGTATACTAGACATATTCTTTTGTTACTTAGTCCATTAAAATAATTTTATTTTATTTACTAATTAAAATATTTGTACATACAGAAATCATCTGAAGATAGTGAGCAGTATTATAATTCAATTATACTTTTAAGTTTTTTGTCAGGGTCCTACCTTCTTTCAAAACTGAAATTATCCCAATTATGATAGTCTGCTTTTAAAAGTATAACTTTGGCATTTGGCTTTTAAAATAAATTTATTTAAAGAATGCATAAATATAGTATAATTCACTAACTGCATATGGAGGCATTATATTTAAATATTCTTTAAATTTTGATGTATCTCTAGATCAACTCAGGGAATTAAAATTACAATGTCAAAGAAATCAAATATATGTGTGTGTATATATATATATATATATATATGCATATGTTTGAATTAATTAAATAGCATTGTATTTCAGACTTTTAAATAACTTATTAGGAGAAGTGTTTCAAATGCCTTTTTAGCATACTTAAGTAGTTTGTGCTCTTTTTTCATGTATAATTTATTGTTCAGATGGGTGCATTATTACATTCCAAACTAAACCATGCATGGTAAATCAATTCTAATTTTACTGTCATATTCTGTCTCATTTTTTTCTATTTCAGTTCTGGTGTTGATGTTTATAAATTTTTTGTTGTTCATTATTGCAAGGCTATGGATCCAAGGCTGTCACTTGTATTAAAGGCAACTGGATACTTAACCATATTTTATGTGTCTTTTAACATTTTATATTCCACTGAAATTACACTTTTGTGACAATGCTTAAATAATTTACTTATTAATCCTTTTAGTCCTAGAGTTGTTTTTGCTTGTTTGTTTGTTTATTTTGGTGAATGGAGTGGAAATAGGAGGAAATATTTTTAGCTATTTATGTATGTATTTTTTTTTACTTGTGCATGGAATTATACCTATTCCTCTCTTATGATAATTTCACAATTTTCAAAAGTATTTTTAATAATTTTATGCGATTGTTTATCAGATATAATCATAAATATTTTGTGTAACAATAAGTGGTGCCCTTTATTATACATATTGTATGAACTCCAATAATTTAAATCCTCTGATATTAATAATCTTTTAGGTCATTTTTTCTTGTTTTTGTTTTGAACTTTGATGTAATTATATTTTGCTAGTGTTATTTTAGTACGACTGGTGTTTTCTTAATTTTAAGTAATGTGTAATTTTGTATAACAATGAGGGTCTCCCTCCATTACCATGCAATTTCCCTTTTCTCTCCTTTTCCCTCCCACCTAATATATCTGTTTAATGTTGATCTTTTCTTCCTGCTCTTCCTCCCTGCTCTGTTCTTAGTTGCTCTCATTATATCAAAGAAGACATTTGGTATTTGTTTTTTAGGGATTGGCTAGCTTCACTAAGCATAATCTGCTCTAGTGCCATCCATTTCCCTGCAAATTCCATGATTCTGTCATTTTTTAGTGCTGTATAATACTCCATGGTGTATAAATGCCACATTTTTTTTTTATCCATTCATTTATTGAAGGGCATCTGGATTGGTTCCACAGTCTAGCAATTGTGAATTGTGCTGCTATGAATATCGATGTGGCAGTATCCCTGTAGTACGCTCTTTTAAGGTCTTCAGGGAATAGTCCGAGAAAGGCAATGTGGGGGGAATGGGAAAATAAACAAGGAGAGTAATGAATTACAGTAGATGGGGTAGAGAGAGAAGATGAGAGGGGAGGGGAGGGGGGATAGTAGAGGATAGGAAAGGTAGCAGAATACAACAGTTACTAATAGGGCATTATGTAAAAATGTGGATGTGTAACCGATGTGATTCTGCAATCTGTATTTGGGGTAAAATTCATAACCCACTTGAATCTAATGTATGAAATATGACATGTCAAGAGCTTTGTAATGTTTTGAACAACCAATAAAAAAATTAAGTAATGTTTGCCCAGATTATTTTCTTAAAAAATAGTAAAGTTCATTTATTTTTCATATTATCACAATATACCTGGGAGAACTTCTAGATTGGTGTAATAAAGAGCTCCCAGAATCATCTGCTCTCCCATAAAAATAAAAACAGGATTTTTTTTCAAAATAAAAATTTTCACAACTCTGGAAATTATCCAAAGGCTTATAAAGATCCAAGCAATAAATATTATTATTAAAGAAAATGAGTTGAATCTCAGTTATAGGGAGCTTTGTCACATTTTAACCTTTCCCCTGGTACCCATGATTGCTGTGAAAACTCATAGCATAATATCCCCTGGGGTATCAGAATAGGTTTGCTGCAAATAATTGCCCCATCTCTAAAGAACTATCACTATTTGACTTGCCTGGCATCTCCTTGGAAAAACCTCCTTCACAGTGAAAATTTTCCTATTTCAGGGTTACATCAAGGAAAAGATATCTATGCATTGAATGTTTGTTGAAAATAATAAGCAGCAATTGCACAATATTGCATTTGCCTGTAGTAGTGAAACCAGTTGGGGAAAATTTTAAAATTTGGTCAAGAATTTGAAAGGAAAATATTAACAAAGGGGGGGGGGAATAAAGGAATGAGATGCCGGGAAGAACTTAGAAATGGCATTGCATATTAGTAAGGTTTTAAAAGTCCACAGCATGTACAAAGTTGTTTACATGTCTGGGGAAAAGTTGAGAATGCTCCAATTTTTTAATCTCCAGCTGAACTTGAAGATTTTTGCAAGTATTAAATGAAGGCTATAGAAGAATTGTAACTGTTAGTGTATTGAAGGTTTGCCTCAACACAAAAAAAACCTCTCACATCAGGATAAACAACATTGGTTTAAGGAATTTTTAAGATATATTAGTAAAATCTTTTGGTAACCAGTAAGATAACTATGAAAAGATTTTAGTGGGTGCACATGGCAAAGAGTACAAACTTTACATATATATCCAATAAAACTATTTAATAAAAATAACAAAAATAGCAAACAGCAGTGACAGCATTTTCTTGGGGATGGGGTAATTGATTTCTGGAGATGCCATATAAAATGTCATTTTTCACAAAAAGTTATAAAAAATTATGTAAAAAGACTGTGTACTGCTTTGAAACATGTTTGGAGACTCACAGATCTCCATAAATACACTATGGCATTTTAAGTCCTTACTGATATCTAATAATTTTCTTTATAGAAGGAAAGTATGCATATATGAGTACATATGAAATTATGTCTAAAGAATTCAAGGATAGTATGAGAACAAAGTCTCACTAAATATAAATTGTCAATAAGAAATGAAAATTGTTTAAAAGAAAAACTAAATAGAAATTCTGGAATTAAAGTTTTAATAAATAAATTTAAAATTTAGTCAACAGTAATCTTAACAGGAAGAAGAAATAAAAAAATCTGAATGTAGTCATTTTGGAAGTATTCAGTCTAAAGTATAAAAAGAAGTGAAAATAAAAAAGGTTGAATGAAGGCTAAGAATATCATCATTGAATCAATATATGCATAATGGCAATCCCATAATTAGAAGAGAAAAAATATATATATATAATATTTGAGGAAACAATGTTTGAAAATTTCCAAATTTGAGGATAACCATTAAACTAGATCCAAGAGGCTCAAAAATTTTAAGTAGAATGAACTCAGAGATCTGCATTTAAATGCAGTGTAAGCTTTATAGGCAAAGTATTGGAAGGCAAACTTATCAAAAGAATCCTGAAAGCATCAAGAGATCCCCTATCATGTACAAGGGATCCTGGATAATCTTAATAGCTGGTTTCTCATCAAAAACCATGAAACTGACTTCCTTAAGATTCCTAAAGCTCAAGAAGAAAAAACAAAAAATCAATAAATGGGATGGATTCAAACTAAAAAGCATCTTCTTAGCAAAGGAAACAATTAATAATATAAAGAGAGAAGATACAGATGGGGGAAAATTTTTACCACATGCATCTCAGATAGAGCATTAATCTCCAGGATACATAAGAACTCAAAAAACTTAACACCAAAAAAACACACAAATAACCCAATCAATAAATGGATTAGGGCTGGGGCTATAGCTCAGTGGTAGAGTACCTGCCTTGCACATGTGAGGCACTGGGTTCAATCCTCAGCACCACATAAAAATAAATATATAAAGATATTGTGTCCATCTACAACTAAAAAAATTTAAAAGAAAATAAATGGATTAAGAAACTGAACATTCCACAGAGGAACAATATAATATACATGAAAAAGTGTTCAATATCTCTAGCAATTAGAGAAATGCAAATCAAAACTACTCTATAAATTCATCTCACTCTACTCAGAATGGCAATTATCAAGAATACAAGCAAAATAAATGTCAGCGAAGATGTGGGGAAAAGGTACACTCATACATTGCTGGTGGGACTGCAAAATGTGCATCCACTCTGGAAAGCAGTATAGAGACTCCTCAGAAAACTTGAAATGGAATTGCCATTTGACCCGGCTATCCCACTTGTTGATTCATACCCAAAGGATTCCAAATCGGGATACTACAGTGACATAGCCATATCAATGTTTATAGCAGCTCAATTCATAAGAGCCAAACTATGGTACCAACTTAGATTCCCTTCAACAGATGAATGGGTGAAGAAAACATGGTACATATAGATACAATGGAATATTATTCAGCTTTAGAGAAGAATGAAATTGTGGCATTTGCAGGTAAATGATTGGAGCTGGAAAATATCATGCTACATGAAATAAGCCAATTTCCCCAAACCAAAGGCTAAATGTTTTCTCTGATATGAGGATGCTAATTCATAATAAGGGGGTGGCTAGCGAAGAATAAATGTATGTGGGATTAGAGAGAAAGGAGTGAAAGGAGGAGAGGGGATATGTGGGTAGAAAGGATAGTATAATGAATTGGACACTATTACCTATGTACATATAAAATTACACAACCAGTGTGATTCTACATCTTGTACACCCAGAAGTGTGAAAAGCTGTACTCCATTTATATGAGATGTGTCATAATTCCTTCTCCTGTCATGTATAACTAATTAGAACAAATAAAAAGGAAAATAATCAAGGAGTCAGAAGAAAGGGGTAGAAATAGTATCTTCAAACTGCAGAAAGAAAATAACTGTCACCTTTCAATTTTATCATGGAACCAGCAAAACTTCTACTCAGAAATAGAAGAGTAGTTTTGACATTTCAAGTTAAAAACAGAAATTATTTTTGGAAATAACACAAAGGGAATGCAAGCCAACATAAGTGGATAGATGATAGAATCTTGAATCCACAAGAAGATATAGAAAGGATTGGCAAATTTGTTTCATAAATAAATATGAAAACTTATTATAAATGTATTTTTCTTATAACTACTTTCTTCTCCTGAGACCAAACCTGTATAAAATGATTACTATAAAATTATGTTGAAAATTTATAAGATATGATGATATATTTTACATGACTATGTTACAACAAAGAAAAAAGGAGGAATTGGCACTATTTTGAAGTGAAGTGAGGTGGAATCTTCTTCTTATATGCATTATTGAAGTTAGCTTGGTATTGATAAAATCTAGAGGCTAATTATAATCTGTAGCGGAACAAGAAAAAAATAATTTTCATAACATGCACAAAGATTGTAACAGAAAAAAAATAGATGAACAAAAATTCACATGCTATATGGAAAGCAAATAAATAACAGATATAAATACTACTATATCAACTGTAACATTAAATGTAAATGGAATAAAGACTTCAAAAGGTAGAGATGGACAAAACATTTTTTTTTAAAAAAGAGCATGATGCAACTAAATTCACTTATAAGTGACATACTTTGGATTCAAAGACACAAACTGTTTTAAAGTATGGGAAAAACATATGCCATGTAAACCATAAACAAAAACTAGAATGGCTGAACTAATATAGGACAAAATAGACTATGAGACATTAATTGTTACAAAACAAAAAAATGGCATTTAACAATGATTAAATTCCAACTCAACAGAAAGACATAAAAATTGTACATGTGTATGCCCTGCACAAAAAAGACTCAAAATAAGTGAACAAAAACCAGAGAATTGAGCGAAGTAGATAATTCCACAATAATAATGGAGGTGTCAATAACAATATATTTTTATGTTAACCATGCTTTCTACTAAATGTTCACACTAAAATATTTTTCCTTGATAAATAAATGCATTTTCAAAATATTGTATCTCTCATGGCAATTTTTGAACTATTAAATTTTAAATTCTTTATGAAAAGATATTTCTCCAATTGTAAGGATCACAAAGAGTAATTCATGTTTCACCTTATGTTAGAAGAGAAATATATATTTTTATTCTACTCCTTTCCCCTCCTCCTACTTCATAGTTTTAAACTTCAATGGTTTGTAATTATAAACTAGTTTTCATAGTGACAAAAATAAAAATAAGTCTAGATTGCATTTTTATATTTGTCTTTTGATATTTACTTAACTAATCCAAGCATTATAATTTACTTTAAATATGATTTCTTGAATTATTAATTTAAAAATTTTACAATAAAGAATTTACAAGAGCCTCATAGAAAATGACATAATGTGAAGAATTTGTTCAACAACATTATTTGAATATAATAAAAATCAGGGTCCTACCAATGCCATATCAGAATCACATTGCACAGGACTGAGAAGGAATTTGGAGGAAAGATAATTTCATAATGAAAATAACCATGACTTTAGCAAAGTTATGCTTCTTTTGTCTTCATGTCTTCAAACTGAATTCATAAAATTAAATTATTATTATAGTTTACTAAATAGGCATATTTATTTTGCCATTATCATTCTGGAAAAAATAATAATGTAAAATTTATTTAGTAGTACTTTGTGATAGATTTTTTTTGTCTACTTTAGGTCCTAGAATCTTGGGTATATTGTCAGCTATTGGCCATCAAGGCAATAAATCTAAATAAAATATGCCTGAAGTAATTCTTCCCTTGGTATTTTGTAGAAATAATAGGTATTTTCATTTAGATTAAGTCAATCCACATTAATAACTGTGAACTTATAAAACTTGCTATATAATTAATATATACTTAGCAAATCTATTTTTTAAATGCAAATATGAAAGACAGTATTTCTATTATTTTTCTACACTCTCTTAGACAATATCTTTGTAATTACCTTAACAGAAAATATAATCCTTATTTAAGTTGGGAACGCTGAAAACTAACATAGTATAATAGAACTATTTCTGATGTCTACATCAAAGGCCACTTAAGAACTACATGGTCTTTGACATACTAAGTTGTTGTAGTCAGTAGAAAAAGCTAAGTATGTTAGTAAAACAACTAAAAACATACTGATTTAAGGATTTAATGATTATCTATGTTTATTTCCCTTTCTACAAAAAAAAAATCCAAAATTGACTGTCTTCCAATTTGAAATTAGTATCTTTTGTGAGTGGTAGCAGTACACTGGAAAGTCAGAGAATGTAGTACATGCATTACTGATACCTATTTTCTGGACCTATCAGCAGCATATCATTTTCCCAAATATTAATAGGTGAGAAAATAGTATCATGGCCAAGCTAATAGGAAGACAGGGAATCATCTAGCTAGACAACCATGGATTCAGCCACAGTCGTATCACTATAAAAAATAAAGAGAAAAACAAACAGATTTTGTTGGACAGCTCATTAGTATTTTTATCAAAATTTTCAACTTGTCAATGATCTTCACTGAAAAGCAAGATAATTAAATGTGCATTACAAGTACCTAGGTTGCCAAAAGAATTAAAATAATACAATGCAGGTAAAAGTATTCTATAACCTGCATTAGCATTTCTTCTGTTTGTATTCTGCCTCACTCAAAACACAAAACTCAACTTTTCCCCTCACAATGCACATTGAATTACAAGTAGATTAGCTTTTTATAAAAAAAAATAACATTTGAGGCAGTGGTTATTGATTTTTAATGCGCATAACTGTCACAAAGGGATGTGTTTAACATGTACAGACACAGTGTCATCCCTGGAGATGCTGATTTATTTTTGATGAAGCTCAGAATCCTCATTCTTAACAAGCCTTTCAGGTGAGAAAAGGTCTGTGGTAATCTCTAGATATCACAATAACTAAGTCAGAGTTAGAATAAAGTTTTACTTCTCTCTCTCTCTCTTTTTTTAATTTCCTATACATCTACTTTAAAATAGGGTAATAAAATATTTATATTGGACTAAATTATGTCATCTCTAAATATTTAGTATTGTTCATTTTGTTTGGGAGTAATTCAAAAGAAGACTTATTTCTTTTATTCCTTCTTTTGCAATTAAATCAAAATATGAAGACCTGCACTTATGATGTGAATATATGAGCATATTTTAAAAAAACTTAGTAAATGAATTTTAATGCAGGCCTCACATAACATAAAGTTTCCAAATGAATCATCTATAAAAGTGTACCACATCTGTGTTTTGCTTGGGAGGTAAGTTCTAGAGGAAATCATCCTGTTTCTGTTCCTGGAATCTTCATGCAAGTAGCATCTGGATAAAACAGTCTCTAAGTAGAACTGTGAATGATGATGATGTTATCACTTGAACATCCTGAAGACTGTATATGCACATAACAAAATACAATCTATCTTAATTTGCCTTGCAGATTATGAAGTAATTATTTGTTCATGGGTCTCAGATCCTTTTGTTTTCAAACAGAATGGAGCTGCTTCAAATATACAATTTTTAATATTACACCAATAAATCACAGTTTTGTATATCTCATTCTCATTCTAATAGAAGTAGAATGGCCTCCTCAAATCATCAGGTATAAACTAGGTTTACATGCTACAAATTAATGAACGTTAATATTTCCTGCCTCAGAGAACCCTTCAGTGAGTCTAATCTTCAGTGAGTCTTCTGCTATGAAGTTCATTATCCAATGTCTTGAAATGTGTATTGGGGTATAATTTGTATTGAATAACTTTTAGTCTGTAATTTAGTGACCACGTAAGCAATGAATCTTTGTAGGGCACTCACTATGTTTAAGGCAATGTTTCAATTGCTATGTTTACTTTTTTGAGATACGAATGAATTTATTAGATCTATTTGATTGTTCTATGACAGAATTAAAATTGTGATCCTCACCCCCAATACCAAGCTTCCATTTGTGTCATTCATATGTGTACATAGATCACAAACCAATCTTGTTCTCCATGATTCAAAGTGACATCTGTATGATACTAAGAAGCTTGCAATCACTGGGTCTGGGTATCGTAAAATTTTATATTTTGTGCCACTGCAAGGCTCCTGATCTGAGGTATTATATTAGTTTTTTAGGATTTTCATAACAAAGTACCACAGACTGGTAGTTTGATCAACAGAAATTTCTGGAGGCTAAAAGTACAAGACTATAAGGCGTTAAAAGTTTAGGACTCTCCTGGTTTGCAGATGCTGTGCCTTAAGTAGTCTTTCTTCCTTAAATGCACATCATTAGAGTTTGTCCATGTGTCTAAATTCTCTTCTTATAATAACATCATGAATCAGATTGAATTAGAATAGCCTCATTGTGAATTAGTCATCTCTTTTAAGGATTTGTCTTCAAATATGGTCACACTTTGGAACTTCACAAATGAATTTTAGTAGAACAAAATTCATTCATAATAAGACATAAGATCTGGTGATTATATTCTAAAAATAATGTAAGTGTATAACCCAACACTTTTACTACAGTAAACTTAAAAAAATATTTTTGACTGTCATTGAATAATTTTTTTAATAAAATGATTCATTCATTATAAAAATTCAAGCTGAAACACATAAAGAAAAGCCAGAGCAAATTAAGTACAATAATACAGAAATAACCACATTTGATATCTTCTAATAATAATTCTGGATATTTAACCATCTACCTGTCTATGGTAGGTTGATGAAATTTGCTTTTATGTAAAAATTAAGTAGGATTGTATAATTTTAATAAAAGTTTAATTTTATTGGCTTGAAATAAACAAAATAAAAATATAAAGGAAAGCTGAACATCAAATAAACACTAAATCATATGAGAAATATCATTTCCTTCTGATATAAAACCATTAAAATTAAAATAATTTTTAATTTAAAATTATAATTTAAAGCATACATGTTACTTATTGACTTTATTCCATAAAATATGAGGAAATTAGCAAACTATCTCCTGCCTTCTATGTTCCTCTATTTAATTGACTATGTTTCATTAGATAAATTAGTGTTTGATCTTATCAAAATTTATAATTTTTGTAGAATATTTTCTACATTGCTTAGTAGTAGTTCTATTAAATGTCCACCACATATCTTTTCATAATTTTTCTTCATTTCTTATTTGCTCATCTTTTGAACATTTGCATTCTGTCAAAAATTTCTTTTGTTTCATTTCAAGTTAGGTTCTTGATTTTGTTCTCTGTGAATTCCCGCTTATTTAAAATATGTAACTTCTACCAGGTGCGGTGGCACATATCTCTAATCCAAGGGCTCAGGAAGCTGAGATAGGAGGATTACATGTTCAAAGCCAGCCTCAGCAAAAGTTAGACACTAAACAACTCAGTGAGACCTTGTATCTAAATAAAATACAAAACAGGGCTAGGGAGGTGGCTCAGTGGTTGAGCAGCCCTGAGTTCAATCCCCAGTACCAAAAAAAATAAAAAATAAAATATATGACTTTTACAGTTACAAAAAGTACTTTTGTTACTTTATTTATTTTTTTGACAGAAAAGTACGAACATAATTTCTATTTATTTTCATGGCACTATGAGTTTCCATAAAGAAAGGAGCCCATACTGATTTTCCTCTTTGTTAGTTATTTTCCAGTTCATCTCAACTTCCCTGAGGATTCTTTCCTGTTCTTCAAATTCACTAACATTACCACACATAAAGTAGTGTGTCGATGTTTATCATTTTTATTGTTCTTTATCTTTTGTCACTAATCTGTAGATTGAAACTTTTATTCAGAAAAATGTTTTACCATTCTATGAATGTCAACAAGAGAGGAAATACTCATCTGGGCAGCTCTACAAGAAAAACATTTGGATTTCATGTGACGGAATTTAATTCCATTTTCTAATGGGCTAAGCTTTTATTCTGAAATACTTTTTAGACTTAACTGAAGTGTTGCAAGAACAGTATAAAGATTTCCTTATGTCCTTCTTCTGCTTGCCTTTATGTGAACATCTTTTATATCCTTAGCATATTTATCTAGAACAGAACGTTTACATTAGTAAAATATTATTGCCTAAATGTAGACCTTATCTGGATTTCACCAATTAAAAACCATCTTTCTTTTAAAAATTAGACTATTTTTGGAACAGTTTCAATATACCAAAAACTGAGAAGACAGTACAGAGTGTTCTACATACCTCACACAGAGTTTGCCTATTTTATTAACAAACTTACATTAAATTGTTTCATTTTTTGCAATCAATAAATCTACACTGGCGTTTTATTTTTAACTGAAATTCACAGCTTATTTGGTTCCTTTGTTTTATCTAATGTCCTTTTCCTGGATATTAAAATTGTATTTGACTGACATGAGTTTTGAGGCTTCTCTTGTCTATGAACATTTTTCTGGTGCTTGAAGACATGGATAAATTTGAAGAGTATTGATCAGGTACTTTGTAGGATTTCCCACTATTGGATATGAGGTGTCTCTAAAAAAGATGATGTGTTAGGCAATGCAGGAACGTTCAGGGGTAAATGATTAGATTATGGCAACTGTAACCTCATCTGTACATTATACATTTGATGAATGAATAAATTAAATGTACTGCTGGGTAATAACTATAGGTAAGTGAGTTATGGTTGGAGGAAGAAGTTTGTTAGGGGTGTGCTCTTGGGGATCACATCTCTCTTGCCCCTTGTTTCTTGTGCTCCTTGTGTGCTTCCTGCTTGACATGAGCTGAGTAGCTTTCCTCAGCCATGCTGTTCCACCATGATATTATGCCTCATTTTGTGCCCAAAGCATTGGAGTTGGCTGCCCATGAACTAAAACCTTTGACACTGTGAACCTGAAATGAACTTTTATTCCTCTAGGTTGTTCTCATCAGTCACAGTGAAGAAAAGCTGAAGGACATACTCATTTTTGGAATGTCCTAATGCTGTTCTCATGATTACACTGGGTTCAAAGAAAGATTTCAGAGGTAAAGTAACATATCATCACTCATATAAAGACTACCAACAGATGACATGACTTATGACTCTTGTTATTTATTTTGATACCACCTTAGCTGAGGTGGTATGTGGTAAGTCTTTCCACTATAAAGTTATGTGCACCTCCTTCTTTTCATTCTCAACTCTTTGAAAGGATGACACTATGTGCATCTCATACTTAATAAGTGGGAATTATATCCTCTCTTCTTTAGGGAAGAATATTTACATAACTACTAGAATTTTGCTTCATGAGAATTTATTTGTTCACCCCAAATTATCAGTGTATTCTGTTAGTATTTATATCAATATGCGTATTTATGTTAAACAATCTAATACCTTTACAATTTTGTTTTAAATTGATTCAGGTTTGGTCATTGGTAGCTTTTTTTTTTTTAGCTCTTGTGTTCTTTAGCTAGAACTCATCTTTATAAAATAGAGAAAATAGAGGCTATTAATGATCAAGCCTGGGATTTACTGTATCTAGGAGCTTATTGTGCCATGAAGCATAGAGGCAGCATCTTACAGGTTCACTGTTGCCATAGAGGCTTCCTTATTGAAATGGAATCTGACCTTCAGAAGAAGGTCAAATCTGGGCCCTTTCGCTTATACTACTGACAGGAGGAAATGGCTTCTCCTGATCTTTGTCCTTAATTACAATTACAGTGGTGATAGAGGAGGTCGTCCATCTATCAGGTCTATTAGCAACCTAGGAATCTCCTCAGAGTCAACTGAGTGATGAGAAGAGGTAGTTTATATACTTTACTGGTAAAAACGCATCATCACATGTGATAAGCCCCACTGGGAGCTGTTGCTGTCCATCTCTTAAACAGGAGTTGCCTGATCAAAAATAAAATCCAATTGGCTCAACTTCAGGCAGTCATTTTAGTAACACAAAATGTATCAACTGACAATTTTCCCTATCAGACTCAGATTCTTTTGCCAAATGTCTGGCTATCTTGTCCAACAGATGACAATAATTTTTCAGTTAATGTGGACCCTTTGGAACAGAGATTTCTGAGCATTTCTTTTCTCAAAGGCATTCAATCTATATGAATCAATGTGCAATAAACAGAATAATGCCCTCCTAAGATTTCCATACTTTTCAGAAGCTTTGAGCATATCAGACTGCATGGCAAAGAAGGAGTCAGCTTACTGATGGAATTTTCTAAACTGTTTTCCCTGAAATGAGAAGATTGTTCTGGCTAATTTAGATAGTCTTGATGCCATCATAAAGGTCCTTGGAAGTAAAATATGGAAGCAAAAGGTGGAATCAGAGAAAAGATGTGACAATAGAAGATGATCAAACTGTTTAATGATGCAGACTTTGAAGACAGAGGAGGGGCCATTATTAGGGAATATAGGTAAGCCCTAGAAGATAGAAAAAACAAGAAAACCAATCCTCTGCATAGTCTCCAGAGAGGCATGTCACCCTTATGACATTTTCATTTTAGCCCAATGAGACCCCAAATGAACTTGTAGCCTACAGAAATAAAAGATAATAAATTTTGTTATTTTTAAGTCCCTAAGAATTCTGATTTTTTTAATGCAACAAATGGAAACTATGGAAAATATGTAAGGTCACATATTTCTCTATAAATTCATGCCATAATACAAGAAACCTTTTATCCCTTTTGGAGTTCTGTATATTATTGGCAGTCATCAAGGGCTCGTTTCTCACTTCTCAAAATATACCTGGGCTCTTCAACAAGACACAATATAATTTTCATTCTTCTTACCAGCCTCGGGATGCAGTCCTCATGGAGAATTTAAGGATTTATTTAAGTGTGTTCAGTTTTAATTATATGAGACATGGCGTTTTTCTATTATTGATCAAATATGAGGGGTAAATTGTAATAAAAATCTGATATCATTTTGATGTTTGCTGACAGCTTTCAAATATCTCCTCCCCACTCTCCCTTATTTGCCTTTTATTTAGACAAGCTCTAAAGAAATATACACTCACTCACTTGACTAGCAGAGGAGTTCCAACTATTAACCCGGGGGGCTATTCATGAGGACCCTGCCCCACCCAAACTACAATAGATACCAAAGTTCAGTTGATATTCTTTCCTTCCTCCCAATCCATTTCAAACTGTCCCACTCTCCCTAGAAAATCCCATCACATGAGAAGTAATGCTTTGGATACCTTCTTGATGTGTGTTTGTGTGTGTTTGTGTGTGTATGTGCGTGTGTGTGTGTGTGTGTGTGTGTGTGTGTGTGTGAGAGAGAGAGAGAGAGAGAGAGAGAGAGAGAGAGAGAGAGAGAGAGAGAGAAATTGATTATCCACCTGAACATCTGAACTGAACTAATATGGAGTGAAAGCTTGAAAGCTTGATCCCACTTTTGGTTGGGTAACCACAAAAAGACTATGACAGAGGACAATACCATGTGTATTACAAAAGGAGCAAGTGGCTAAGACTGAATGATGGAAGAAACTGGGGTGATTCTAGGGAAATCAGATTCAGCTATTGGTATTAAGAGAAAGTCGGGAGCAGCTGGCAAAATGCAGTAGAAAAAAAATTGGGGGATATCATGATAACGAAAAATAGATAGTCCTCTAAAGAAGGAATTGAATGAATTAGCATGAAGGAAGGTGTATGTCTTGAAATTGCTTACATCCAAGAAGAAGAGAAACATGCAGAGTTCAGACAGATAACATGGGGAGGGAGGTCTATCTGTAGGCAGGGCCCTATCTATTATTTCAGTAGAATGTAGGATATCTTTCTGTGAGTGATGTGTAAGGAGAATGAAAAGGAAAATAGACGGTTAATGGGTATCTAAAAATAAGACTTTTATAGTTTAATTGCTAAGTGACCACATTGGAGAAAAACAAGCAAAAAAGAGGATAATACCATGATGAGAATAAAAAAAAATTACAAATTGTTAGTGTGATATGATATCAAACTCTAGGTCCTGGAAAATAAATTGGTTTTTATCTGACAGTCAGAGTATAATGTTCCCAAACTTAGAAATCTAGAGGCTAGCATGCAGGAAAATAGATATTAGAAAAGGATAGGTAAAATATTCTGACTTTCGTGTATAAACCAACACTAGACTTTTCTAACTTGCTTTTAATTCTGTTTGAGTTCCTTTATTTTCATTGGAATTTATTTAAACCCATTGATGATTCAAAACATGTCAAATTGTTTAAATTGAGTACTATGTCATTCTCTACATTTTATGATATCAAATCATATGATGCTCTGCACCTTAAATAATAACCATTTAAATTAATCCATACTCTGCTTAAGAAACTAAATCTTAATGTTATCACATTAAAATAAAAATATTAAATTTAGTTCTTTTGATTTACCTTGCCCTTGTGTATATTAATTTACTTCTTACACTCTAACAAATTTGAAAAAATTAAGAGTAAAATGATTAATCTTAACACTGATAACTCAGAATTTAACCAAAATCTACAGTATATTTAACCTATGTAGCATGCAAATTTGTTATCAAATGATTAGAGGGGATTAAAATATTTTGTGAATGTCCAATTTTATGGATTTGAGTTTTTCTTATTTGTGGAAAGAACTTGGACTATTCTCTGTAGATTTTAAGGGAAGAGGTCTATTTCATAGGGGCGCTTGGACCTGGAAAAGACATATTTTATTTGTAGGGCATTTCTAGCATTTCATAAGAGGACTAGGTCTACTAAACATTTGTAATATTCAGGAAAGTTCTACCTAATGAATAATCTCATATTTTCTGTCAACTTCTTTTAACTTTATAATTCTTTCGTTTCCTAACTAATAAAACAGGAACTATAACAATGGCCTGGTCAGAATGCCAAGCACACTATATTAAGAACCACTGAACTTGAGTGTCTTTGAAGTCCTTTACAATTCCATTATTCATGGATCTGTGGATATAGTATTTTATAGTCACTTAATTTTTAAAATTGTGGTTGTTTCATTTTTAATCCACATTTTCTAATACTGTTTGCTCAGCAAAGTTAAGACCAGAGTAAATGATCTATACTTAAGGACTCTTTTGCATTTTTTTCTCCCATTATTCTACAAACAGTGACTTGTACAGAAGAAATTTGTAAGTAATTTAAATAAAAACTGACTATTCCTTAGTTATTTACCATACATATTTACTAGTATGAAAGTTCTTATTTTTCCCCAGCTCTTTTACTTTTATCAAATCTAGTTATGTTATGCCATTTTGTAAAAAATTTATATTAGCTTAAATTTCTGTTGGTTTTTTTTTTTTGCTAAATAAGCTATTTGTCTTTTTCCTTTATTTTTTATTTTTTCTGAGATTTATAAAATGCATTATTCTGAGAGACCAACCTTTGTCATATTGAACACTAAACTCAAAGTTAAAAGGGACATAGAATTTGAATTATCCACAAAGTGTATAACGTCATAAAAAAAAATTCTGGGTGTGGTGGTGCACTCCTATAATCCCAGCGTCTGGGGAGGCTCACACAGGAAGATTGTGAATTCAAAGCCAGCCTCAGCAACTTAGCAAGGCACTTAGCAACTCAAGGAGACTCTGTCACTAAATAAATACACACACACACACACACACACACACACACACACACACACACAATGCTGGGGATATGATTCAGTGGTTAAGAGCCCCTGGGTTCAATCCTGGTATAAAAAAAAAAAAAAAAAATCTTTTGAGCTGAATTTTTTTTCAGCCTAAAGATGAACATTTTGGAAAGTTTGAACAAAATCTATTTAGTAGATTTTTTTCCTTGTATTTATATGAAAATAAAAAAATGTTAATATTTCTATTTTGACAAAAATCCCTGCACTGTTTATTTCCCCTCAATAGCAGCTAAAGTTATAAACATGTAACTTGATTGGATTGGAGTTTTCACTGTGGAAGAAAAATATCAAGAGAAATTTTTAAAAATTCAAGGTTTTTGAAAGTTATAATGACTTATACTTTAAGGTTTATGGAATGTATTGTGGATTTTGTTCAATTTCTCCAGTGAATAGCACTGTAGATTAGTAAACTGAATATAGAAACAGAAATTCTCAATTTTAATTTTCATCTTTGCTGTCCACATTTTTTAGTTTTGCTTTCTCAATATCTACTCTATAAAACAGGGGAGAAAATAATAATAATCAGTCTGGGATCCTGTACTGTGGTATGATTTGCTGAGAACTGATATGGATATGAACTTTGCTGAGCTCCAATTATAAGTTGTGTATAAAGTGCATTAAGAAAATCAACTGGAATTGCAGAAGAAAAGCTACTTTCAATTCAGATACCCTGCATGGTCCACTGGGAGCAGAATCTTCAGTCTATTATCTCATAAACCTGATTACAATGATTCCTGGGTCTGATCTATTTTCAGTCCTCTTGGCATAATTTACCTGAAAATTACTAGTATTAGAAAGACCAGTATAGGGAAGGTGTTTGAATATGACACTATTTTTTTAAATTTTTTTTTGTCTTTCCTTGATGCAAAAAGCAAAATGAAGCCTTTTTGAAAATACCTACCTGATCTATTTTCAACTTTGTTCTCACTGACCCAGTTTGGCAACCAAAATTAATTACAAGCTATATTAAATCTTTATACAATAAAAATGTTATTTTTGGGCACAGTCTTGTCCAATTCCCAGTTGTGCTGGGGCAATAGGGTAGGTTGCATACAGTCCAGAGAAAGTGCCCAGAGACAGCATGGGAGACTCATGATTCACTGGGGAAGGCTTACAAGATATCAGTGACTGCTCCCAGAGGTATTCAGTGATGCTTTACCAAATAGTGTCTTTCCTCTCTCATGGTGTTTTGTCCAATGGTGGCATGTTGGATGAGTTACACCTATTCCATAGAGCTGTCAGTTTTCCACCCATATCCACTCAGAGAAACATTTTATATATTAGGCTGTAGAAGCACTGGCGTCATCAACATTAGTGTGCTTGGTTTGCTTAGTTTGCGTGTATGACCAGCATCCAAAGAAGTCCTGGTATATGTGCAGGAAAGTAGCCTTCTACAGGTAACACTAATTTGCCCTAGTTTATACTGTGCACAAGAAAAGTCATTTTCCTTCAAGATAATATTTATCTGGACTTTCTGACCCATCATTTCCTTAACTGCTAGGTTTTGAGAACGGAAAGTTGGCATTCAGGAACATGAAGTTTTCCTCTTCCCTTTTTATTTATGGATGATACAGCACTTGATTCTGTGCTACGATACTTTAAATTTACATTTATTCACTTTGGGCCATATGATGCCCTATCATGGGGAAAAATGAAACAGGAAGAAAATTCATTGAGGTCTACTAACTAAAAACAAGAGTGCAATTTGCCACCCAGCATGTCCTCCGATATGCACAAACAAGAACTTGTCATAACCATCTGTAGATCTGTTTCTAAGAACATGCACGCAGGCCAAAAACCAAAGGAAGTCTGCCTGAATTAATAAATGTGTGGAAGGGGAGCTTGTAAGAAATACGTCTTTAGCAGATATGGGCAAGTATGTTTTCAAGTGCAAGAGAAACTAGAGTCAACAAAAGTTCCCTGTTGATCCAATGTTGTTTTTATCTTTGATTTTCAAAAATGTATCTGGAAATCAAAATGTGTGCAGAAGAGACACCTAAATGATTATTCAAATTGTTTGCATATATGTACATTTTCAGGTAATTTGGTTTGTTAATAATTTAATAATGATGATATTATAATAACATTTATTTGACATTTACTTTTTAAATAGAATTGATTCCTTTATTAATTATTTTAATCCTCAAAATTGCACTTACAATTTTTTTTTCACTTTGCAGATGGAAGTACTGATGCCTTTATCTATGGTAACAATGTTTGTGTGCAGAAGTGAAGCTTTTGCTTTAATCTAGAAAAGCTATCATATCAATATGATATATTGTGTTGCAATCAATAAATCACAGAAGAATTTAGACTCCACATTAAGATTTACAAAGAACTAGCTGGACCCTGTACTCAGATATATATTGATTATTTAGCAGTACATATATCTAGCTGATAGAATGTTGATTATGCTGGCCTGACAACATGTGCCCCTTAAAAGAAAATAATCTAAAGATATAAATATCAAATTTAGTACTGTTTGTAAAGAACCACAAAATTGGTTGGGCATGGTGGCTCATGCTTGTGATATCAGAGGCTCTGGAGGCTGATACAGGAGGATCACGAGTTCCAAGCCAGCCTCAGCAACAGTGAGGCACTAAGCAATTCAGTGAGATCTTATCTCTAATAAAAATACAAAATGTGGCTCAGTGGTTGACTGCCGCTGAGTTCAATCCCTGGTACAAAAAAAAAAAAAAAGAAATCACAAAATTGATATTTTATTTAATTTTCTAAAATGACTGGAATCCAATATCTCTACCATGATGTGCAAGAACCTAAATGATCTACCTGTATCCCCAAACATTGCTCCCAGTCTTTTACAGTCACACCATAGCCATGCTTTTCCTTCTTGAGAAAGCTTAAATACAGTGTATGACTAGGGGCTTCCTCAGTAAGGGTTATTGCATTACAGACATATATATGGGGCTATTTCTCAACTCCTCAGCTTTACTCCAATGTCATTTTCTCTGTGAAGACTTATTTGGCCATCAAAAAATGCGATTCTTTCTCATGATCCTTGTTACTTATTTCCTATGTTTTACTTTACTGATTAGCATATTTCATGATCTAAGGAAATATATATTTACTTATGTAGTCACTTTTTCTCATTTGAGTCTACCACTGGAGTTATGGCATTAACTGATAAGAATGTAATCAATAAGAATGTAAGTTATAGGTTATAGATTAGTAAAAAATATGGATTTATAGATATAAGATTTTGATAAGTGAGATAAGACAATTTATAAAGCAAGAACTGTCATAGATGGGTCTAAGACTTCATTTTGCTGCCTTCTGTTAAAAAAACAAAACAAAACAAAACCTGTTATGAGAGCTGTTTCTGAGAAACTGAAATGAAAGATGTTTTCTTGTAATATATTGTTTTCTGTACTTTGTATCACACAAAATGTACTCAACCAGGATATGGTGGGCTTGGCGACCCAAGACTGAGTAGATTCTCACCCCAGCTACCTACCTTCTCAAACTCAGGATACAATTGTCTAACATTTGCTGAAACCCAAGTGCGATTGTGAGTTGCTGTGCTAATTGCTGTCTTGGCTTCTTTGATTATCTTGCTTGCAGGACACTAAGGAGAGCCCTGAGTTGTGGTTTTCTACTTTAAGTTCCCAGAATACAGATCTCAGAAAATTGCTGTTCTCCCACAGACCTTCAGCTTCTACAGGTGTGTGACAGTCCTTGGCCAGGTGAATAAAGCGCTCATTGATTTGAATTCGAACTTAGAGTGTTTTCTGAAGCAGCTCCCCATAACACTGGTATGTTATCTGCATGAGGTCAGAAGATTTTGTTTCTGTCCCTAATTGTGCAAGTTAGTTTTCATTCTACTGTAACAAATACCTGTAATCAATTCAAAAAAGGAAAGGTCTATTTTGGCTCACAGTTTCATAGGTTTTAGTTCTTGGTCAGTTGGCGCTTTGAGCCTCTGGAGAGGCAGTTTATCAGGGTAGCAGGTACACAGTAGAGCAAAGTTGCTTACTTTATGGAAATCAAGAGAGAGAGAGAGAGAGAGAGAGAGAGAGAGAGAGAGAGAGAGAGAGAGAGAGAGAGAGAGAGAACGCACAAGATGGTTTCCCACAGTTCCTTTCAAGGAAGACCCTCAACAACCAAACTTCCTCCTGTTAGGCCCCACCCACCTCTTAAAATTCCCATTACCTTCCCAAAGCACAGTGCTAGGTTTTATATCAGTGTCTCCCAAAAGCACATGTATTAAAGCCTTGGTCCCCAACTCTTGGCTCTATGGAAAGCATATATATATTTTAAGGGGTAGGGTTTAGTGGGAAAAAGTACTACAGAAATTCTATCATTGGGGAATGTGCCCTTGAAGGAAATCATGAGGCATTAGTCTCTTGCTCTCTCTGTTTGCTTCTTTTGCCATGAAATAGACAACTCCACGTGCCACATGTTTCTACCATGATGTTCTGCCTTGCCAGAAGCCCAAAAGCAGAGGCCAAGTAACCAAAGACTAAAATATCCAAAACTGTGAGTTAAAATAGTCTTTCCTCCATTTAAGTTTATTTAATTCAGGTATTTGCTACAGTAAAGTTGACCAACACACTAATATGTAACAATGCTTAACTATAGTTGATGCTTAATAAAGTAAACTTGTTGAATTAATATATAAAATGTACATAAGTGCTACATTCAGTCTGTCCTCCTGACTCACACAGAAGTTTCTGACAATTCTCTATCTACCTTTTTTTCTTCCCAATTGTCTGCTGGCTGGAAAGTTTCTCTTGCTTGAATAGCTCTTCCTAGATATTCCAGCTACTGCCCACATATCTTGAACTCTCCTTTTTGTGGTAAAGGTCCTTCTAATTCTGCTGGGAATGCCAGGCTCTTTAATAATCAATAGTAAACTATCCCTTACTTCACACTCTTTCTCCCATCTGTCTCCATGCTTTGAATACCATATTCTAATGGAACTATATCCTAAAATAGCATCCTGCTTAAGCAGTTGCTTAAATGCAGAGGTTCATTCCTTAGCACATCACAGGTGTTATCCAAAATAACCAGTTCCAATGTCAAGATGTATTGTTTTTGGGTAAGTTCTTCTTATTCTTCTCTTAGCCATTTTTTTAAAAATATTTTTCTCATTTAGTTATCTTGGCAAAAGATCTAAAATATGATTTTGTCTAATCATATACAATTGTGCTTTGACCTACTGATCACAGAACACTCACCCCCACATGTATCTTTAGCTGTAACCTATACTTGAACATGTACTGAAGTAGACAATGGCATTATCAAAAGGTGTTCTGAAGACCCTATTGATTTTGTCATAATCTTATAGGAAGAAAATATCATGGATAAGAATATTTATCTGGTGTCTGTGAGTCACATCTGTATGCATTTCAATTTTGGCTATAAAAGTTTCTTACATTTATCTGAAATGTTAAAAGTGCCTATATGTGTAGCAAGAATGTTTTTTAAGTAATTTTCATCAAAACCAATTCTGGAGAACTTTCATAGTAAACAACATAACAGCAAGATATTTTGTTTATATTTGATTAGTCGACAATAAAAGCAGAAAAATCTCACAGGATACACCCCAACTCTGCTCAACATTTTCCCACGTTATTTATATGAAAACCCTTCCGAAAATAAGTCATGAAGAAGTTTTTATTCACAACATAAAAATAATATTTTCCTAGCTGCTGTTTTAAATATACTAAGGCCACAGAATAGCAAGTCCTAACAAATTTTAAGGATGCAAATAATACTTAAATTGGAACAAGTGCATACATAAATACTCATATCCAAGGCTCTTTGAAAATATTTGTGGACTGTCTGCATTGAGAGATTATCACAATTCCACCATTCTGAATTTATTCACAAAACCTGGAAGCAATTTTGTATTCACCAATGCAGTTATTTCCCAATTAGAAGCTTTTATACAATAAAATACACAATATACTTTTTCACAATGGACAAATAGCATCAATTAATGTTAGCTATGATAATTGTTCAAAATTTTCCTTAACCCCTGGCTGACACCCTAACATCATCAGTGGTTCTAGTTTGGAAGCTTTTTACTATGAACTGAACTGCCTTCTTCTAATGTAAATGGTTCTACTGATATTTGCTTTTCTTCTGGAACTCTTTCAAAAGGCTTTCTTCATGAATCCTGCCCTTCCAGTGCAACGGGCATTCTTTGTTCTTATTCATGTTTTTCTCCGACAAACTCCAACAGTGTTACCAGTGTGTTCCTATATATAATTTTGTTGTTGATGATTTTCAGTTAATTTTGCAGCCATTACAGAAGAAAGCTCATAGTATAAGGTTTTAGGATAAGACAAACCTTGGTTAGAGTGTTAATCTTTGTAAATTATTTTGAGCAAATGACTTAACTCAAACCTATGATTGTCACATCACAAGAAGTTTGTAACAGGTAGTGAATGAAGATAATGTATAACCATGTAAAACACAGGAAGTATTTGAAAAAAATGTTTTCCTTATTTATTAAGCTATAAATATATTATGACCTTACTTATGAGTTCACACTCATCATCAGCTTAGTAATGGTTCAGATACAGATGATCGTAACATATTATTTATCAGAGAGTCTAACTATAGGTTTAAAATATTGTTTGACATTATCTGGAGATGATATTCATCCATATAAAGTCATGGTTGGAGTAACTTCCCAAAGAGATCTGCCTGAATTCTATTTGTCACAGAAGCAGAGTGGGAAAATAGAATTTGTGTGGAGGTCAATTACTGGGAAATTTTCTTCAGAATTGTGCTTGTAATGGTGTGAGGGAGGATGAACTGGCAGAGAAAGAAGCTGAACAAACTGTAATGCACTTGCAAGATGCAACTTTCACAGAGGCCTTGGCTGGGCCTGTGAGGAACAGGCTACTCTCAATAGGGACAAGGGAGACTAGGCCTCTTCATGGCAGTGTGGACCAATCAGGTTACAAGCTGCTGCAAGAGAGGCTGCATGATCATGGATGAGACAGTAGGGTGAGACCAAGTCCTGGAGAGAGACTCAATTATGAATCCTCAGAAACCGAATAGACCTGATTGCTGAAAGAATTTTTGAGCAATTTCCATATGATAGTGAATTCATTATATCTGCCAAACTAATATATTTCATAGGTCAATATTTTTTGTATGAGACATAAATTTTCCAACTTTCTATTGGGCCAAGTAAGAATGTTAAAAAACACATACATGTGACTCAACCATTATGTTTTGATTATATTTAATTTCAAACAGGAAAAATATTTAACAACAAAAATACGTAGAATAATATTGAAGACGGCATACTCCTTTAAATTGAAAGCTTACCCTATGTTTGTACATATATATTATTTTTATCTACCTATCAACCTATCATCTACAATCTTTCTAATTTTCCCAAAAACTTCTAATTGAGAGAGAAAATTAAAAACAAATTAACATCAGTATTAGTTTCTTTCTAATATTTCTTAGAACAGAGTGGGAGAGTCTTCTCAAAAGGACTTACCCTTGTCCTACAGGAATTATTAGTTTAGGCTGAAAACTCCCCATTCATATTTTGGAAATTAAATATGAAGAGTCAACAGGTCAAAGAGTTCTATGCATGTGGTTTTTGAAAAGAAACCTTAATAATTTCAGTTTGCCCAGATTAGAATACTTTAGAAGAATAGTAATTTGTTTATTACAAATAACAATTTCATGACATATGTAATTTCACATATAATAGAGAAAATCATTTGAACTTATTTAACTTTTTATTTTCTCACTTGAGACCATTTAAAAATTAATGTTTTTCAGTGAGATTAATATTTATTTATTTATATCAACATTACTATATCTTCATATAACATTTTCAAATATTAAATGAATGAATTTTAAGCTTGTGTGGCTGTCTGTAGGTCTCTATTATGGAATCAAAGGTGTCGTTGCTTATCTTGTCCTGCACATTGCTGAGCTAATGTAACTATGCAGGTCCTTTGAAGTCAGTGGGAATTTAGTGCTTGGATATTCCTTTTTATGGCATGGAGAAAAATAAGAAATCAATTTACTGTCAAGAATATCTTTGTAGAATATCTTCTTAAGTCATATTTTTATGGTAATTCTTAAAACCAATAATCAATTTCACCTGGAAAAGATGCAATCCAAGGATAAACAAATAGTCTTTCAGTTTTGTTAGAGATTTAGCATCTTATTTTTAGATGTGTGAAGAACCCGTCTTTCTTTGCAGTTTGAAGTTACTCTGGATTATTCCAGGCAATTGTCTTGATATTTTGTATGTTATCTTGTTAGTTTAAAACTTTTATAATGCAAACATTATTATCCATTCTACAAATAAAAACATATGAAGATGTAAGAGTTTAAGTACCTGTTCTATGTCTATAGATAGTAAAAGTAATATGGTAACCTGGGTTTGCCTGAGGATCTGAAGGCTATGACTTTTTTAACCAGCTGTGATCATTAGAATACAACATGGTAACGAGGTTCAGGCTAAGAAATGCTTTCTCATGAATTAAGCTATGTGGAAATACACTTGATCTGGATTCCTGCATCTTCTAGACTCCTGGCCTGTGAATCCAAGAATAAAGCAAGTACTTACTCTTTTCAGTCATTTCAGTGTACCAGTTGTATGTACTTCTCACAAACCAATGTGCTCATTTTATCATGTGTACCCTATGAAACACATAA
Organism: Ictidomys tridecemlineatus; assembly: GCF_052094955.1. NCBI lineage: Eukaryota > Metazoa > Chordata > Mammalia > Rodentia > Sciuridae > Ictidomys > Ictidomys tridecemlineatus. Next base: position 42,268,670 of record NC_135482.1, on the reverse strand, counting down.
TACACCACACACACACACACACACACACACACACACACATACAAACACAAACACACACACACAAACACACACACACAAACACACACACACACAAACACACACACACACACACAGGATGCCTAATGTCTGAGGAGTCTTCCTTGAGGAGGTAGGATATTTTAATGACTACAAATAAAATATTTGGGTTTTAAAAAAATCTTTATTATTCTAGTTATGCCTGGTATGAACTGGGCATGTTATCCAACCTTTCTAAATATAATTTTACACTTTTTAAATGAAAATAATCATAAAAAGAGTGTTGCAAGAAATAAAGATACTTGTTGACTATCTTGGTTTAATTGATAAATGCTAATGATTATCAAATAACATAATTTTTAATAAGTTTAAATCGCTTTCCTTCAGTTTATCTCTAAGTATACTGAGTTAATATAAATGTTGATTTATTAAAAGAAAAAAACTACAGGACTGAAACCTGTAAGAAATACGGTTCTCTCAGTTTACTAGTCTTTTGCAAATTATTATGTAGAAACATAATAACTTTTACAGTTTTAGTGAACTAATATATTTTGGAAAGAGTTTTAATGAACTATTTTTTCAAATTGCCAATTACATTTATAAAATTGCAAAAAGACTCTCAGCTTGATGAGTAAAAAACATCAGCAATCATTTAAAATACAACATTAAATTAATCAAATTAGGAAGCTTCAGGCCACATTGTGAATTACATTTAAAAGCAAGACTCAATCTGCCAATCTGAAAACCATTTTCTTCTAAAAATCTTCAATAGAAGATATGTCTATGTTTCTTACAACTTGATGGGATATTTGCATACTTGTATTTATTAAAAAAACATTATTTTAAAAAATGTAACAGAACACTGAAACTTGGAGAGGCAATGATAATACAGCTATTCAGAGGATACTTTATAATCAGTTCAATTATTTTTAAACAGCTTTTCCTCTTCATTTTTGTATTTAATGTCTAACAATATATAAGCCAGTTATTGAGAAGATGCCATCCTCCAGGAACCATAAAAACTCTCATTTACTAATAGAATTGTGAGGAAGAGGAATAAAACCCTGTGATGTTACCAGCACAGTGACTCCTGAAACATAAGAATAATTCCTAAAATTTGTGCAAGATGGAATAGTTGATCTTGGTCTAGAATAAGTGCAGATATTTTGAAAAAGACATAAATTGAAAGAAGAAAAGGAAACAGAACTAAAGACACCATGTCAGGAAAATATATGTCCAATTAATAAAATGGCAACAGTTTGGCTGGATACAAGGTTGAGCAGTATTTTCTAGTGACAGATGAAGCTTATGGTTCAATGATCTTCATTGGCCTAGGCTCCAGCCAAGAATGCAGGAGAGACTACAATGTGCTCATGTGTTCTGTGTTTTTTAAAATTCAAAACCCTGATAAATTTTGTATATAGCAACTTCAAACCACTGCCTTTCTCTACACTGACGTCCTGAGAGGCATGACTTCATGCTGTGTGGCATTATTGTGTTGCCCATTCCTGTTGTTTGATTAGTGGGAAGTGGAGGAAGAACTTAGGCTGTTCAATGAGCCATATTTATGTACTTGGAGGAAATTTCTGAATATTGTTGTTCTGCCAGTCATCTTGGAGTAGAAATACCTTCCAAGGATCCTTATTGTCCAAGGTATACATGCATCTTGAAGCATGAGATGAATGTATGACATCTGTTAAGGGCAAAATTTTCCTTTACTTGAATTTTGTGATGTCACTATTACTTGAGGAACCTAAAGATCTTTTTAATTTTTTGTGTCTTATTTTTGTTTTAAGAAAATATTCACTTTCATACATTCTTGAAATCTTTTATTCCTTTCTCAAAAAGTCTCCTCTCACCTTCCTAATTACTGCTGAAACTTTAGGCCCCATAAAATGTGTATCTTCTCATAGGTTTCATGGAGGGTGATATATGAAAGAACATGGGAATGAAATTAAAAAGATGGGTAAGGAAAACATTATGGAAAAACCTGTGACACTGAAGGTTATTTAGATGACTGTTGGGACAGATTATTCTCGTTGTTTTTGTACAGCACACAAAGAATTGTTTTTACAGTCAAACTCTTAAAATTGACTTGATGGGGACCAATAATTTTGAACTTCAATTTTTATTTTCCTCAGATCTATTATAAACAGTAAAACTATATTACAAAACAGTGCTCCCTTATTACTGTTGTTGTTACTACTATTATTTATTCAATTCTGCAAAAAAAATCTACAAATTTTTTTCTAACTGGGAACTAGTTGGTAGCTCAGAAAGAATACTTGATTTTGGAGCTACTTTTTCTCATGTTCTCAAAATAACATTTTAATCAGTTTGAGAACAATGACAGAGACTTGAGGTAGGTTTGTCTATTTTTTATTCCTATCCTATGTGATAATTTTACTTTTTACAACAAATATATATATATATATATATATATATATATATATATATACACACACACACACACATATATATGTATGTATATATTTATTTATATCAATAGAACAAAACAGTAGAATATATATATTTGATATATGCATCGGGACAGCACCTGAGAAGGGGAAAGCTTCTTCTCCCCTTTCTTTCCTCCCCCTGCCAGATGTTATCATGCAGCCCAATTGGTAACTTCTCTTACCTTAGAAATGTAGACATCTCTGTGAAGCCCCAGCTCAAGGCCAGAATATTGTTTACATATTTCTACAAACTACTATACTGGATACATTTGTGAAAAACTAGTAAGGGGATGTTCAACACCTGGAGTGTTGATTTCTTCCTGGCCAGTGGCTAAATAAGACAGGGCAACACGAAAATAGGAAGTTTATCTACATTTAACTCTTTTGTAGAGATTCTTTGCTGACAATCCTAAAATCAGACATGGGGAAAATTCCTGGAGAAGCCCAGTTAAGACTTTTCTGTGGTTTTCGGTGTAGAAAGAGGTGTCACTAAACTATATGCTAGCTATGAACAGAGAAATCCAAGTCCCAAGACTGTGCATTATAAAAGAGGGTGACATACCAGGTCACACTACTGTTAAACCATACTGCCTCATGAATACTCCATTTAGAATAAATACAGAGCAAATAGTAGTCACCAATTTAAGAAAATAATCAAGCAGCTTTTTTCTTTCATTATTTTGGGCAAGCTGCTTTATGTGAACTTCTGCAGACTGGCAACTTCTGAACCCCTCCCCTTATATGCTGTGTATAAAATTCTGAAACTACCTAAACTCAGGTTAAAAAAAAAAAAAAAAAAGCTGTGCCCTCTGAATCTGGCTACAGCCAAATAAAACTGTTTCCTGTTATCTAAGGTGCCCTTCCTCATCTGTTCCTACAACAATAGTACAAGCTGATCAGAACATTTTTATTGATAGCACATTTTTTTCAAAATATAAATTTTAGCACAGATTTTATCTTTCATTTTTATGTATTTGTCAACTTAAAAATAGCTGTGTTAGCTCTGTCCCTGTTACAAAATACCCAAGATAATGAAATTATAAGGAGAAGGTTTATTTTAGATCATGGTTTCAAAGGTTTCAATCATGGTGGGCTGACTCTTTTGTATTTGGGCCTGTAGTGTGGCAGAATATTAGGGCAGGAAGAGCATGACATGTTCATGGTGGTTGGGAAGCAACAGAGAGTGGAAGAGGCTGAGTCCCAATGTCCCCTTTAAGGATATGCCCCTAATGACCTATCCTCCTCCAAGTAAACCCCAACTTATAAAGGTTTCATCTCTCCCGGAGCACTACAGGCTGGCAAAGAAACCCTTTGTATATGAGCCTTTTGGGTATATTGATGATTCAAATTTTAACAATAGACACAAAAACAGTATTCAGATAAAATGTGACATGTCATAATTATGCATGGTACACATGCTAAATGAAAGCTAGAAAATGTAATGTAACCCTGCAGTGGACCTGCATTGAAATTGGGTTGTCTCTAGGGATGAATTATTTTTCAGATAAAGAATTTGGGAAGAGGTACTCTTACAAAATACATTGTAACATTGAAAGATCTAAATTTGGAAACCCTAAATAGATATGCTGAAATATAGAAATAATGTTAGGTGTAGAAATTGGAGATAAAAAGAAAAAAAAAGACTACTATTAACATTATAGAGTCTCAGAGCATTAGACTTTAATTTTTCTGAATACAGTGACAAGCCATTGAAAGTGTTAAAACAGAAGTTACATAATGTTACCTGTGGTTGACAAAGTTAACTCTGGTGGCAACGAGGAGTATACACTGGAGAAAAATGTAGCTGGAGTTAGACCAGTGCTGAATCTATTTCTAGAGTCCATGAAGATAAAATAAAAAACCATTGTAAGGAACTGACAGGTGAAAAAGAAAAGGAGATAACCAATTTCCAAACTAGTCTTCTAATCCTAGTATTTTCTTTAACCCAGGCTGCCAGATACCAGATTAATCTTTTCCAAGCAGAACTTGAATCTTCTCATAGACGTACACAAAAGCATTCAACAAGGCTCAATTACTTTTCAAATTAGATCTTTGTCCTCACAAGCCTTACATACTACGTACTATTTTATTGGAGGCTAATTGTTTCTTTCTTCCATGTTCAGCTATGTAGTTTTATCAGTTCTCTTTTCTACTCTAAAAATGTGTTCCAATGAACTTCAACAAAGTACTTATGGTTAAATGTTCCAGTTTTACAGAAGGAAAATATGTTATCTATTGTGAGGTTTAAAACGTAGAATTGGGGAATGCAGAAATCCATTTTAGAAAAGATACGAATTTAGGATTTAGCTATCCACATTACTCTTCTTATCCTATATTTCTATGATTTTTCTCCTGGTCTGTTATGAATGTAAAACTCTATGTGTCATTTTTGCCTGCAAAAGGTTAGATAAGTTCTCAGCTGTTCTACATCTCTCCATTCCCAAATGTTGCTTCCTGTTTTATGTATTCCTGAATTTCTCATCATTGCATGCTTAGTGTTTAATTACATTTACATGTCCCCCCATCCTTACTGTTTTTATTGAAAGAGTAAGTCACATTTTTTCCTATAATAATGGCAGGTAATATGTTAGAGTTCATAGATGCATTCATTTATTTTTAAAGGCCACAAGAGAGATTAGTATGCCATTCGATTATTAACCTAATAGCATCCAGAAGGTTATTTATGTGATTATAAAGTGAGCACTGCCAAAGAAAGCCTAAGTGGTTCTATTCTAATTTCTAGATAACTATGGCAGAACTAATAAATGTACATTTTTAACCAAGTTAAGTTTTCTTCATGCTTAAAGCTGTGAAGAGCTGATTAGAATATCATGAATGAATAGAAGATCTACTAATTATCAATTCTGATTTTTATTTTATTTGGCAAATTTTACATAATCACAAACCTGTTTTTTAAATAAATTGTTTAATATGAAAATTGTACATACTTATGTAGTGCCATGTGATGTTTTGATATATATATATATATATATATATATATTTTGTTTTTACTAGTGAAAATGCCAATATATATATATATATATATATATATATATATATATATTTGGCATTTTCACTAGTAAAAACAAAACAAAACAAAACAAAAAACAGAAACAAAGTGCTCAAAGTAGAAAGAGGCACAAATAGCTGAAGTTGACAAAGGCACAAATAGCTAAAAATTCAGAAATCACAGCAGTAAATCTTATTAATGGGAATCTGATGGAGAAGTGGATAGTGTACCATGGATAAATAGTAAAGGTGCTAATTACTCCAAATGCCATATTGGATTAAGGGATGATGATGATAATGATGATAATGATTGTGAATATTATTATTATTTTGGTACCAGAGATTTAATCCAGGGGCACATAACCACTGAGCCACATCACAATTTTTTTTTTTTTAATACATTCTCACTCAGTTTCTTAGGGACTTGTTAAGTTGCTGAGGCTGGCTTTGAACTTGAGATCTATCTGCCTCAGTCTCTTAAATTCTCAGGATTACATGTAGAGGCGTAAGGGATTCTCTTTGATATAGAATATAATTAGTTGTGTATTAGTTTCCTGGGGCTGTTATAACAAGTAGCACAAATAAGGCTGTTAAAAACAATAAAAAGTTATCATCTCACAGTTCTGGTGGTCAGAAGTCCAAAATAAAGGTGTTGACTGGGCTAAGCTATTACAAGAAAAGCTTCTGGTCACTGCAGGTGTTACTTGGTTTGTAGATCCATCACTGTAATCTCTGCCTGTATTGTTGAATAGCCTTCGGTGTGTCTGCTTTTATATCACGTTTCAACTAAGAGTAAGTTCTAACCCAGTATTCCCTAAACTCCAAAGATTATATCTGCAATGACCCTTTTTCCTTATAGGAGCACATTCTGAGGAACAAACTAAGAGGTTTCTACACATCTGTTTGAGGGACAATATTCAGTTTACAATGAGCTCCATCAGCATAACTCATTTGCCAATACAGTACCTCCTTTTTTTTTTATTAAATGTCTGAATTTCTTTCGTAAGGTTTTACTGCTTGATAATGCCAGGATTTTTTCCATATAAGTTGACATTATGATACATGCCCAGGGATATACCTTCAAGTGGGTCTGTCTTGGGGACAGTAAATTCTTTTGTTGATTTAAAGTCTGTGTTTAATAGCCTTGTATTTTCCTTTCTAAGAGACTTGAACTTACCTAAGAATCTCAAATATTAGGAACCTCATTATTATTTTTCTTTTCTGTGAAGAATAGGTGCTTGAAGTGGATAAATCAATATTACAAAATGTTACTCATTTAATAGTTTTAAGTGACTGAAATTATAGAATATCATCAACAAAATTATTTAGATTTGTATATTTAAACCTAAAGGCACATTTTTTTCTGATATTAAGTAGAAAATTACTAATAAATATATTCTATATTTTGGGTAATATATTTTTGGATATGCAAATTTTTGGCTCTTTAAAACCTGTTTTAACACAATTGTGCAATAATTCAGTGAATTATTGAAGACTTTTATCTCCCATTTTTCTTTTTTTTTCCCCAGTGCTGAGGATCCAAACCAGGCACTGGCACATACTAAGCAGGTGCTCTACCACTGAACTACTTGTCTAGCTGAATATTTATTTTTAAAACCAAAATTGAATAACTAATTATAGCAACTAATTCACATTTGATAATACCTTTTTGATGAGGGTACCACATTCTCTAATCAACACCATTTTATGACTTTTGTATTGACAGATACATTTTAGAAGACTGGTGAAGCCTGCTGACAAAACTACAGAGTGATCATTCGGACCATGTTTTATAAGATGCAAATGATGGGTTTTATAATCTTGATGAATAATTAAAGATGTGTCTATTACAACTTTTACCTATGACATTTTGTTTTGACTTAGCCTCTGATAGCCCTTATTTTATACATAGCAGCCTAATTCAGTATTCATCAAGTTACATTTCAGACAACTCTGACATGAAAAGAAGCTTCTGAGTTTGTGGAAATATGACCAATAGTGTGGAAGAGATTAACAAGAGGAAGACTACCATTGTAAAATACCTTAATCTCTTTTAAGAAGATTAAATCATTATAAAATAACGATGTAAAGAATTTAATTTTTATTTATTATATATTTTATGGAAAACTTAATAATATAAAAAGGTAGCCTACTAGTGTATTCTCCTATCTATCTAACTCATAAAAGAATTGACATATACATGGTAAGGCTCAAGAGAGATTCATTAGTCATATTGAATATTTATCAAAAAGACACTGAGTGTAGCAATGTTTAGAAATATATGACATTATTTTTATTATAAGGTCATTATATAAAATTAGTTTCTGAGGTTTTGTTGACTCTATTTTCATAAAAAAAATACATTTGCAGAAAGGAAAGTTTACTAACAAGGCAAAAGAATTAAAATTTTCTGCCTGTTACTGAATAAATTAATCACATGCTACCTTTTCCCACAGAAAACTTTTTGATAATTATTAGCATCCAGTAATTGTATTTGTTACGTTTTTACTCCATTTCTTAGGGCCTTGTTAAGTTGCTGTGGCTGACTTTCAACTTGAGATCTACCTGCCTCAGCCTCTCAAGTTCTCAGGATTACATGTAGAGGCGTAAGGGATTCTCTTTGATATAGAATATAATCAGTTGTGTGTTAGTTTCCTATACAAATACAACATTATCAAATACAAAAATACCACATTATCCAAATATATAATACAAAAGATTTATAAAAGGCCTCATGGAACACCAATGAAGTATCAGTGTATTACATTTAACTTATAGCAAAATATGAAATTGTGAAAATTGAAAATAAATATTTTATTTCTAGATAAAGAAACATTAACAAAGAACATTCTTATAAACACATAAGAAAAAACATCAACAAATAATTTTGAAAGTTAATATTTAGTTTTGGTAGAGAATATAACAATCAATATAATATACATGAATGACTTTTTAATAACAACTAAAAATGACATACAGTTTTCTATGATATATGTCACTATTAAATTTAAATTCTGAGTTATAAAATACCTGATGTAAATACAGTGAATGTTCAATGGAAAATGAATTTATTTCTGTCATTAAAGTTCAAATAAAATAATTTTCAGCAGTCTAATTTCACTTAGAACTAAGCATCTAAATTTAATACATTTTCAAAGTATTGCCTAAAATTGTTCTAATAATGGGAAAAGAATTATAATATTATAGCATTGTTACTTTTAGTCCAATGTCCCTTTTATCCCAGAATCTGCCCCATCACCATTTACTGTATTGGTGTGATACTGAATACAAGCAATACATTGGCTGATAAAACAGACTGAAGTCTAAACTGTAGAAAGAAAGTATTATCAGTCTTATATATTGTGTTCATGTTATTCTGAACTTAAATTCTCTGCCCAACCCCTAATTCCATATCATTTAGTATAGTATATAAAATTAAGATGATTTTCATTAAAATATGTTTAACACAGGCATGAATGAGACAAAGTGGTCCTCATCTTGTCTCCACAATTCAATTACCAATTATTAATTTTAAAATGTCAAAAGTTGAAAGTTATTCAATGTTATAAAGGAGATGAAGCAAATTAGATAATATTAAAGATAGTAAAAGGCAATGATTAGGTGATCATTCCCTTATAGCTACAGGCAGACCTGGTTTTGCAAAGATAAGGAATTCTATTATGTGTCCTGAGAAGAGGAATCCACAAACCCCTTAAATCTCAACAGTTTACAAGAGATGACCTTCTTAAAGCAAAGCAAACCTTACCTTTGTTGATATGAAATCATAGAAAAAGCAATGTCAGGCCTAGTGTTCTCATCCTCATTGTTTTATATTGTCTAACTTCCAACACTGTCCTATAAAATCTAAGGGCATATGTAGTACAAATTTAATTATTAATTAAGGAAATAATTGTCATTTCAATTTACGTAAGAGCTAACTAAATAACAGAAACTCCAACTAAATGCTTACATCACCAAATCCATTTTGAAGGAAAAAAATGATGTGAGGATTTATTGTTTATATCACAGAGAACCACTAACCACTCTTCATATTGCCAATAATACATTTGTGTATTTCTTCCTATGTAAGGCAAATCTCATTGTTCAGCTCATGTATGCCATGTTTTATCACTTATATATGGACATATTTAATGATGTATTATATGCCTAATATGTGGGGGACACCGTTATTAAATAAATTAAAAACAAACACAGTCCTTGCTTTCTTCTTAAGGTCATCTAGTCTAATAATTCCTGACTTCATGGCTGTTTTATATCAAATTAGCACAATATTTGAGGACTCACCATATATTTAATATAGTATATTCAAAAAATTGAGTAATACTGCTATTTTAGGGGAGTGGGATTAACAGGGGAAAACATCTTTCAAAGATGCCTGCATAAGACCTGTCAATTTCCCTATCACACAGAAGCTTGGGCTGTTCCTGCTATACTAAACCATGCATGTTTAAAGTATAGAATCTATTTAGTATCATAGGAAAGGAAAAGATAAAAATGTTAAAATTATCAAAGTAAAATAACTTGTTTAACAGGTTATCTTCAAATCACAACAGGGTAATTTAAAGCTGACTTCTCTAAACTGAGAAACAAAAAGATATAGTTCTCAAGGTATATAGACCCATAAACCGTGGTATATCCAGACAATGTTTTTAAACAAATATCAAAGCATGGAAAGATAATCTTAAAACACTAAATATGCCATGTTTCCAATAATATGACATTGTGAAAAGGTCAAAAGCTGAAAGACCACAGAAAAATTGGTGGTGGTCAGGGGTTGTGCAGGGTGAAGGTGAGAATGAACAGGCAGAGCACGGAGGATTTTTAGGGCTGTGAAAATACTCTGTATGATGATGTAAAGTTGGATACATATTTGCCTAAACCTACTGTGGAAAAACACAAATGTAACCTAATGTAACTTATGAATATTAGGTAATGAGGAGAGGTATTGAAGTAGGTTATTAATTTTAAGAAATGTGTCTTTATAGGAGGGTATGCTCATAATGAGAAGCTATGTGTTTGTGGTGACAGGTATTTGGGAAATCTTGTACCTTCCTCTAAATGTTGGTGTTAACCTAAAACTGTTCTAAAAGAAAAAAAAAGTTTTAAAATTATACAAGACAATAAATATTTTAACAAGATCCAAGACATTGTTTATTAAGCTTTAGATATTATAATCTATCAGACAAAATTAGGTTTATTGAAGAAAAAACACAAAATGTAAAATGATATGCAGTTTCTACCATGTAATCAACCACCGTGGCTTCTGGGATGGCATATCATTCAAGGCTTTGAAATATTTTGAAAAATATTAACTGTATTAGTTTGGATTTCTGAATTAAAAGAGACATCTGAGGGAAAATAAACAACCTAGGATCATGCAAACAAATGGCTTGTTTCACAAATGAGACTGAATTAGGGTGTTCCCAATTTCACAACTGTCTTTTTAAGCAGACCCTCTCTTCTCTAAGTGAAATGGAACATGGGAGAATATAAATTAGCTATGAATTCTACACTGACGCATGAGTGATTAAGGTGCAAGGGGAATCGCAGTTAATGGAAACAGTACAGAATTATCAAAATAAGGTAACATATTGGACAATATATATTTTATGTTTAAATAGTTTTCATAATATAGAATAATAAGGAAGAGTTTATGAATTCTGAAATTATCTATGATTCATTTGTTCATATCAAGCAAGGTGTATAAAACTGATGAGCAATTTAATTTAGCAATAGTATTGAAGAGAAAAAAATAATAGTACACTGTGACAAATAACACCTGATGTGGAACTCAGAACTCTTGAATCATTAATGTAAATCTGAAAAGAAAAATGAAAAATTCTGTTTTCTTCTATGTTAGATCAGCCTGTCTGCATGTTGGAAATATAATAAAATCTAAATGATGCAACTAGGGGCCTACATCTTCTAGGAATGTCTAGCGCCTAAATATAGGAACTATGTTTGGAAATTTGGCAGTGTATATCACCATATGTCTCACGAAACTCAGTTAATATCTGTGACTTCCCATGGGGTCAGTGCCTGAAAGGCACAATATGAATGCAAGTTGTTATATTTATTTCAAAATGGCTAAAGGACACTGCAGAATAAAGAATCCCATATACTTTGACAATAGAGCAAAAGACTTGGCAGAATGTTGAAACACTTTGGAGACGTCTAACTCCAGGGTAAAGAGACTAATTCATGTCCTGCTCTCAAGGGTATGAACAATGAGCATTCCTTCTCTTGAAATTTTCATTTTTAATATGGCAAAAATTCATTAATTAATGAATTTATGCCTTAAATCAGTTTATTTATATAAACACAAAAAGCCTATCAACCAAAATGAATAAGTGAATGAAATGACTCCTTTCAATAGACTGGTTCATTTGTTTTCTTTCATTTTTGTTCACATTTAACTATGATATAGAAACAACTATATTTTCTGTAAATTGTTTTAGTTTAAAGTTATTGGCTACCATTGTTATATCATTATATCCTAAGCACTCAATCAAATGATAGGGAAATACCTGTTCCTATTACATGAAGATTTAAAAGTTGATTTGGTATTCTGAAGAATTTTATTGATTTTATTTGACAACAAAATTTGTATTCAGAATATATTTCAAAATATGAAGAGCTCTGTTTTTACTACTTTATCATAAATTATATATAACAGATTTTCATGCAAGTAAAATTTAAATAAATGCATATTTTTAAATTAGATATTTAAATTGAGAAAGGTGAAGTAAAAGATGAAATAATGCTAGAGCAACAAAATGATAATTCTAACATTTTGATTAGAGTTAATTGAATTCTCCTTAAAATATTATTCCTATTCTTGTGCATATTTTAAAATTTTTCTAATAACTTTAAGGATTACTAATGGATACAAATAAGATGGACAGTACAGTTGAAAAATATTTTACATTCAAGAGTCAAATTATGTTTATTATACTAGAGTATGTAACATACTGGAATTTTGTTACAATACACTGTAATGGCCTTGCCTACCATATTTTTGATGATTCTTAGGTTCTAATTAAATACTTTCTGATTTAGCTAATGTGTGTGCTTTCAAACTATTTTGGGAACAATAGAAATGCCATTTTTCTTAATACACAATACTGGAAAATTAAAGCCCTTACCATCTTTTCTTTATTCTCAGCAAACTTTTCTATATTGTTGTATGAATTTTGGTAAGTTCATTACAGTACTGAGAAATTTGCTAGGAAACATTAGATTCTTTTTAATCAATTTTGACTCATTCTCATTTTTGCCAGATTTTAAAGAAATATTTTTCACTCAGTAAACATTTGTCCTAAAATCCTCCAAATTATGTCATTATTTCACAGTAGGCCACAAATTTGTTTTTTCTTGAGTATGTATTGTGTCACTAAGTTGCTATATTTAGTAAAGGTAAAAAAAAAGTGGCATGAAGAAAATGTGGAAGAAGACAGGAGAGAAAGAAGGTGTGTGAGAGGAAAGAGAAAGGGACTGAGGTGGATATCAAATGTGCATTACGTAGATATTATCAAAAATCACTTTAGCTAATTTGACAACTTTCCTTGGGCATTATTAAATCTTGACTAAGAGAATTGAGATAATTTTGTTTTTCTAAGTTTTCTGTTTTATTCTTTTTTTATTTTCAGAATATCAAATCATGATCTGCAAGCTCTGGAAAATATCTAGAAGTTGCCATGGCATGTTTATTAAAAAGAAAGAAAGAAAGAAAGAAAGAAAGAAAGAAAGAAAGAAAGAAAGAAAGAATGAATTAAAAAATATTGAGTGACTTATCGATATTTGTTTTGAATACTTTTTTTTTCAAAATGTGATGAAGTATGCATGAAAATGTCTCTTAAAACAATGGAAGTTTAGTAGACTGTATAACCAGTATAGTAGACTGGTTAAGCATGCAGTGGGGCGATGTTTTTGAATGATTTGTCAAAATCTAAGCAGTAAATAAAACAACAGTCAGCTTTTTACTAAAAGTCTAGTACTCAGATAGTACTCAGACATATTTGGGAAAACATGCTAGTATTTTCTGAAAGTTTTCTCTTTTATATTGTAAAAAATGTGAAACTATGTGAAAATTAGTTTTTAAATACCAGATTTGACTTTTAAGGACTTTATTTGGTTATCATTTTACAGCATAGAAATCATTCTTTATTTTTTCAAGAAAAATTATTACTTTCTGCAATACAGAGTGAGAAATAAATTTATAAATATCAACCTCTCCATTCTAATATTTTTGTATGTAATACTTAACATTTTTTTGAAAAAAATCATTTGTATTTGAGCAACTGAAAAACCAGCCTCTACCTCACAGCAAATCCTGTCCAAGGAAGGGACATGACCTCCTTGGAAAAACCCACAGAGCACTCCTAGGCACATTCCCACCCTGCTAAGTTGTTTATCTACAAATAACAGGCGTCGAGATCTGCTGCACCAGGTGTCCCTGACTCAGTCAGGCTAGGTGGGGATCCATAGCAGCCCCCTAGCAGCCACCAATCAGCATGAGACAGGAAAATACCTGGGATGCCAGATGACCCTCCCAGTAGTTTATGGTGGTTGATAACGAGAACGTGTTGGGAAACCGTGTAGTTCAGCACGTACACCCCTCTTGGCTTAAACCAATCAGTTCAAATGAATACCCCTTTTGTACTGACCAATCACCCCTACCCAACTTGTTCCCACCAGTGAATGTGCTAATCATGTTTTAGAGTTGTTATTTGATTTTCCTGTGGTGCGTGATGATTTGCTAAAAGAGGCTATGATGTATGTGAAGTCCCTGTCCTCTCCAAAGAATGTATAAAAATGCTGCAAACCCTGGGCTCGGGGCCTCTCAGCGTCTCCAGTTGCTGTGTGTGCGCGCGCAGAGGACCCAGCTTGCAATAAACACGTCTTTGCTGCTTACATCTATCTTGGGTCTCTGGTGGTCTTTTGGAGGTCCCGAATTGGAGCATAACACAACTACCAATAACTAAAATTTGCCTTATTTATACCTATTTTCATGTAAAATCAAAAAACATTTTAAAACATATCTTTGTAGCATGATTCCATCTCATGCCTTTCAAAAAATTAATGTTCAATTTAAATTTCTCTGATGCAAACTAAATCTTGCTAAAATTTTACTGGAAAATGAAAGAAAACAATGATGCACATATATAGACCTATAAGAACATGGAGCAAAAGGAAAATAAGAGAATTTAGGTATAGTTTGTTAACCTTTCTTTCCAACATAAGAAATGCTCAAATTGAGAATTTCATCCTCTCAGACAGCCTGACAAATAACAAAGGAAATGCCAAAGTAAGAATTTTCACGTGACAATATTGGATGACTTGGATTGTAGATATTAAGAAGATATTGCCATTTATAAAGGGAGTATGTTGAGATTATACATCAGTCTGTATAAAGGAATGTTTAAGTCTCTCTCAATGATTTATTTTTAAAATAATCAATGATCCAACAGAAAACAAAATTTATATAAGAATATTTCCCTGCAGAAACAGTGTGAATTAAGCAGCTCTCTATTTTCTCTCCCAAGTACCTAAATTCCAGAAATGAGCATTCTGGTCATTGTAAAGAAACACTTTAGCTTTCAGAATACATACATTTTCTACTATACCTATAACATACGATCATTGTACTTTGAAGTGATGAATTGAAAATTTGATTAAATAAATTTAATTAGTTCTTATGGTGGTCTGTCTTATTTAAAATGTCCTAAGAAGGCCTAGATAAAGATTGGAAGCCATTCCCTCTAAGCTTATGAGCACATTCCTGGGAAACTTTGGACTGACAAGAGAAACAGAACTAAATTACATGGCCTAAACAGGTATTGAGAAAAATCCACATACAAATTTTAAGATGGATACAGATTATAAATGTACTAGATGTTCAGACAGAAAGGTATGAATTCAACAGATATAGAAAAGATGGGGAAGCTTCATAATATTAAAAACACATATATCATTTCTAGAACCAGGTAAGTGTTTCCATAATGATAAATAAAAGAGAATTGTTCATTCCTCCCTGTGTGTAGTACCCAAGATCCATGTGTATTTGCATACTTTAACTCACATATCACTATGATGTTATAGAAAAGAATTCTCACTTTTAGATTAAATGATAAAATTTTTTATGATTGATGATATCTCCGTAATTTTCCTTTTACTTGATTAATAAAAGTATCACTACTAAAGACAAGGTGAAATCACAATGTATTTGTCACTGTGTGTGTTATCATTCTCACTGTATTAAAACCAAATAAAATATGCCTAAAATGATCAAGCTTGTATTACTTGTATTATATCTGCCTTCCATTGAAATACAATTGAGAGTTACTATAGGATTTTTACAAGATAGAGGCATGTCATCATTTATCACTGTCTATTTTTTTCTATTCTTCTTCTGAAATCAATCAACCTTCTCTTAAAAGCCCTTCAACACAGTTGAATTGAATAAAACTTCTATAAAATTTGATGTAAAATGTCATACACCTGCCTTTTTGCTCTAATATTGAAAAAAAGATTTAGTTTGAAGCAAGTTATACTAGAAAAGGTACAGAAATAAAACTTTTCTGATGTATTTCTGCACCAACTTTGCCTTATGCTATGGTTTGAGTATGGCTTGTTATGTCTCCCAAGTCTTACTGTATCAGAATTTAATCCTTATTGTGAGATATTTAGTGATGGAAATTTAGTCTAACTATATCTTTAGAGGTGAGTCCTTTAGGGGGTGGTTAGCAATAGATAAGTTTGTTGGAGTAGAGGCTCTACAGATGAATCCAGGTGACTTTATAAGAAGAAGGAGATAAGAAGCCACACATATACACACACATGCTCCCTGTCTCTTGCTCTGTGATGCCCAACACTGCTTTTGTACTTTGCTCTCAAGAAAGCCATCACTAGATGTGAACCTCTGGCCTTGCATCTCAGGAACTGTGAGACCAAATGAACCACTTTTCATTGAAACTTACCCAATTTTGTAGTATTGGGCTATTATCAATAGAAATTGACTAATACAGCTCATATGCAAATCACCAATTGCAAATGCTGTGTTGGAATATAAACATGACTCAAGTTAAATGTATGTTATAAATTTTCAAAAACAACCTACTTGTGTCAGTCACTTCCAGACTCAAATATAGTAGTATGTTTGGCACACTACTATCACAGTCATATGTTTAAATATATTCACAGTGATACTTTAATCAAATCAACTGAATTTTGGAAAATTATTTAGAAATACAATGGAAAACAGTTTGAGTCACTGCAGTAAAATATTCATAGCCGAAAATAGGAAATAAATCTTAAACACTCTTGATATCTCAAATATAGAATTAAAAGAAAAAAAGAAAACAACCATATCAGTTTTGTTTTCTGGAAAATATGGTAGTTTGGATATCACGCGTTTTAGGAAATGAAATAAGTCAGATTTAGAAACTACTCACTATGTAGTTTAGTGATTCATATTTATTATTTTCATTAGGATTCAGGAGAAATAGTGCTGGATAGTGTGTGACAATACATTTTTAGGTTTTGAGGAATTTTCTCGTAAAAGATTCTTTTGTGTGTAACATGTTCTCCATTTGTTCCTCCTGTACACATGATATTGCAAATTTATTATAGTATTAGTTCCCAAAAAGTGCATATCTGATGTTATAATCTTTTTAAATATAATATTTTGGTCAATCCTGTGCAATAGTGAGAATTGATATTTAATATGACAACCATTGCCTGTGCTTAGCCTCATGCCAAAGACATATGAATGGTCAAGTCAAAGCGCACATTCAAATAAACATTGGAAATTTTACAAAGCTTAATTTTGCAATGATTCATCTTTCAGGTCAGTTTTCTTACTATAAGTTCTACTATTGAGATATAATGTAAGGAACTTGCCATTAATGAGCAGAAATATTCCTAAAATGGATTTTAGTAATAAATATATCTGGGACAGACCATACTTCACCCTTCCCATTAAAAAAAAAAAAAAAAAAAACAGGTAGAACATCTGTAGTGTATTTTGTAGTATACATATGCACACATACACATATGCACATACAATTCTTTTTTACTGGAGGTCATACTTGTGGAAGATCCTAACTGTGATTATATTTCCCTTATCTAATGTCAGGTGTCAGATGGAGGTCCCATCTATGCAAAACCAGGAAACACAGAGGATTCTCTTGAGTCATCTGAATTACCAGGCTAAATTGGTTCCGCACATTTAGATGTTGCTGATATTTTAGCTAGTGAGGCAATATCTGGATTAAAAAAGTACTAGAAAACTTGTTCATTTTCTAAATCAAATGGAAAATAGCTTCCAGACAGCCTTTCAAGTACTTATATAAATATAGAAACACTTCACCTCAATCCCACTTAAGAAAAATGGTTAAACAGAGAGTGAAGGGTCAAGTATAAAACTCTGAGGAGAATAAAAAGAGTTGCAAGGAGTAAGAGAAAAGCATGTCAAAGGTGTACAAGACATAACTGTAGAGTAAAATATCATGTAATCCTAAGGGCATGGAATGTTTCCAAAAACAGACAAGAGTGAATGATGATAGTGGTTGCAATGACTGAGGTTACCTATATCTCTCCTCCAGGAATATCAGAGCAAATTTTATAAAATGAATTCATAACACTAATGGGTACTAAGAATGTATGTCTACAAATCATCAGCCATATCATGAGGTTCCTTAAAGATTAAAATAATATTGAATTGGATCAAAAGAAGAATCCCAATAGAAATCCATTTAGGAAATTATGCTACAAAATGCGGGTGTGGAGCTGGGGATGTGGCTCAAGCAGTAGCGCGCTCTCCTGGCATGCTCAGGGCGCTGGGTTTGATCCTCAGCACCACATACAAATAAAGATGTTATATCCGCCGAAAACTAAAAGATAAATATTAAAAAAATTCTCTCTCTCTCTTAAAAAAAAATGTGGGTGTGGTTCCAAGTATGATGATACTCAAAGCAACAACTCTAAAGAACAAATTGGATGATCCAGGCAAGTAAGGCATACATAAAAGCAGTTCTGACATCTGTAATGGTTAATTTTATGTGCCAAGCAAGAAGGTACTTAAACCAGTTTTTAGATTTTGGGTCTGCAGTGAGCCTAAAAGCTCATGTGTTGAAGACTTTTTCTTCAATAGAGCAATGTATAGCGAAAGAACTTTTGGGAAGTGATTGGATCATGTGGGCTCTGATGTCATCAATGTATTAATCCATGGAGGAATTAATATTTGATGGATTATCAAAAGGTATTGAAAACTGCAGGAAGTAGGGGCTAATTGGTATCGTTCGTATCCCTTGTCTTTTTATTTCTAAATGTCTCTTCTTTCTTCTTCTTCTTCTTCTTCTTCTTCTTCTTCTTCTTCTTCTTCTTCTTCTTCTTCTTCTTCTTCTTCTTCTTCTTCCTCCTCCTCCTCCTCCTCCTCCTCCTCCTCCTCCTCCTCCTCCTCCTCCTCCTCCTCCTCCTCCTTCTTCTTTTTCTTCATAATGGAAATTAACCCAGGGGCACTTAACCCCCAGGCATTTTAATTTTCATTAATATTGAGCACTGAACCCAGTGGCCTTTAACCACTGAACCACATCCTCAACCCTTTTTTAATATTTTATTTTACATAGGGTCTTGCTGAGATGCTTAGGGCCTTGCTAAGTTACTGAGTATGGATTTGAACTGGCGATCCTCCTGCCTCAGCCTCCTGAGCCACTGGGATTTCAAACGTGTACCACCACAACCATCATCTGTCTCTGCTTTCTGACTGCCATGAGGTGAGCTGCTTTCCTCCAGTGCTTCCAACATGATATTCTAAGTATTTTGTCCTGGCAATAAAAACTGACTTAACACATTAGTAAACTCTGAATGAGCAGCTTGCTCTTCGAGAATGAGCCTCATCAATTCAGTTCAATCACTGAATAGGAAAAGAAAGTTCTACCTCCCTGGTGCAGGAAGAAATTCTCCTGCAGATAGCCTTCAAACTGGAAATGTACTATTGATCTTCTGGGTATCTATCCTGTAGTGTAGAATATCCTGGGTTCACACTGCAGATTTTTAAATCAATAGCTATCATATTTATGTGAGCCAAGTCTTTATAATTGCTCTCTTTCTATTTTTTCTATATAATATTCTGTATTCTCTGTGTATATATACATATATGCTATTTTCTCTGGAGGGTCCTGATTAATACTACATACAAGATTAAGTACAGGTTATGAAAGAAATTAAGAAAGAAAGAGAGAGAAAAGAATGGAATAGAATGAAATAGGATCCTTCAAACATATGAACACAAGATATTTGACATAAAATCCCTGAAGTAAATCAAATAGATGAAATAGAGGCCTACACCAAATTAGTGAATTGAGATATTAATTCTCTGAATGTTTCATAATATGATGAGAAAATAAAAGTACAGAATGAAAGGTAAGATACGCAGAACACAAGTAGTACAACCTCTTCTATTAATAAACCAGAAGAATAAACAAATGGAATATAGAAAATGATCAAAAAATTAAATTTGTAGAGTTAAAGAAAGGCACATACTTCATACTGAAAATCCACACTCAGTAACCAATCATTGGAATGATAATAACAATAAAGTATTCTTACCCTAACAATTCAAGAGCTTGTTTGAGAGAGGAAAAAATAACACAGATGGGAAAATAGTACATGAATGCTCAAAAACACACAACTTCAAAAATACTATAGGAAAAAGCCATCTAGTCAACCTGAGAATATTGTAATCATACATTTTTTAGGATAATAAATTTTATCTCATTCCTCCATCCTTTCCATCCCAACCCCCTTCCCTCCCTTTTCTCCCCTCTGCCCAATCCAAAATTCCTCTATTCTTCCTTACTTGCCTCCATTATGGATCACCATTTGTTTATCAGATATAATCATACTTTTCACTTAGCATGATATTCTCCAGCTCTATCTATTTACCTGCAAATGCCATAATTTCATTCTTCTTTAAAGTTGAGTAATATTTCATTGTGCATATTTACTATAGTTTCTTTATCCACTCATGTGTTGAAGGGCATCTAGGTTGGTTCCATAATTTAGCTATTGTGAATTGAGCTTCTATAAACATTGATGTGGCTGTGTCACTGTAGTATGCTGATTTTAAGCCCTTACAGTATAAACGGAGGAGTGGGATAGCTGGGTAAGTGGTGGTTCCATTCCATATCATGTTAAGTGAAATAAGTCCATCCCCCAAAAAAACAAAGGCCAATTTTTTTCTCTGATATGGGGATTCTAATTTACAATGAAGGGACCACTAGAGAAAATAGTGGATTAGGCAAAGGGAGTGAAGGGAGGAGAGGGGGTCTGGGGATAGTAAGGATGGTATAATGAATAGAAACAAGCTTCTTGGATTCTCCATGTCTTGATTTTTACCTGCACAGATACCACAACTTTTGTGACTTCCAGACAAACCACTTCTAGAGAAGGTAAAGTCTTCTAGAAGATGGGTCACAATAAGAGCCTCCAGGCTGGTCTGGTTGAATATATTTTCACATGATTCACCTTTATGAACCACTAGGAGAGCCTGGTGCCCAGGTTCCTTTGATGGGGCTCCTCTGCATCCCCAGGCATCAGGGCGTTGGTCTGAGCTTCTTCCTACAGTCCCTAAGCTGGCAACTTTCTATCTACCTGGAGACCCTCCCATGCTTTGGACCAAATGAAAATAAAGTTTTTTCCAGTGACCCCAAACACACATACACACACACACACACACACACACACACACACACTCATATACACTGCCCCATTTCATTGCTCTTTATGTCAACCTTTATATTAGTACCACATATAATATTTATCCATTCCTTATGATCTGTTTTAATCTTCATCATTTAAGTTTTATAAATTTATTTAGATCAATTTAACTCCCTCATTCAAG
Organism: Ictidomys tridecemlineatus; assembly: GCF_052094955.1. Classification (NCBI taxonomy): domain Eukaryota; kingdom Metazoa; phylum Chordata; class Mammalia; order Rodentia; family Sciuridae; genus Ictidomys; species Ictidomys tridecemlineatus. The sequence continues at coordinate 42,247,262 of NC_135482.1, read as the reverse complement.
TCTAGCAGTTTTATTGTACTTTTTGGTAAATACATTTCTAAATAATGCATTCTTTTTGTAGGTATTGCAAATGGAATTCAATTCATTGTTATAACGCTCACTATCACACATGGAAATAAAAGCTTTTGTATATTGTTGTTACATCCTGGAACCTTTCACTACTTAATTTGTGAACTTGCTGTATGTAAATATTATGTTAATAAAATCCTATGTTTCTGTTTATTCAAAGTCAATTTTTGGCTGACTATGAAGATATATTTATGTAGTTTCCTTTATATAAAATTAGGAGAGATCAAAGTATATGCATAGAAAATAATTGAGAAAATTAAGAAGTAGTTTGTCACAAGAAATTAAAAAAAAAAAAACTAGAAGTGATCTGGCTACTAACTCTATGGGTGTTTTCTGCTAGAAATTCGGAGCCCACTAGTATGGTTATCATTCACCATATACTATAGTCATTGTCAATGCTATGGATTCAAATAGTGTGTATGTGTGTGTGTGTATCTGTTGTTGTGTGTTTGTGTATATATCTGTGTGTGTATGTCTTTATGTGTATGCACAAAATGAAATAAACCCATCATTATTTATAAATGATAAATCTTACACTGAAAAATATAAAGAAGCAATATAAATTATAACTGATAGGAATGCACAGCAAAAAGACAACAGAAAATATATGAAATGATTAGACTTTCAATGTATTCCTGTATAGTGGCAATAAATATTTAAAACTGGAAGAAAAGAGAACTCATTTACAATGATAAATTCTATAATGCACTTCAATGTAATGTTGATAAAAGTAAACTTTAGCAAAAAAACATGAAAAAAATAACTCTAAACATTTGTCAAAATAAGACATAAAGAAAAAAATAATAAATGGAAAATATAAACTACATTTTTTGAAGAAGACTGATTAGTATAGTTTGGATCTGAGATACCTTCCAAAGTCTTATGTGTTGAAAGCTTAGCATTTGGGGCACTATTAGAAAGTGATAGGAGGTGGGGCCTAGTGAAAGAAAATCAGATCACTGGAGGCAGGCCCATGAAGGAGATTTCGAGACCCTCCTCTCTTCCACTCTCTTTCTTTCACATCTTGGCCATGAGGTATATGGTTTTCCATTGTTATCCATTGCTCCCATGATGTGTTGTCTTTCCACAAACCAAACGCAACAGGGCCAAGTGACCAACTGACCATGGACTGAACCCTGCAAAACTGATCCAAAATAAATCTTTCCACCTTACCAGATAATTATTTCAGGGATTTTGTTATGATAATGGAAACCTGACTAATGCACTCATTGTCAAGATGATTATCTTTTCCAAATTATTTAAAAATTCAATACAATACAATACCATTCCAAAATCATAAGATGTACATATGGGAATAAAAATACAGTCATTTTTACTTATGGAATTTGGTAAAGAAGAAAAGGAAAAGCATTTTTTGCACAAAGCATTTCCAAAGCCTAGGTAGATGAGCCAGTAGTGAGGCTTCAGACTACCCAATGCAGCTCCAAGCTATGATTGCAAGGTTCCACTCCTCCCAGTCACCCTATAGCTACTGCTGCCAGTGGTCTGCATGAAGCTATTAGTCTGCTTGCTCACCATCTAGCTGGAGGCACTGTGAATGGTAGGGGCCATGGCTCAGGGTCTTGGAAAAGAACTGGATGAGATCACAGGGCTGGTAGAAGACAGTATAATTCAGCTTTCCAACACCACTACATAGCAGCTGCAGGTGCCCTGGTGTGGCTGCAAGCTTGGGACAGGCGGAAAGTGGTGGAAAGAGGGGAGTTGAATCATATTTATGGACTTTCGGACTCTCCAAACATCACTGAGGTTCTACAATCACTTTTCTGGGCTGTCCCATCTCTGATATCAACCTCAGTCTGTCCAGTCCATTCATAGTCCCAAAGCTAAAATAAATATTTGTGTTTAAAAAAAAAAGGAAGAAAGGGAAAATGGAGTAAAGGGAGGGTGGGGAGGAGAATGAGAATGAAAGCACAGAAGTCAGAGATCCAGGTCAAAGGGCTTTTTCTTCAAGATTTGACAATGACAGTACTTAGGATGCTGAAAAAACTCAGAAAGATTAGAGAACAAATTATGGATATCTAGGATAAATTATGAATATGTAGAATATCATTCCAGTAAATTACTTCCAGAAAATTCTATAATTTTTTGGAAATTAAAAATATGCTGTTTTAAGCAGAAAATGAAGCTTTTCCAATAGCGCAGGTGACATAAAAGACAAAATGAAATAGGAATTCTCCTCTTTTCATATTTGAGATGACAAGACATGGTGAGTAAATTATGCCATAAACAGAACTTGCTATCTTTTAGTATGTCATGAAAAACCAGGAAAGATAGTATCGTTGATCACACCACAGAAGCAATTCATAAACATCAGGGTTGTTATCTTAGTCTTTTTTTTTTTTTTTAACAAAACACCTGAAGATGTTTATTTAGCATATAGTTCTGGTGATTCAAGAGCATGATGCTCATACCTGCTCAGCTCTGGTGAGAGCCTCATGGTGAATGGCTGACAGCAAGTGGTAATATGTGCAGAATGGTGCAGGCAGAAGAATCACTCATGGGATGTCCTCAGCTTCCTCATAAAAATCCATTCTCTTGTAAATTAATCCGGTCCCACAAGATCTGCACCAATCCCTTTCTAGTATAGTATCCTTGTGACCTAATAACCTACCACTAAGTCTCACTGCTTGAAGTTTCCACCACTGAACACTGCCATGTGGGGGGGCCAAGTTTGGAGCACATGGACCTTTGGGGAAGACACTAAAACAGACTACAGCAGGAGCAGGCATTATTTCTCATCGTGTTTCAGAGGTTTAGAGTTACTATTCCTTTGACAATGAAAGCTGAATTCAAGGAAGGCTCAAGAGGACAGGAAAGAAAACTGATGTTTTTACAAAGGTTTCTATTCTAATGGTAACAACAGAAGAAAGTTCTATAAACCTTCAATGGGATGAAAAACTTCACAGTAAATAAAATTTGGTGGAAGATTAAAGTTTTAGAATTGTGTGTTGGGTTGGGGTTAGTAGAGAACAAAATTGAGAGAATTTCTTTGGTGGATTCTATCAGGGAAGAAATTTTAAAAGTGGTGACATGAAAAAAATATAACTTTAAAAGCTGATGAAACTCCATATTGATTGTGCTGGTTTGAAATTAAGTTTTTTTTAAAGCTATTAGTAATTCTGTTTTAAAGTGTATGTGTTGAATATACTTCCTGGCAAGTAAACTTGGCTTTGAGACTCTGGGACTTGTGCAATTGTGTGGGGAAAAAATGGAATTAATTATTAGTGTTCAGAAGAAACATCATTATAAATTCTGGCCAGGGGAAATATTTGGGCTCAAACTATAAGAAGCTAAAATACACTAACATTTATTGTTTGCAGAATGATTCCTACTTTTCAAATATATTGATTTCTATTGTCTCAAGATAATCATACTATGTGTTATTGTGTGTCAGGTGATTTTAAATTGAATTTTTCTTATTGTTTTCATGATTAAACTTAAGAAAGTCTAACTAAAGTCTTCTTGCTGAAATAAATTTAAGAAGGATACTTAATATGAATTGAATGATGGAAGAAATTTTTTAAAAGTGTTATGAAAAAGTTATTCTCTAAGTTTACATTGGATTTCTTTTTTCAAGAAAGAAATTTCTCTCCTGGTTTCATTTTAGAACATTGGCTTAAGCCCTTGACTTGGAAAATGAATAAAAGATCCAGATAGCTCACATTGGGTAATAAAAAGTGATTTTTCTGCACATAAATATAAATTCAAATTTTCATTTAGTACAATGGTAAATATTTAAGTTTATAATTCTAGACCAAAATTCAGAAGATAATACATATTAATGTATAGTATAACAAAGTAATTCACACACACACAAACACACATATGTGTATCTATATGAGGGAAAACTTGTATGTTAATATGTATGTGTGTAACTGGAAAACTTCTTGACATAAAAAGGACCAAAACTCCTGTTAGAATAAACAATTTGATGTCTTAGAGTAAAAGAATTTACTTGTTCTTGGAATTGTTAGATATTCACAGATAATTAAGGTCCCAGGGAGTAATGCTAAAAAAGACAAAAGGGAAACCATTGTGCAAATTGTGACCATCTGTTCTTTAAAAAAATAAAAATACTTATAGTCAATTCAAATTAAATTAGAAGCTGAAAGTATAAAAATAAGTATCAATTAGTGCTGACATTAAAAAAATATATAGAAAAAATAAATTGTTTTGTAAAGCATTTTAGAACACACATGAATATCAAGTTGTAAATAAAAATTGCCTTGTAGTGAGTTTAGGTCATTCAGTATTTTTGGTTATTATATGATTTATATTTATCGGTTTGCATAAAGTCATATGATTAGATTGCATATTAATTATGTGGACATATATACATATGGTTTTATAAATTGATCTTGAGAATATGTGGTAAAGATTAGGATGGAAAACTTAGTGGAATAGGAAAGGAAGGTTTTAAAGAAAAGACACAAAGACATTCAAAAATAGGAAAACACTTTTTATAGATTATGAGGGATCAATAAATGATTTTGATTCATACAAACAGAAGTGTTTGTCAGTGAATTCAGATTATGTCTTAAAGGCTTACAAAATTTGTAGAAAGTAACCACAATAACAAGAGGAAGACTTCAGAGTGAATTCTTGCAAACAGTAAATAGGAATGAGTCAAACAAAAATTGACATGTATAATCAGCATCTACTCTTAATATTAACACAAAGAGAGAAATAGAACTAGATAGTCTTTCACATTTTTTTTGCCATACAATTCAAAGGTTACTAAAGTCTGTTTAATATTCCTGCTTTTGAGGAGTTCATCCATAAAAACTGATTGCTGATCCATTGAAATTCATTTGCTTTTACACTTTTGACAATTTTTGGCTCATTGTAAAAATCTGAAAGCTCTTTATTTGCAATAATGTGTTTGGTAGGAATTATGTATGTCAACTAGCAGCATATATTTGTCCCTTAGAACTAAGTACTTTTAAAAAGCAGTTGATTAAAAGAAATATTTATATAAGATTTTTCCATTTAGTAATCTAGAGATGGGGTGGTAGAGGCTGGTATAATAGCTTCACTGTCCTGTTACTTTCTTGTTACTTTGTGTATAAAGTATATTTCTGATCTTCTGCTATGAACTCTTGGAGTTTAATTCTCATTCTAAAACATAGTTAATAAATAAAGATAGCTGTTTAAGATCTAACAGCACCTCTGCATTCCAGGTAACAGCTTAGTTATATATAGCACAATTTGTCCCAAAAGAGCTTGCAAATAATGCAGTATGTTTATTTTATAATAATAATGCAGTATGATTTATAAACAAAATCATCATTATACTGCCAAACTAAAGTGTAGAGCATCAAGCAAGTTCTACCATCTAATGTGACTATCAGAACAATTGATTTTAAAATTCCTCTCTATGTATAAAATATCTCAATATTTTCAGATGTATCCTTATATATTCCTTCATGAATTAATTATGAAGATAACACTTTACTAATGAAGAATTTTAGTTAATTTAAACTTCTTGTATAATAAATGAATATTTAATAGATAGATGATTATTTTTGAACAGCAAAACATAAAGAGTCCAAACTATTAAAAGCAAATTAGTAAAAGTGTCAAGATCAAAACAATGATATGCTTTTTATACTCTGTGGGTATACTAGCAATCGCAATTCAAATCTGCATTTGGGGTAAAATTGGGAGTTCATAACCCACTTCAATCTAATGTATGAAATATGATATGTCAAGAGCTTTGTAATGTTGTGAACACCAATAAAAAAAAAGAAAAAAAAGAAAGCATCATATTTTTATGAAATATCACATAGTATTTTAACAATGGTTTTGTTTTAGTTGTATAATGTTAAATAAATGTTCCACATGGAAATAAAAATAAATAATGTAAAAATGGCAAAGTAAATGAGATTATTTCTCATATTACAGAAAAAAAGCCCAATGATACAAATATAAGATTCCATAAAATTTAAATAAAAATATAAAAATAGGTCAAAATAATTAATATGGATTTTGTAGAAAAATAAAGGTAACCAGCATGTATGAAAAATATATGAACACAGATATAACAAACATGTTAATTAAATACACTGAAAAACTATTTATCACCTATTAGGCTAACAAAACCACAAATTTTCTGACAATATACTTTGCTGAACAGTTGTGTAAAAATAGGTATTTTTATACACACCTGATGGAATTTCAAAACCCACATGGATGAAGGGTCAGTAATGTCTAACATTACTCAAGTTAATTTATCTATTACAATCCAGTAATCTTGTTTATATGAACGTCTACTGAAATTCACATCTACAGGCATGATTAGACACATCAGCTAATAAACAGAATATTAAAATAGTAAAGGTTATTAAAATATTTAAGACAAACTAAATGTTCATCAAGAAATCATTGGGTGACACATTTACACAATGACCTACTGTCCACTAAAATCATTAAGAAGACCTCCATGTACTAAATGCATTCATTTCCTGGATTTGGAGACTGAGGCAGGACTGCAGGCTCAAAAGCCAGCCTAAGCAACTTAGCAAGATCCTACTAAACAATTTAACTCTCTCTAAAATTAAAAATGGGTGGGGGTATAGCTCAGTGGTTAAGTGTCTCTGGGTTCAATCTCCCGTACCAAAAAATAAATAAATAAAAATAAATGCATTAATTTTCTGGTTGGATTATTAAAATTGTTGCATTAAAGAAGCAATGCTCTAAAAGTGGAGGGATTAGAAATGAAGTTCTTTCTGACACTAATTTTTAATATATTTGTTAACTTTGATGAAATGTGTTAAATATTTAAATACTAAATCAATTAAAAAACAAGCATATATAAAACTACTATAATATCCACACAAGTAAAAAAATTACTTCAAGTAACTTTGAAATTGAATATTCTGAACACATTCTGGTTTTTGTTTGATTACTTGGTTTATTTGGTTATTGACAAAGTCACCTCAAAGAAATCTTAACTTTCACTCAGAGGATTTACATGTAGTCACATTATTTGAAACTATTCGTTGAAGACCAAAATAAATAAGTCAGTAATAAGTACATTGAGATCGTTAGGAATAACACTTTTTTATTATAAGAACAAAGGAGAAACATTCAAAATCTCAATTAATAATGAATAGTAAATGAAGAAAAATATTTAATTTTAAACTATCAATGCAAAAGTTTTTAAAAGCCTAATTGCATTGACTTAGAAGCAGTGGCATTCAGTAATAAGCAGATATGAATATGTGAATATCATCAACTCTAATATGCACCAGCTGTCTGTGGAAACACATCTGTCTAGGACTAAGGCAACAAATGAATGAGGTAAGCTTGGGCGATTGTGTTGTTTAAGAATGCAAGAAAATATTCTATAACTACAAATGTTGTTTTTATGCCCCCCCACACACGAATAACCCTCAATTTGAATTCTATACTCATTTAATTTGAATTTATGAGTATAGAAAGAATATTGATTATAATTGAGTATGGCATATTAAATACATTAAAAATAGTGACCCCAGGGGATATACATATGAAAGAAAGTCCTGACCCTCAAATTGTCCAGTAAACTTATGGTAGATGGTTTTTTGTTTTGTTTTGTTTTTTTAGATTAATACAATACTAACTGTAGACAGATAGAAACAATAAAAGAAAAAAAACTCTCCAAAATTAAACATAAGAAGACAAATTCTGTAGGGGATTTGTTACCTATAAATTAAACATGTGAGACAGAATTCCTAGATTTCCCTCCCTTGGTGTACATGCTCCCTATATAATCCCCTCCCATTGAGAGAAGTTTCAAACTATGAATGTTACATACCAGATGCCACTCCTAAGATTAGGTTATGTTATATAGCAAACATGAAAAAAAATTTTAACTGTCATTGAGGTTCCTAATCTGTCGATTTGGGGGTAAACCAAAGAAGATTTTACCTAGGCTTACTAAAGTGAAATTACTTAAAATAGAACTGGATCCTTTCTGGGATGAGAGATGCTTTCCTGCTGGCCTTGTTGTTAACTGTTGTGGATAATGACAACTTTAAGGAACTTAATCACTCAATCCTAAACTTCTGGGAACTGAATTTGGCCACTAACCCAGATGATCTTGGAAAACAGCTGCCAAGCTCTAGTAGAAAATAGTTATTGGTTTATCATTTGCAAGTTTGCAAGACCTTGAGTAAAAGGCCTAACTAAATGTGTAAAGACTCCTGAGCCCTCTGTAACATAATGTCTTTTGCTTAAATTACTACATTTATGGGGATATTTGACAGTGATAGAAAACTAATACAAAGGACATAGAATGAGATGACTTTATCATTTCATAACTTCTGGTCTCAGGGCAACTTTGCAGTTAATTCTTTATGTGATAACTGAAACTGATAGAAAAACTTCAGATAGTCTGTTTTAGTTAGCTTTTTTGTTGCTGTGACTAAAGGATATGACCAGAACAGTTTTAGGGGAAGAAAAGTTTATTGAGGGCTCACAGTTTCAGAGGTCTTAGTCCATAGGTAGCTGGCTCCATTCCTCTGGGCTCCAGGTGAGGCTGAACATCATAGCAGAATAGTATGGCAGAGGGCTCACATGATAATCAGAAAGCAGAGAGAGATGTTTCTGCTTGCCAGATACAAATATAAATTCCAAAGCCATATACCAATTGCCACCTCCTCCAGCTATACCCTACCTCTTCAATTACCACTCAATTAATCCTTATCAGGGGATTAATTCACTGATTGGGTTAATACTTTCACAACCCAATCATTTCTCCTCTGCACCTTTTTGCATTGTCAAACACCTGAACTTTTAGATAACATCTTATATCCAAACCATAGCAACCTGAAGAATAAGTGAATATAGTTTTGAAGGAAAGAGATTGGTGAAGGAGAACATTTCTACATATAAAATATATTAGTTGATGAATTCCTGAAATATGCATGTGTAGGTCCACCTCCAAATAACTCAATTAAAGGAAGATGAAATGATTTAAGATTTAATCTGCTGTACAAAAAACAGTATTTGCCATCTACCCAAGATAGATGACCACTAAAACATAAGGTTAATACCCCTCAGAAGTGAGTATCAAAATCTATAGTTCTTACACAAGGTATTCAAAATACCCAGGACCCCATTTATGATTCTAAGACTTATGAAAAACCAAGAAGACCTGGCATATTTTGTGAGAAAAGAAAATAAACTCTCAGATGGCTCCAATATTGAAATTGGCAGTTTTGTGTCTACCGGTCTTATAGATGTGAAGTGTCCCACAAAAGCTCATGTGTGAGATAATGCAAGAAGGCTCAGAGGTGATATGATTGGGTTATGACAGACTTAACCCAATCAGTGAATTAATCTCCTGATAGAATTAACAGAGTGGTAACTGAAGGCTGGTAGGGCATGGCTGCAGGAGGCGGAGCATTTGGGGTGTGGCTTTGGGGTATATATTTGTATATGGCAAGTGGAGTCTCTTTTCTTGCTGGTTATCATGTGAGCCGCTTCTCTCTGCCACACTCTTCTACCATGATGTTCAGTCTCACCTTGAGCTCTGAGGAATGGAGCTTACTGTGCATGGACTGAGGACTCTGAAACCATTAGCCCTCAAATAAATCTTGTCTCCCCTACAATTGTTCTGGTCAGATATTTTAGTCATCACAGTGAAAATGCTAACTAAAACAACTAATATAATAGTATATTAAATAAAAAAAATCCTCAGAATGAATGAAAAGATATTAAAACTAAGCAGAAATAGAGATTTAAAAAAATTTTTGAACTAAAATGTAAAAAATAAGAAAATTAAAAGTCTTATAGGATGAATTTAAAATAGAATGAAGGTAACAGAAAAGCCAGTGTACTTGAACATAGATTGATGGTAACTGATGAAAATTATTGGATATGAAGCAAAGAAACAAAAGAAAGAGACAAACAAATTTCTTTATTTAATGGGCAATTATGTTGAGACATGAGGGACAATAGGATATTCGTCTAAAATTTTTGTAAATTTGAGTTGCAGAAGGAATAGGAAAATGTTGAAAAACAATATTTGAAGGAATAATGATCAAAGATTCTAAATTTCATTTGAGAGATGATTTATGAATTCAAAATGCTCAGTGAATTCTAAAATGGATAAAAGAAAACAGTAACATTTCCGCACACACTATACTTACATTTCTGAGAAACAGAGATAAAAAGAAAACCTTGAAAGCAGAGAATAATGACGCATATCAGGATCAACAGTACAAATGACTGCTCATTTATCACTAGAAACAATGGAGACAAGAAGACGGTGGACAAGATCTCTAAAAATACTTTAAAAAGAACATTTGACTCAGAATTTTACACTCTGAAAGTATCCTTCCATTTAAAGTTAAAGGCATGCTTATAGGTAATAATGCTGAGAAATTTTGTTAAGGAAATTATGAAGTTCTGCAGCCTGAAAGAAAATGAAAAATAAAGAGCACACAGTGAATAGATGACTATCTTCTTAATTCCTTTTAAAATAGAAAGAGGAATCTTAAAAACTCCAAAATAATGGCAATTAATGGAAAAAGGAAGTAAGTAAAATTTATGTTGAAGCATACAGTATAATAGTTAATTGAAACAAAGGCTACAAATATATGCTAATACAGGTACAGGAATTTTTAGAATAACACTTTTTCTGCATGGTGCCCAAGTACCAGATTACTTGGGAATGGCAAGGGAAGACAGTGTCACTAATAAGAGATGTGTGAGTCACCTGTTGAACTAAGTGATCAAATTTGGGATCACTATAGTAGAAACTTATAAAAGTGGTACCCCTTGATGTGATTCAGTCTAATGTAACATATGGCATTTTTTATTGTTTTCCAAAGATGTTGATATCAAATTTAATCATCTCTCTTCTGATTTATAGGAAACACAGAAGATGGAAATTAAGTGACATCTGATAAAACAAATAGATAACTCCAAAACATTGGATATTTCTGAAAGTTAACTAACCTGGAAATATTTAAGGTATCAATGTCAAGACCAACAACCACTAAACCATCAAGAACCTATGTGAAATATTTTATTTGTTCTGTTTGTTTTTTATTTTAAGAAAATAAAAGATACTATAAAAATGAATGCATAATTTTTAGTTAGATTATGAATCAGGGAAAAAAGATAGAATTCACATTTGTAGGAATCTGGGAAGATTTGAGTATGAAATATGAACTGATATTAAATTATATTTTGAAATTATCAGTAATTTTGTTAAATGTAATAATATCATTTTGGTTATACATGAGGGTATTCATGTTTCTAGGTAAAAAGGTTTAATAGATCTTCAGATAACTTTCAAACTTTTAGAAAAAGATATTAATGTAGACATCTATAGTTGAATAATTATAAAATGTATATGTGGTTTTTGATTGCACTGGAAATCACTGGCATTTATTTACTCTTGATAATAATTGGTATGACTAAACAAAATTGAAAGAAATTGTAAATTCCTGCTAATTGTTTAAACCATTCATAATTTTAATTCCATATAACTTTATATTTATGTATTTCTTTATTTATCATTTATTTATTTGGTGTGGCACTGAGGATCAAACCCCTGCCACTGAGCTAGAGCACTAACCCTTCATAAAACTTCAAAAATATTAACTAAACATTTTTTTTTTAAAAAAATAAAAGTCAGAATAGTAGCTTCCTTTAAGAAGCAAGGAGGGACTAGAGATTCTGAGTTTTAGGACAAGTATTTCTTGACTAGCAATGTTTTTTCTGAAACTTCATGGAGCTATGAAATACGGTTAGTTCATTTTTCTGAATGTTATTATATTTCTTAAAATTTAAATATCTTTCATTACTATACCACCCTCTATCTAAATACCAGCATCTATGTTTGGGGAGGAAAAAACTCCATGTTTTCCTTTTGCTTTCTCACTTCCAACTTCCTCCTCCACCAGTTTTCTATTTCTACATCTCTCAGAACATTTATTTCTCAAATTTCTGCATAAGATCTAATTAGTGCATTCCAGAATTGGGAATTCATGAACAATAGGAAATGAACTGGAACTTTTTTTCTCAGCCTATGTGCCTGGCCCATACAATTTATATAGTAAATTCAGGTTTTAAAATGATTATTTAATTATGCTCACAATTCTCTTGCCTCAACTTTTTTCAGGACCTCAAATAGTTTACCATGTACTGTTTTTCAGAACCTGCTCCTGCACATTATTTTCTTACTTTTTACTCCCACTGTAAGTCTTCAGGGTAGACTCCTATATACAACTCTGGTCTTTCTACTAGCTGCATAACCAAGATAGTCCTCATTTTAACTCAGTCCTGATGATAATTTCAGATCTTTGTAAGTAACTCCCAACAAATCATGAAACTCCACCATGAGGGGAATTTGGGAATTCACCTCTTTCCTGGCTTGCTGAATTTACTATGATTTGATAGTTAACTACTCCTGGAGAGGTTTGTAAGTGATCTAGTCACAAAGAGAGAAGTAAGAGATTAAGTAAATACCATTAGCATTCTTGCAGAAGAAGGGTAGCAGGTGCTTGGTGGAAACTAAGATCTTAAGGCAGGAAAGAATACATTCCAAGTATGGTGAGCAATTAGAATAAGAATTACAAACACCATTTAAATTGGGAAAGATTCAAAAAATTATAATCATCCTCTCTGCCTGAGTTAGGATCACTGAACACAGACAAAAGAATCAGTCAGGGATTAAAAGTCAACCCTATTGCTAGAGTAGAGACCATGGCCTAGGAGAAATAGCCCCAGTGGGCTTGCTAATAGTTAATCTCTGAAATATATACTTAAGTGATATATTTCAAGGATATTACTTTGCTTTTAATACTAGAATAAGGACACCACTGAGCTTGTTCACTTTCTTCTTCTAAGTTCCAAATCAAATGAATCATTCCTTCTTTCATGGAAGAAAAGTGAATGAGAAATTAAGAAGAAGGTGTAAAATGTTAAGATACAGATGTTCCAGACAGGGAGACCAGGAAAAGCAATACTGCTACTAATATAGACTTCAACCCAAAAACTCTGTTAATTAAGTCTCTTTTCCATCTGAATCCTGAAGACTCACCATCAAGTTGAAATTTTTGACAACTTGATTCCTTTTGAAAATCTCCTCTTTGCATTCCAAGAAATCTTAATTTCAAGTTTCCTCATTCTCTTTTCCTGTCCCCTCTCCATCTGATTCTATGAATCATTTTCTTCCAAATTAAATTGTATTTTCTGAGTTTTTTATCCCAACTTTCATCATCTCTCACTTCCCTTCTACTACATTCCTTTCTTTCCCCTCTTCTCATGTCTTCTCTGCTCTTCTGATCTTTGCAGGCATCAATTTGGCATACTTTTGTCCTTTTCATGGCTTTGTACATTATTTCTATGTAGACAAATTATCATTTCACTCACCGTTCATCGTGCAGTTTCTATGAACAGATATGCCAAGTATTGGCTCTACTAAGACAAAATTGTGTGTAAAACATGTTCTTTTCAATCAATAATTTTAACACAGCTTGATTCCTTGAAAACAAAACTGGTAGTAGTTTCGTGCCTAATCTCTGGAGCCTGACCTGCCTGAGATTTAGTCCCAACTTTACTTCTAAGCTGTGAGGCCTTTGGAAATACTACTTAGACTTTCTGTGTCCAACTCCTTTTGTTCTGTGTGTGTGTGTGTTTGCAGGTGTGTGTGCATGAAGAAAGCAGGAGAATAATGCTTATTTTATAATTTTTTGAGAGGATTAAATGAATTAAACATTTAAAAATTAGAGTACTGTTAGGCTCATTCTTAGAAGTCAGTGACTAAGTTTCTATTTGCATGTGGCATTTTAAATCATAAAATAATCACTATTTCATATTTCACTTGTTTTTGCAATATATTTTTTAAGGAATTATTATGTGTTTGTTTTTAAGAAAATAAATTTTAAATCTGTAGGATTTTAGAGAATTAAAATCATAAAATCTAGTTTGATTTATAACTCTGAACCATAAGTCCCCATTCACATTTTTTCCTCACAGCCCACACTCTAAATTTATCTTGAGCTCTGCTCTCTTTCAGTCTTCAATTCCGTAGCTCTTATCTCAATATCGCACTTGCACCATAAAACCAACCTCAAAATAAACGTGTTCTAAACTAAGTGGTCTATTGTCCAAATCTATTTTTTTGAACCCTTTGTCTCTGCATTGCAGGAACTTTTCCCAGGTGAATAAAAATATAAAATAAAATTTATAAATGTTTGTATCATCTTTTACTCCTCACTTCATTGTCCACATAGGCATATACTTTAGATTGCCTCCGTCTGTAGTATTTCTTCAATCATATCACACTTGGCAGCCTTACTGCAATATTCTTCACCAGAACTTTATTAACTATAGTGAAACTCTACTAAATTGTGTTTCCTGATTAAAGTCTCTGCAGAGAATAACCCATCTCCACAAGGATTGCTGTTAGGTAAACAATATTTGTTAAATCTAATAAAGTTCAGTATTGTATTTAGGTGTCTCATGTACATTATTTTAATTTTGATAAAATTCCCCAAATTTAATTTACTAGTCAGTTTGACAAAAAAAGAAACTGAGTCTTAATTTCTTCAATTTACCAAGTTGGAATTAAAACACAAACAAAAGCAATTCCAAATTTGAGTGCTCTGTCCCCTCTTCTCTCCTTTTGATCATTTCATTTCCAGGCTTAAAATAACACATAATTTCCTACCTCCTCACAAATTAGACCAAAACCTATTATTAGTCTGTTTTCCTAATGTTCTTTTATCTAGTTTCTACTTATCACTCTACCATCATTTTCTATTTTTCATATACACATTTCATTCATACCCAGACCTTAATGACTCTAAATCAACATATTTCAAAATGCCTTGCTTCCATCTGGTATACAAAGTAGTCCTTCTATATTTACATAGCTTCCCTCCTATCTTTAACTAGATAAGTTCACCCAACCTTTTAAAATATGCTAAATGTTCGTCTATAATGTAATCTTCTTTGAGCTCTTTTGACCAGAATGACTAATTCTTCCTCTGAACTTTTATAGCACTATAATTTTCTAATTTGTATGAGCTATTTTTTTAATTGCTTACCTCCCTAAAAAAGCATATGTCTGTGTCTGAATGTTTTTGCATGCTATAGGCACCTAGGTAGTAATTAAATATATAAGAGGTACAGAAACACAGAAATTACCATTTTTGCATTAAAGTATGGTAAGATACTATATCTAATAACAAAAGTATAAAACCATGGATATGTCACTATGCTTAAAGTGATAGGCAACAATGTTTATCTAATAGGCATCATACATTAAGCTATGAATTTTAATTTCATTGAAAGAAACTTATTCTAAGTGTCTTAGAAAATTGAGCCAAAATTGAGTCAATATAGCTGAAATACTTCTAATAGTCTTTTAAAATTTTACATTTTCTTGTGTTCTGTTAGTGTTCACTTATGGACTGTTTATTTCTTTTGAAATGAAATTTCACAGATAATTTTCTTTGTTAGTGAACTCTAGATTGTCTCTGGAGGAAAAAAATCTATACAGAAACACTATTGAAAATTTAACCATGTTACTTTTTTAAAAAAAGTCTCTAAAATATTGGACACAAACTATTTATTCTTGTTATCACATGAGAATGTAGCAGTAAACAGAGTTTATTTTGTATTAAATATAATTCTTTTAAGTATTCAAAAGCCTAACTCTGCTCATTGTAGCCATAATGCATATCTAAATTTAGAAAAAAACTTCTATCTGTAATCTACTTTTAGGCATGCAAGAGGTTTTTTTTAACTTTTATTATCCACAAAATATAAGTACCTATTGATTATTGTCTCAATGAGATTCTACATAAGCATAAATCTGTAAATGTATTGAATTTAAGAGCAAGAGGACATTATTTATCAAGAAATTATTTTGAAATATTTAATATATATGAGGAAATATTTTAATGGTAGTCTTTTGTCAAATCCATAGTAAGTTCTTTAAAGCTGATGATCCAGATATTTAGTTAGTATAAATTAGTTTTGTTCATTCAAGTGAATTTCTGTATATCTATAATGCTATAATGTAATTATTATAAGGTATTCAGCAGTAGTCAATTGACTTTGACCCCAAACTTATTTCCATAAAACTTTATTAACAATATTACATATTATACTTATCCTAAGTATAGAGGCACATTTCAATGTGCTTTAGAGTTTGCAAGAAATAAATATTATGCTTACTCCAGGAAGAACTAATGAATAGTAGGAGTGTTTGAGATTTCATGTCAGTTGCTATAATAATATAAAGTATGCAGATTTCAAGCTAGTAAAAAAATAAAAAATGTAGAATATATTCTCCAACCAGCACCTATTATGGTGCATGGAATATGAGGCTAAAAATATTCAGAGAAACAAACACACACTCAAAAAATATTTTTGAATACATGAATAATTTTCATAGAAGTGTTTAACACATCAGGTGATCTTTGAAGGCACAATAAATACACCTCTTATTTTTTGAGGAAGATACTTTATTAAATTAAATGTAGAAGTACTCTAGATTATCTGATTCTATACAGATTCCCTGGTTGGTGGTAGGGGAAGCTTAGATTCCCCCAGGCACTCAGACTCCGGAGCCTGTGTCCTTATAAATTACTCCCAGTCAATGAAAAATGGGAGCTTGAATTATGAACTTCTGACAGAATATCAGATCTCTAAGTCTACAGTACACCCAAACAGGACAAAATGAAAAGGAAAAAAAAATCTTATTTAAGTACACGTATATGAGTTACCCTTTCTGGATTTTAGAATCCTTGGAATAAATTTAAGTTAGGATCCACCTTACTGAGATACATCTTTTGAATATTACTTCTTTTCATTTAAAGATATATTTCTAAAAATGATTATATATACCTATGTACATATGTTTATACATTCTAAATATCAACAACTGTAATTATATAGATCAATGTATTCAGTTAGTATTAACTTTGGTAGTGATATATTCTTCAAAATGTGAGCTGTATATGACAGATTTATTATTTTCTTCTTGTAGGTGATTCAAATAGACAAATTTAGAGTTAAAAAAGAACTTCTAGGTTTAACTACCTTTTGAAAATTCTTTTCTCAATTTTTTTGTGTTGGCCACTTCTTGCAGCTTTCAACAATATCTTCCATGGAACAGCCGAGGTTTTATTATTAAAGCAGTTTGTCTTGTTTTCTTTTCTTATAACTTTAGTTAACATTCTTATGAATTTTGTGAGTTATAAGTGTTTCACTACCTTTTTACAAAGATAATCATGCAACATGGTAAAAATTCAATTAGTAATATAGTATAGGTAAGATAGGACACACTTTCTAGAATACAACATTGGCTTAAAGAAGAGAGTAACACATTCAAAACCTGGTGAATTGTACCAGGAAAACTTTCCAGGAGACAAATTTCACAGCGACAGGCAGTACATTCAGCAAAGCTCTCAAAATAAAGAGAGAAATTGGAGCCACAATAGTACCAAAATGAACATTCTTGCTTACAACAGGAGAATTTGTTGTTTTGTCAATTTTAATTTCATTGTCTATTACTCCAGCATTATTAGATTGAATACAGATAAGTGCCTATATCTGAGTTTGATAAGCTTAGGTGTCATCATTTCCTTCATAAAGAGGATAATATAACTTGCCTTACTTTAGGGTTGTATGACAATGGATGCTAATGTAGTCATTCCTCAGTGACCATCAGGAACCTAATTCTAGTCATTCCATTGGTAATAATGGAAAATTAAGCAGATGAACTCATTAAGCACATTGAAAACTCAGCAATAGCCACTAAGTAGATGAATCATGTAACATTCTCATTTATCAAAACTCTTATTCTGTTAAGTTTAATTAAGCATTCTCCCACTTAAGATACATAAAATTCAGTTACAAATACATTTCCTGGAGGACAATGTAAATGAACTTTTTATGAATTGAGGTCAAATAAATTACTTTCATAAGTGTGTTTCTCCTTTTTACACATAGATATTTCAGTATCGAAATGTTCATTGTACTTAAATTTTTTAAAAAATGTCACTTATGATTAGAGTATGTTTGAAGTTCATAAAATTCTTAGCTGGCCCTAAATTGCACTCAAAATTGCCTCTTAAAAATGCAAAAGAAATGGGTGAGAGCTGAGAACTACATACACAAATAAACATAATGGCAAAGACAAACAAGAGCAAGAAGGAGAAAAACAAAATAAGGAAAAAGTTAGACGGCAGGCATTGTAGCTCACACATGTAATCCCAGCAGTTTATGAGGCTAAGGCAGGAGGATTCCAAGTTCAAAGCAAACTTTAGCACCTTAGTGAGGCCCTGAGAAACTTAGCAAGACCAGGTCTCAACATAGAAAATAAAATGGGATGGGGATGTGGCTCAGTGGTTAATCTCTCCTGGGTTCAATCCTTAATTGGAGAGAGAGAGAGAGAGAATATGATAGTTATGGAAATTGAATAAATGAAACTTTTCAATGCATAATGCCTAACCAAATGGCTTCTGATAGAAAATATGTCAAAATATCACTCACAATATCTTTTCCAGTTTATTCCTACCTACTGCCCCTATTTTGAAATCATTCAAAGATGGTAGTCTATGCAGAGTACCAGGACTTATATGAAAAGAAGAAATTTTTCTATGAGAAGTTCGTTTTATAAACTAGCATTTTATATCTACTCTTTTTGTGTGTGTGTTTTTCGTATGGTATTTTGATTTTGTTTGTGTATCTATTTTTCCTATTAGACTGCTCTTACAACATGGGATGTTTATGTTTTTATGTATGCTTATATTCTCGGTGTTTATAATAGGACATGGTACACAGAGATATTTTTAAATGTTTCTGATAAGTTTTTAAAGATTTATCTGATTTTCTGAATATCCTAATTTACAAGACTCATTTGATTTTACTTAGTTTTACTCTTAATAGTTTGGATGGGTAGTATATAAATTAGTAATTAGAAACTTCAAAACTCTTAAGTGTATGTCTAAAATTGTAACTTTTTCAATAGAATGACTAAATTACTTAAAAATTCTTTCATGAAGTGGTTTTTCTCTTTATTAATATATTTCATTAATATCTTAGGGGTTATTTCATTATTTCACAAACTATCTTCAAATCTTTAACAATGAACTTCATCAGTGGTTTTAATAAATAAGTGCATCTTGTTTAATAATTTTCTTGTTTGCTAATTTTTCTTGATGAGATTAAAACTGCTCTTTGTTTTTATAATGGAAGTAATTTTGTATGAAAGAGATGAAACTCGCTTGTAAATTACCTTGTCTTCTCATTATTAATGCATGGACAGATCTATTAAATATAAAACTGACAATTACAATAAGAGACTGAAATATTTAATCATCACCATCTGCCAACAGGCAAGATAATGGGAATGTCATAAGCATGTGCCACAAAACACTACATTAAAATTTTGTAAGAGGAAAACCACTACATTAGAATTTTGTAAAAAGATAGTTTTCAAGCATATTTAAATACAAAGCTGATGATTTCTGAGAATGTGAAAACCAAAGTAACTAGCTTTCAAGTTGATGGAAGGACTGGGTATGAGGAAGCTAAAAGAATTTTCACAAAACATGCTTAACAATAAGAATATATGAGTAGAATTTTAAATAGAACTTAGAATTAAGATATAAGAAATATTCCTGAAATGATTGCTGTATGATCCTGATTTGAGTAATAGCATAATATGCAGTTGGGCTTTCATTTAGAATGACAAGTTTGGAAAATTTAGGAAAACTGACCTTTGTAAAAATGTGAGACATATACAAAAACCAAAGAGTCTCTTTAAGGATTTAATAGTCTCTTAAGAGTTCAGACAATTCAATTTTATGCTAGAATTTATCAAGAAAACAAAAAGTAGGAATAAATAAAATTTAAAAAAAGAATTTTAAAGGCATATAACTTCACACACACACACACACACACACACACACACACACACACAGACACAGAACCAAAAACACATATGCTATCCCTGTATAAATGCACAAATACACATATGCACATATATGTGTTTATGTTAATGTCTAAGTACTTAATTGCACATGCATGTATGTATATGTGTGTGCACAAGTACATGAGGTGTGTATATGAAGGAACTCTAAGCTGAACAGATATCCACAAAATAAGAGAATGATTTAAAATATGGATTCTGCAACATGGTAATATTGTGATCCTCTTTCCTAATTGAAATACCTTTTTAAAAAGTCATTTTCAATTATTTTTAAACAAATTAGTACTCCATTAAAAATAAAATCTTCCTACAAGTGATATATTGCAAAGTGTAAATATAAAATTTCAAAATAAAATTTTATATACATCTAACCTCTTGTATTCTGTTCATCCCTTGTCTTTGTAGTGATACATTCCTAAGCATTGTTTTCTATAATCACAATTTGCTGAAAGCTTAAAAAGTGACATTTTTAGTGCCCTACTTTGGAGAATATGTGACTAAATATTTCAAATATATATTGAACATTATAGAACTATAATTTAAAGACTTACTGTCAAAAATCCAATATCATTTTAGGACACTTAGTCTGATTCTAAATATATATTTTGAAAGGCTCTAATATTTCTAAAGATCAATGAATGATGAACACAGAAAAAGTATGGACTGCCATGCTGAAGTACTTTCTAACATTCAACATCATCTTTGTAACAAAAAATTGTATTTTAATAACTGTCAGTACAGAAATACAAGTATAGCTTGTATTTTGATTTTAGAATATAATAAAATGTTTGACATGACTATAAATTATGCTTTTTATTACAACTTATTTCAAATCATTTCAAATTATTAGTTTTTTAATTAAACCCTTCTTAAAATCATAAAACTTTGACCCATTCATTTTAGTTTTAGTACAGTACATAATTTCATCTTCAATGTCAAGCTTTTAATACTTGTTATAGTAGCTTTCTACATAATTAATTACATATGCTTCTTCTTTGAGAGAAAAAAAATTCTAAGTTTTTTTTCAATTTAATGAACACAAAACAAAAAAGAAATCAAACTACTCTTACAAATAACATATTTTCTCTTTGGATAATCTGATTTAACCAATATGAAAACTGGTACCTATTTACCAATGTCTTCCTTTTAAATGAAGCCAACACCATTCATGTTCCATATTTTATATGTAGAGAGGAAAACTAAGACATGATAATAATTTTTAAAAAGTTATCATGGTTTAACTACAAATGTCTAGTTACATGGAATGATAGTATAATGAACTTTTTCAAATGAAACTACATAGGTGTAACATATGCATAACTTTGGAGGTAAATGCTGATTCTTCCTTAACAAATTTGTTTTTTTTTTCTGATTTTTCACAGTCAGTGATATCCCTGAGTTTCCTGTTTTAGATGAAATCAACTTCTTAAAAATTGAACATTCAGAATGTAATTTTAAAATTAAACATGCAAACATGCACTTAGTTCACTGATGCAGAAAACAGTTACAAAAATGAATGTTTTTATATTCACACCACAATATGTGCACAACACCTGGAAAAGTTTATTTGGGGCTCATGGGCTCAGAGGTCTCAGTCCATAGACAGCTGGCTCTGTTGCTCTGGGTGTGAGATGAGGTACTACATCATGGCAGAAGAATGTAGTGGAATAAAGCATCTCAGAACATGGCCACCAGGAAAGAGATAGAGATAGAGATAGAGATAGAGAGATAGAGAGAGAGAGAGAGAGAGAGAGAGAGAGAGAGAGAGAGAGAGAGAGAGCGCTCCATTCCCCAGGGATAATATATATATATACCCCAAAAGCAAGTTCCCAAGTTCCCAATTATTCACCTTCTCCAGTCACATCCTATCTACCTAGAGTTGCTACACAGCTAATCCCTATGAGTAAGTTAATGCACTAATATGAGGTTAAGACTGTCATATCCAGTCACTTCACCTCTAAACTTTCTTGCATTGTTGCAAACGTGAGCTTTTGAGGATACCATAAATCTAAACTATAACAATCCCCTACACTTTCCTACACTTGTTTTCAGCCTTAATTTCCTGCTCACATTTCTTATTCACCTATACTAACATTCTTATTCTCCATTACCTGTCAACTAGAGGCATGATATTCTGTTGTACCATAAAGGTAGAAAAGGAGGATGGTCAGCAGTGAAAGTGGTTAGCCCATGGATGAAACAGCATTTTATTACTGACATTGTTTAGAATTGATGAAGCAAGAGAATGATTTAAAACATAAAATTAGATTGTTTTAATCAGTTTTCTTATTTTTAAAAATCTTTTTCAGCAATGTACCCCTTTATTGTCTCACCTTTACCTTTAGTCAGAGACATTGTTTTTCAAAGCTATTCCTGTTCTCCAACTATCCATCAACTCTATATCTATCAATCTTTTATCTTATGTAGTAAACTATATTTTTTTTCTGTTATTTTTTGCCAGTTACTCTGAAGGAAGCATTTCCTTCAACCTAACGTCTCCATGTTTGTTCAGACTTTGTTTGTGTGTATGTGTGTGTGTGTGTTTAGGTAATAAATCAGATTAACACTTACTATATCGCTGAGATTTATTTTTCTTATTCAATCATAAATCAGAACTGTCCTAGGAAAATCATAACCTTAGACTGTAATTACCATGATGACCTTAGAGGTAAACATCCCAAGTCTTTCAATTCAGTTTGTTTTTCATTTTAATTCTATCTGCCAACATCAGAACATCTTCTTATTGGATGAAAAGTGAAGAACACAACTGGTGTTCTATGAAATGTTGTATTCTATTTTATTTTTAATTTTTTGAGCAAGGCCCACTATAAAAAGACATGTTCTTATTTATGTTGAAGAAAACTCAGGAAAAAAGGTGTTAAAAAATAATGATTATAACAACTTGGTTTATTTCTCCTCACCAGGTTCCTTTTTCTTCTCATTCCTTGATATTAATTTTCTAAATCTTACAGTTCAAATCATTTTTAATAATCTGTCCTGATTTTCATTTTAGTCTAGCATTTCATACTCAGTCAATTAGCAGAGGAAATAAAACTGAGATCTTTATTCAGCTTCTCAAGGGATGCTTTATGTTCTTAATAGCAAATTCATCATCATTAGTTTTTATTTCTAGCATTGGGGTGACACAGTCTATGCAGATGCTAGAAACCAAGTAATAGCCAGAATTAAGTGAATGGAAGAGCAGTGTTGAAAGGTGCAAAGTTTAAGTAGAAAATGACTTTGTTTAAGGTATTAGAACTCTGGGTTTACAGAATGAAAACAAGTATTTAGGTCAAAGTCAGCAAAAAACTGCTTAATGATGATAACTTTTTAATGATGATGAGTGTCTAAAACTCTCTCCAGGAAAGAGATGGAAGTTGTCATTTATAAACTCTAGCATAACTGGATAAACCACTGGGCAGCATTCTGTGGGGAATTAGGTATTGGCAAATAAAATGAGATAGTTTCAAGTAAAGAATGAAAAATAATTTCCTGACACTGTTACTATGTTTTAACTTTACATATAAAATCAAACTGTTATTCACTTGTAAGAATGATAATCAAAAGATCAAACTAATATTACTTCTTTAAGTCTATTTGAATGAAAACTCAGTGAATTAATCTTTGGGGGAATTATCTATCTCTAGTTTTGTTACTCTAAATATTTTTACTTATTTAATCACTGCTTCCAAATCCTTAGCTAAAGAGACATCCAATGTTACAAACCACCATATATGTTGGAAGGGAACCTTCAAAACAATTAAAAATGTACCACTATTAATGTTTTCAGTCACAGGAAAAGTAGTACAGTTATTTTTTTTCAATATAGAGAACAATGAATAAATTATGTCAAGGTCTCTAGCAGTTTGTTGATCTCAGCAAAAGTTCTTTAATTATGTTCTTTGACTATGAATAATAAGAAATTTTCAGGGTCATAATATCAAATGAGGTTATTTTCTTTCTAGAGAAGGCCTTTTTGAGAATCAAGGTTAGAGTTAGGCAAGAAGAGAGTAATATATAATTTTACAGAATTCTATTATCCCTTTGACACTCAGGGAACAAATATACTTGAAATGGTTTCCTGCAAAATAGAGAATAAATGAATCACAAGATTTTGCTTTGAAATTATCTTTCTTCAGCTTGAGACCAATGTCCCCAAGAAACAGACATGTCAAATTTGTTGTCAGATTTTTTCTCTTCATAGAAGTATCTGCTACGATATGAATAAGAAGCAAACAAAAAACAAAATACATATGAGCTGCACTTTTAAGAGATATTTCATCATGGAACTGTTTATATTATTTTTAATAGAGAAGACTAAAAGGTAAGCCCTCTTAAAAATTAATGATGACACCACACTACATGTGTGACCTCTCATTAAAGGCGATAGCCAGTATATCTATATCTCTATGATGGTTAAATGAAACTGAGTTCCTACTCAAAACATGTTTTATTAAAACAGCTAATATCAGCAGAATGAACTGTCCACTGCTATTCAGAAGAGGATACTGAAAATTGATAATTGTTAACCAATAAAATTCAAACCAAAAATCTAAACTAAAATCCAGTAGGGAAAGGCAACACATTGACCACATCTTCTCACATAACCGCAATTGTCTCTTCCATTTTCTGAACATTCCTTACATTAACAAGTAAAACAAAATTATGTTGAACATAAAAGATAATACAAATGAGAAATTTATTTTTGTTGAAGTAGTAATCCTTACATAAATACAGAATCAATTGAAAACTGACAGGCCAATGGTGTTGGTTTTATAATAATAACTTTATTTAATAAACACAAATTTAACATTCTGCAAGTATATGCCAGTACATTTATTTGCTACTATATTTTTATTCAAATAATTGAAAATCTCTACTGAACTTTTCTGCATGATCAAACATCCTATTTAATTTAATCAATTTAATTCATTCCCTGATCTTCAAAATATTCCTCACTAGTTTTGTTGTTATTGTGTCCACAGGTTGGGAAATGCTTCCATAATTCAGGATTTGGGACATATAACTGTGGAAATTATTGTGGCCTTTTCCCTTCTACTTCCAACTCTAGTGGCAATTTATAATGCATTAAATGCAGATAATGCTTAAACTGTAATCATGATTGTTAAAATCATTGCAGGATGTACAGAGGAAAAAACCATCTATTAGTTTGTTTCTCTAGACAAACAGTGAAATGTGGACTAAAACCCATTAGATCATTCTGAAATGGGTTATTTTAAAAAAAATCGTCAATATCCAAAGAATCAACAGTTCCCAATTGTCAGTTCTGACATAAACACAAGATAAATTTAGATCAAACTACAGAGCAGGTAATATGCTCTGTTATACCTTAATCCTTTACACATTCAAAGCCTGCAAGCAGGCAGGGCAGGGTTTACTTGAGTTTCACTTTAAACAGCTTTCTCACTCAATTGCATTAGTTGGAAACTCCCAAAAGATAACAACAAGCTAAGATGAGCTCATCTAAATGCAACCCAGTTGCTCAGGTTTAGATAATAGCCACTGCCAAGATAATTTATGGTTTTCAACATTTGTTAGCATTGGTAACAAACCAGGCCTTAGCAACTATATTAAGTCAGGACTTGACACAAGCGCAAGGTAATTTGCAGGGCTGAAAAAGGAGAGTCAGAGAGAACTTTAATAATGTAAGTTTTATTTGAACTTTGCCATCACCCTCATTTATAGAAGTTAATTCCCACCCTCAGTTTCAAAAGACAAAGATTAATTGACCCTCCTTATCAGAGTTTTCTTCGATTAGAAATGTGCTTTTCTCACCTATATCTTCCATCATAGATGGTGGTTGCTCAATAAAAAGATGTGTCCTGAACCAATACTTCCATTTTTCAGAACAGCAATATGTGGCTACAGGTTACTGCTTTTTGTAAAGCTATTACTTTTACTGTCAACATGAGTGCTGCCCTAAGATGTCTCATTAGGTAGAATAAATTGAAGCAAACAAACACAACATCTGACCAGACAGCCTCCATCCCTAAAAAATATTTGCTGCAGTGACAAAAAAATAAATAAATAAAATCTTATGTTATTAGATGTTGTAAAGGAAACTAGAAAATAGAAAGGAGTTAACCCTCAATAGGATCTCCAAATCACACATCATTGGATGAGACTAAAAGGAAAGTAACAAGATCGCCAGTGTAATTAATAAAGATCTCTTCCATAGATGGATCTATTATAACATGAAAATATGAAAAATAGATATTCAAATATATAAAGATACACCAAAACTTTCACATTAAAGAAAATTAATTGATTTACTAATGAACACCAGTTGAATATATCATTTGCCTGTGTGATGGATTCACTTAAATAATAATTCTGGAAGGAGCAGAAATGAAAGGTTGAATTCAGCCCACACTAATGTTTAGGGCTTGCGCTGCCATTATAATTATGATTTTAAAGTTCTGGTTTGATTTCTTATGGGGGAATAATCAAATCTCTTAAAATGTGCAGCCATAGAAAAATATTCATTTTTATAAAATAACTAGTATTCACTAACTTAATAACACTGTCCTAGAAGTCCTGTGTGACCTTATTCTGATTAACATTATCATTAACCCCATATTTTTACTTAGTAACCCTCACAATGGGTTAACAGCTAACTTCATCTTACATAGATCTTATATTCTCACATTTTAAGATATAAGATGCACAAGTAATTTTATTTAACTATAATTGTCTATCATTTATCCTCACATATTTTCTTATTTATGTCATAAGTGTGGCAAAGTAGAACTGAGGAACTAACACATCTCAAACAAAATATAGTTTTCAAGGCTATGTATGGCTCAGATATGGTCCAGTCAAACTAATTAACTAAAGACAATATTAGAGTCAGACTGGGTGAAAGCTGAAATTCAATGCTATGGTCCCCTACCTTAAGTAATGCTAGTACAAAGCAGTAAAATAAGACGCTGACTAGAGAATGGGATTCAATTTGGGAGTAAAGTCGTATAAATAAGACTGGAGCTGAAAGAAAATATTTTGAATAACTTTTCCCTGTCATATTGAACAACAGAACTAGCTAGTTCTGTTGTTCAACATGACACAGTATAATCCTGGACCCTACTGATGGCTAATTTTAGATTACTCTTATTTTATAATCTGTTTCATAAATGATATTGATAATGTTGTAAATCTAAATCTATAAAAGAAAACAATTAGCAGATTCAGGTGGCAGGAGACAAGACAGTTAAGTTAGGAAATCAAGAGAATCTTTATTTCCTAGTGACTGATGTTCAATTTTCAGTTTCTCAGCACTTATGGACCAGTAAGTCAGTCTTAGTCTTGCTGAGGATGTTTCTCACCAGAGTAAAAAATACCTGAAACTTAATCTGCTGTGTTTTCATGATATTCTTACTATGGCTTGTTGCGGGCCACAGCCGAGTCGGGATGACGCATGGCATTTTTGCCAGAAGTAGTGGTTGAGAGGTGACACCAGCGAGCCATTAAGATGATGACTTTTGAGTTCTTGCAGAGTTCCCATTGAGTTCCGGTTGAGCTCTCTCGGGGATTCCTGAAGAGTTCGAGTTGGTTGGTGAAGTTTGGTGGTGGGAGTTCCAGTTGGTGTGTGGTGTGTTCCTGGAGAAGCCGAGTGGGTGGCGTTGGGGAGAGTTCCTGGGGAGCGTGTGTGGAGTGTGCTGGTGGAGTTTGGAAATAAAGTTTATTCCTGCTTGAGTGGCTTGTGATTTGTGCCCAGCCAGACTGCAGCAATGGCTCCTCATAATTCCCTCTCCTATCTTTCAACTATTTCCTCAATTTCTCTAACTCTTCTTTGTGATACAGTTTACTTCAACTTTCCATCTTGTGATTCCTTAAATCCTACTAACACTAACATCATAAGTAGCACGACAGATAACAAAAACACACTTTGTTCTGACTCTACATCAAACACTTTACTAAGGGCTTTGCAATGCATCATTTCCATTTTTTAACAACTTGTAATCTTTTTTTTTTTAATTGTTGTTTCTTTTTTTACATTTGTCTCTATTCTCTGGGTTTTTATTTTCTTTCCTGACTTTGGAATCTTTTGATGTCCTACTGCCTCTAATGCTTAACTGCTTTATTGTGTGATAGTTCCATTATTTGCTATCTTGTCTTTGTCTTCTTGCCTCAGCCAGGAGCCTCACTCAAAGCAATCTTTCATTGTAGTCTCTGAATAATTGCTTAGGGAAAGTTCTAGAGTCTAATTAAATTTGACATTAATTGCTTTCTAACTCTGTGAGTTGCTATAAATGAAAGTGAGCATCTCATAGAATAATTGAGATTTCTTAGGATGAATAGTGATTCAAACCTCTGAAAATCAAATTATGGTCTTTTATACAAAGTTTGACATCATATAATATAAAGTAAAAATAATGAGATACACAAACAGAACTAATATTTAATATAGGACAATGACAACATTTTTTATAGCACTAGGGATCAAATAAACAAGATCTCATAATGGAATATATGCATATATACTATTTATAATTTAAGATACATATCTTAAATAAGTCATTCAGAAAGCATGTACTGGGAAAAGAGCTATTACAAGCTAAGCACTTTTCTTAGTGTAATAAATTTAAAGAGAGATGTATTAGCTTTGAGTTTTGGAGTATATTACGTGACAAAACTGATATATATAAAATTATAATAAACTCTTTTAAACTGGTGAGTAGGCTGACTATAAATATATTAAATATTCAGAAAATTAAAGTATCAGGTATGGCCAAGAATGAAGTTGGAGGTAAGTAGTTGTATGAACTTTTCCACAATGACCTATTGTAAAAAAAAAAAAAAAAAAACCCACAGATTAACTCTTTTCAAAAGGTACTGGAAAATATTCAAGCATAGCCAAAAGGCCAGGAAGATTTAATTTTGAAAAAATGGCAACTAGAAGAGAAAAGTATTGTCAGTCTGTTACAGTTATAATTGTAGAAAATAATGGCCAAAGTATAGGTTTACTGACGTGAGAGAAACACGAGAATGAGAACAAAAGTCTGAATATAAACTCTGCCTAGATCCAAGAATGGAAACTAAATTATGTAAGTTCAAAGGAGATCCAAAGATATCCAATGATAAATTTATAGACTTCAATTTTTTTTTTAAACAAGAGAGTACATTCTCATGTTAAGATATCTGTGTGGGATAAACCTGTGAATTTCCTACTTTTAAACAGTATATGTTCCAAGTTTACACAGTTTGAAGCGAAAAATGTTGATGTGTTATAGACTTGACAGGTCAGAAGGTAGCTAGAGACCAGAAGAATAGCTGAAAATTTGAGAGTCTAAGCAATGAAGAAGTTGCCAAGAGGAAAAGCCCCCAATGATGAGTAAAGTATTTTAAACTTCTAGCTGTACACCAAATAACACAGGCACAGGATTAAAAGAATTAGCTATAAAATTTCATAAAAATTAAACAAAACTATTAGAAGCTTCATAGTATACAGAAAAATAATTTAGAGTGTAGGTCAAGACAAATTTATTACTTAATAGAACAACAACAACAAAAAAAAAGAATAAATAAGTAAGTAAATCACAAGATAGAATATAAAGTTGCTGCAACTTATTATTTACAACATCCAGTTTTCAACCAAAAACAACTAGGCAAATATAAAACAAAACAATAGACAATAAAAAAATCAGAATTATAATCTACACTGAAGAAAAGTGATAGAGAAGTTTAAAACTGCTTGTGTGCTTCGTAGAAAACAGGTTGAAATATGGTTCAAACTCTCCTCACTACGTGATGTCCACCTCAATCCAATTCTACCTCTTCTGTTTCAGGCTGCTATTTGAGGCTTCTTATGGAGTGCTGATACTCAGAGTCACTTTCTTTCTCTTTCTACCTTAGAAAACAAACCACAAGGAAATTGTTTAAGGAATTGAGGCAATTGAAAAAGTTGTCAGGAGGAATTGGGAAACTTGGGAATTTAAATAACATATTTAAATCATTTACTAGATTAAAACATTTATGTAAAATAATGTTATATTCTACATATCTATATATTTAGTAACTCATTACATATAAACATATAAGAGATATCAAGTTCAATACAAACAAACATCCAAGATCTCTACAACAAGATAGTGAATATTTCTAATATACCAGAAATGAATCTCTCTCTCTCTATATATATATATATATATATATATTTAGAGATACATATAAATACAGATATATATGTATGTATATATATACTCATATATACCATATATTCAAATATGCATTAATATATGTACATATGTATTATATGTCAGTCTGTAAATATATATGTATCTACATATATGTATATGCAATTATAGGGAGTATATGCACACCATAAAGAAAAAATGTGCTTGAAAAATGACAGAATACTGTTTCATTTTTACAACTTAAATTTCTGGCTTGAGTGGAATTTCAAAAAAATTGAAGAATATTTTATTTTCGATAGTCTGCTAGTATATGTCTTTCATCTCTTTGGAGTTGAATTTTTTTTTTATTTTACTAATGATAATTTCTCAGTTTTGATAAATGTATCATGGTATTATAAGACATTAACATTAGGGGGAACTGAATGAAGATATAATAGGGCCCTTTGGTACCACCTGTGCAAATTTTCTATACATTTAAAATATTTTTAAAGTGAAAAAAAAGTTAGAGAAAATAACTTTGCTCAGAAGACTTGGCTTGAGATTTACAAACATTCTACTAGAGGAATAAACCTTAGTCATCATCAAAGAAAAATTATACTAGACAGAGTTAAATAAGAAAGGAAGAATTTATTGGAGACTATTGTAGCAGAGGATAGAGATTGAATGCAACACCTAAATAATTATTTGAAAAGAGCAGAGAGTTTTTAATCACTGGCTTAACTTAGTAGAAAAATGCTGGAGGACACTATTGGGAGGTTGCCCAATGTGATAAGGCCACCAGTGTTTGCTAATTGGCATCCACTGACATTAGATTCCGACCCTCCCCCAGACACTGGGAGAAAGCACTATTTTTCTTGGTGATTTCATTTCAAAGGAATAACTTCTACATCTGTGAGAAAGACTTACCTGTACTGTCAAACTAAGAAGTGGCTGAGAAAAGATTTATACCTGAAAGAGACCTGAGAAATAATTCAAATTTATGCTTTCTAAAATAAATGCACTGATAAAGGAAAACTTGGGAAATTAAATAACATTTAAATCATTTACTAGATAAAACATTTATTTAAAATAATGTTATATTATATATATCAAGAAAAATAACTTCAAAAATAATATCTAGGTGCTATTTCTGGTAGATATATAGACAAAATGTTAAAATTTTTAAGTAAATTTGAGAGGACCACTGGATCAAGCTCATTTTACACGAATCAATTATATCTCTGTAAGCCATCAAGAATCAGCTAGTAAATAAAATTTTAAAAGCATAAAAATTTTAAATAAAATTTACAAGAACTTTAAACAGAGGAATTTAAAACTTGTAAAATATGTTATCTATTGAATTTTCTAAAACCCAGTAGATATATCCTGTCTCTAACCTGAATAAGAGACCACTATATTTGAGGATACATAATTTATCTTTGGAAACTGTCAAACCTTGACTCTCCTATGTTTTCAGCTTCAATTCATTCTCTTAATAGCATTTTAAAGCAATCAGTTATCTAGCTATGTGTAGCAATATTAACTACTATGCACTGAGTGAGCAATGTCTCAGCCTCTCCATAATTACATATCAGATCTCTGTATTCCAGAAGCAAGATTTCAGCTTCAATAACCTAAATGAAATGTTGTCTAGACCTATACATATTACTGTTAAGATGTGTATTTCTTAGACTTTTTCTCCAAATATTTACTTCATCTTTGAAACAATCTCAGTAAGAAGTGGGAAAGAAAATAATAATGAAATTGATCCAGTAATAAGCAAAATACCCTTTTATAAAAACATTTCAATGATTTTGTTGAATTCCTCCTCAGAATATTTATGAAAACTTATGATTAGTCTGGAAAGGTCAAAGCTTATTGGGAAATTTAAAATTAAAGAAAAGAAAATACTTTGGGTAGAGGAGCTCAAAATATTCAAACCTTTTATGAGCTTGAATACAATAGTGACAAAATTGAGAGTCCTAAAATAAATAATCCCTGTTCTCCCATGGTACTGATACCACCGGTTACCTTCAGAAGTTCTGCTTCCTCAATGCTGAAGTATAACACCAGAGAAGCATGCTGAAGCAAGAGCAAGAGTTAGAAAGTAAGATTGATCAAAGGATAGTAAAACACACTTCTCCCAGGTGAAGAAGGGCAGAATCCATGGGATGATGAAGTCCTGTTCCTTTTATACTTCTAAAGTTTCCTTTGTTCTGCTGCATTCTTCTCCCTTATCTTCTTCATTTCCCCTCATCCTGCATAGTGACTGGGGGATGCCTGTGGAATGGTCAGGGCGTGAGCAGATGGGTTGGAAGGGCCTAGGTGGAGTGCTAGGCAGGAAGGGAGTGGCAGTCTGCTGGTGTTGATTAGCAGCACCTGATCTGCTCAGGAGTTGCTTAATTAACAACCTTTTAGGGAGGGGGAGTGTCAAAGGGCTTTGGAGACCTGAACTTGCATTCTCCTAAGAGCTGTTTCCAATTTCCTGCACTCAAATGGGACTCCAGTTTTTCCATCAGACCTGATTTCCCTAGCAACAATGACTACCTGTCTTTAAATCTGGTTCAGTACTTTCTCCTAAAATAATTTATGTTGGGCCATTAATCCAAATATTCTATCTCAAATTATTATAATACTCATTACATTTTTGAGGGAACTTTGAAAATGTTTGATACATGGGCATAAACTGCTTTCTGAATATTTTGCTGGGGGTAGGAAAGCAGATAAACATCAAAGGGAACCAAATACAACACTAATATAAGTTTTAATGTTAAGGCTCACAATCACTCAAACTCCACTGAATAATTCCTATTTTCCTTTAATTATAAATAATAGAGCTGTTTAACCCACTTCCACATAGTGTCCATTTTAGGTTTGAGGCTCCAGTTTTCAAAAACCAGTCATCAGCCTATCATATTCTTCTCTATGATGATTTATAGCATGAATTTTTTTTAAGGAAAACATTCTGTCTTATCATAAAATGTGTTTAGTCACCTTTCTCCAGTATATTTCTCAATATCTAATTTATTCAAACTTAAATATCACAACAGGTTGAACTCCAAAAATCCAGCCCAGACAAGACTGTAATAAAAGTCGTCTATTTAAAACTTACTTTGTCTCTACAGCAAATTGAAAAGCATTTGAATTCTGTGATACTACTGGAATGATCCTGGGTTTACAATCTCAAGTAATTAAATGCTGGGATAACAAAAATCTCATATCCCTACTAGTCAAGTCCTTACAGGGAAGGAAGAGGAATTGGAAAAAGATAATAGAATGAATTGGACATTGCTTTCCTATGTGCATATATGAATACACAATCCATATAATTCCACATCATGTACAACCAGACAGATGGTAAGTTATACTTCATGTATGTATAATATGTCAAAATACATTTTACTGTCATGTATAGTTAGTTATACATGAGAACAAATTTTAAAAAACACGTATTTGTAGGTACTTTTGGATGTAAATCCATATTTGGTAATTTAAAATAATGAGAAACTTTCTCTAACACTGATAGAGATATACTCAATTTACAGTATGAAGTGCAACTCCTAACTTAAATCTATAGCACCTACATTCTGATTAATGAATTGGCCAAAGTCTATTTTAAAAAAACGCAGGCGTTTATGCTTTACATTTTTATAACACAAGACACTTTTTAAAGTGCTTTACAATTTTATTTTTGTTTACATTACTGAATTGAGGTCTCCATTTTCTTCAAAAGACATGATCATGTTAATAACTTTTAAAGTTCCATTTGCCTTTGAGTACAAGAACAAATGGAAATTCCAAAAGACCTGGGGTATTTTTTGTGTCAGAATCCCACAATTTTCCAACAAATAACCTGTAATCCCTACCTCTGTATTGTTTTTCTTTCTATTGTTCTTTCTTCTTAGAGTAACCATGAAGTTAAAACAACAACAACAACAAAAACACAGAACCATATAAATAGGAAAAGAATAAAAATACTCTTTACTATCACTTCCTCTTGTTAATGAAGAAGTTTCCAAGACACCTAAAGTAATTAAACAAAGTCTGGATTGTCTTTACTTATTCATGTGATTTGTTTCAGTTACTTGCTTCAAATAGTACATTTTATTTAAAAAAAATGAATTTTGTTATTTGCATATGCACAAATATAAATATCAATTTCTGTATATGTGTATACATGTGAGGCAGGAGATAGATTTTCTATAGGCAAATAGAAACGGGAACCTTGGAATGGGATCCAACTACCCGAGATTAAAACAGTAGGCTACAGTTTGCTTTCTTGCTTGTATCTGCCAGACTGGAAGATTCCACTCATGCTTAGGGACCCATATGTTCTGTTATTGCCCCAGGAAGGCAAGGCCCTGCAAGGGTAATGATGTTTCCTTGAGTACACTAACATTAGTCAGCCCCGGGGAGTTGTTTTGAACCCAAGAAATTCTTTTGAGGAAGAAATACAGGACAAGATCAGATTAACAAAGACATTAAACCACCCAATTATGAAAATAAGAAATTAAAATGGTATACTTTCAACAGAGTCAGAAAGGGAGAACAATCATAAGACTTTCTAATGAAAGGCTAGTTCCTCATGAAAACCCCAAATAGAGAGCTACCAACCTGCTGTCTTTAGGATCCCTTTTGTGCTGTTGGAGATATTCTTGCTTGCTTGTAATAAATCTGCTACTAAATCCTCACCTTGCGTCATCTGCTTATTTCATTCTTTGGATGCATGAGACAAGAACCCTCCAGCATGCACACAACCCTGTGTTACACATATATGCATATGTGTACGTATACATGTACATATATATGCCAGAGCATGTGTCCGTATGTATGTATATATGTGTGTATATATATTTATCATAGTACATAGCATGTTTCTTTGCTTATTCATTAATTTTCAAATTTTGTGCTCTTTTGCTTAAGGATGACTTCCAAAACCATAAAATAGGTTTTTGCCTTTTTCACTCAATCTGAAACTTAAACATTTAATTAAGTGTGGTCAGTGATATATTTGGTATTAATTCTACCATATTATTTTATATTTATGATATGTATCCTTTTCTTTTCAGATTTTTTACAAAGTCATATTTTAACCATTCACTTTTTGACCTTTAGAAATATATTTGACTCTAACAATGGTTAACTTCCAATTTTGATAACATGTAACTGTACTTGTATTATCCTCTCCCCAAAATGTTATATGAGATTAGCATATTTGCTCACAAAATGCTGAATATTGAAAGAAATACAGCTTATGTTTACATAAAATATACACACTCCAATGTTCTGCTGGCTTCCACGTGTGGAGACTGCCTGTTGGGTGATGCCATCCTTTCAGATACCTTTAGAATCTAGCAACAACACTATTCCTTACACCACAGTTGCCGTCTGTTTCAAGTATAACTAGTGAGTCCCCAGCTGCTTACCCCAAAAGGTAATTAATAAGAAAAATAGTTTAAGCATCTTTAGAAAACTATAAACATGGTCTTAGACACAGGACTTTCAACAGATTCTTACAAACTTTAAAGTTATTCTGAATTTCTTTTTGACAAGAATATTGAGTTCCTTGTGTGAAGAATACAAATACCTAAAAGCTGATAGCTCTTTGCTTATTCCCTAATTTTATGGACATTATCTAGCATTTTCACTGCAACTTGGAAATGGCATCTCAAGATCACGTGGATGTTAATTTATGTCATTTTCTCTGTCAAATATTTCTCTTTTATCCTTGGCATTATTGGAATGCAGCTTGGAATCCAATGAACAGTATTTTATAAAAGTCAGTCTTTCTGCATAATGTCTAATGGTTAGATTTATCCCCAAGGAAGGATGTAAATTCATTGCAAATGATACTTTAATGGAGCCTAGCTTTTTTGTCATGCAAAGAGATCCAAAAGGATGTGGCGGCCAACAGCAATTCCTATGGGAAGCCATGCAACAGGAAGCAAGTGATCTTGTCAGAAGTAAATAAATAAATACTTCTGCATTTTGTCATTTTAGCAATTTTATTTCATTAAAGAAATGCAGAAAATGATTCACATGTTGTTGATAATCTTTTTAAACAAGGAGCCCTTGTTGCCACTTACTGTTAAAGATCTGACAGGTATTTTATTCATGATATGCTGGAGAAACATTAGCTCCTACACAGTTGCAAAATGCTCATAAGTGAATACACATTCATTTACTTTAGATAAATGACCTCATTTTATTGCCATGGGTTGTGTTAATTTGTTGGATGTCTCTTAAAGCACTATCTGGGATTTGATCATAGATTATAATACTAACACCCATGGACCTAAGTTAATTGATGGAGCTGTGAAGTTAAAAATATTTAGAAAAACGAGAAGACAAAGAAAAAGAGAGACACACAAAAATAGTGAAAACCCATTTGTTCTTATGCATCACAGCTAACAAGTGTCAGGTAGCCTTCTCTTAGGGAAGTTTTTTTTTTTAATTAATCATTTTATTTAAACTTACTAAATTAAAATGAGTAGCAAGTTTGTTGTAGTAATCTCAATGGTAATTACTTGAAATTATTTGGAAATAACCAAATGACACATATAGGAATATACTTAATCTAACACAAAGGAAATGATGTGCTGCAAGAATTTCCATTGGTAAGAGTGCAGAGAAGGTCCAGGGCATTGTAACTGTTCCATGATTCAGATGTAGTTCTTTTGAAAGCAGCATAAGTTCAGCTACTCATGGATCCATGAAATACCCGACTGGAGTTAACATTCTGAATCTTCAGGGGAGAGAAGCAATTTCCATGGGAAGTAACTGTTGTAAACTTAATGAGATTCAAAATAGTTGCAAGAGGAGATAACAGTGATTTTATCTTGGAGTTAATTTTTTTCAATAGAAATTTCATTACAGAAAATTGCTATACCATCCATTTATTTTACTCCTATTTTACTATGACATATATCAACCATACAGAAAAGCATATAAAGCAGATACATGCAATCTATAGAATAATTTCAATGTAAACATCCATATACTACCACACATGTCAAGAAATGGAACATCTCACAGAATCCTCCTTCCTATAATCCCCTTACCAACACAAATCCCTTTCTCCCTGCATTTTGACATTGGAGATAATTATTTTTGCTTCTCAAGAATAATTTATCCCTTCATATGCATTAATTAGTAATATAATTTAGAATTTTTTTCAAAAATTTTAATATTTATCTAATTTGTATATAGCTTTGACTTCTTCAATTATGTTACTATACAAAATACACAAAATACAACTACATGATTATTTGACTGTTTCCATACTCATTTTTCTGGGTTTCTAGATTTCATTAATAATACCAAGATACACAGAAGCATGTGTGTTTGATAGGTGAGATAGAGGAATGGGGTATAAATTTTCTAGAGACTAGTGGTCTCTGGGATCTAGGAAGTAGAAGATTGAACAATAAGTCACTCAGTCTGAACAATTAAGAGGAAATAGGTTTTTAAATTTAAGTACAAATGTATGGATTTAGGATGTAGCTCAACAATAAAGTGCTTGCCTCCTATGCTCAAGGACCTGGGTTTGATCCCCACCCAGTACTGAAAAAAAAAAAAAAAAAAAAACAATAAAACCAAAATGCTTACTGAACTATAAAACTACTAGAAGTGATAATATTTGTGTCATTGGAGACTGGAAAACTGGAAAAATAAGGAGAAGCTGGGAAAAAACAGCAGAACAAATAATAGCTTCCCATATTTATCAAATGACATAAACTTATAGATTTTAGTAGCTGAGTGAAATCCAAACTGAAGAAACCCATGCAATTCATAACAGATCCAATCTTCTGAAAACCAAAGACGGAAATAATCATAACCATGGAAGAAGCAAAAGCAAAACATTTTATAAAACTCGTTTGAAAAGCAAATTTTCCTCAGAAATCATGGAGGCCAGAAAAAGAACAAATTTCCCAAGTATTGAAAAAATAAAATAAAAAAGAAAGAAAGAACTTTCAAGCTAGAATTCTGTTTTCTTCAGAAATTATTAGAAAATTAAGATTTTTTTTTTTTTTTTTTGATACTGGAGGTTGAACTCATGGGCACTCGACCACTGAGCCACATTCCCAGCCCTATTTTGTATTTTACTTAAAAACAGGGTCTCACAGAGTTGCTTAGCACCTCGCCATTGCTGCGGCTGGCTTTGAACTTGCAATTCTCCTATCTGAGCCTCCAGAGCTGCTAGGATTATAGGCGTGAGCCACTGCGCCCAGCAAGACATACTTAAATGAAGCAACACTAAGGAAATTTGTTGACAGAAGACTGACCCTTAAAATTGGCTATAATATTTTTTTTAATAAGAAATAAAATGAAAAAGAGAGAAGGTCTGAATATTTGGAATAAAGAAGTAAAATGATAAGCCATATTTCTTTCTATTAGTTCACAAATTATGTAAGTAATACTACACTTGTATTTAGCAAATTCTAAAATCAATCAACATAACTTTATTCTATTTACAAACTGTGAAAAGATCCCTTTAATAGCTAACTTTAATAGCAATCTGCTCAATTTAAAGGAAATTATAATTCTGTTTGGCATTAAGCTTAAAACTTGCGAAGATCTAGTTTCCTGAACTAAGTCTAAACATACAATGTCTCTCTCTCTCTCTGTCTCTCTCTCTCTCTCTTTTTCTCTCTCTCTCTGTATGTGTGTGTATATATACTTTAGTTCCCAGTAAATATTTTGAGCGTTTATTGCTTTTCTATGTATATGGTAAAGCATTTGTTTTGTAATTTTTGTCAGATGTTTCTTTCTTGAAGCTTATTATGACTATTTCAACTCTGATTTCTTCTTCTTCATTCATAGGTCTCCTTTATGGTTCTTATATGGTGCTTACACACATTTTCACATTCTATTCAAATGCTGAAACATTTAGTTTTATATGAGCTTCTCAATTTTCTCTTAAGATGGTTTGTAAGAAGTATCAGAGGCCTGGAATGTATAGACATTGTTTCTGAGAAAATTTGCATTTGTGTTTGCCAGGCACCCATGTACTGATAAATAGAAACCAAATTTGAGGCACTTCAAATGCAGAATCATTCCAGATCACATACCTACTTAGAATATCTCTGTGTTATACTTCCCCTACATTTCCAGACACCTATCCTTTAACTGCGTAGTGTCATAGCTCTTTTTTATTTTTTAAGTTCTACATTGGGCACAATATCTTTATTTTGTTTGTTTGTTTGTTTGTTTGTTTGTTTTTACATCTATGACAATAGTGGAGTGCATTACGTTCAAAATAATCCATTCACAGCACAATTTGTCGTAACTCTGTATATAAAGTATATTCACATCAAATTATGCCATTATACATGAGCTCTCTCCTCTCTCTTTTTTTGCATTACAATTCTTAATACACCTAATTTATCATATCTTTGTTTGTATATAAGGTATGTTCACACCAAATTCACATCTTCATACATGTATTTTGTATAATAATGACCGTCTCCTTCCACTATCCTTGTTATTCCCCTTCCCCCTCCCTTTCCTTCCCATCCCTATTCCCTATCTAGAGGTAATTTTCCACCCATGCTCTCTCTCCCTACCCCACTTTGAGTCACGCCCCTTATATCAGAGAAAACATTTGGCATTTGTTTTTTGGGGATTGGCTAACTTCACTGAGCATAATCTTCTCTAATGCCATTCATTTCCCTGCAATTGTTTATTTATTTTTATGTGGTGCCAGGATTAAACCCAGTGCCTTACATATGCAAGGCAAGCGCTCTGTCATTCAGCCACAACCCTAGCTCCTATTTATTAATACTCAGTAGTAGAAGACAAGACAAACTTACTGCTGTTCAATAACTATCTTGAGTTGTAGTTCTTTCTGTTCCAAGATTAATGTGATCAGAGTCTCCTATAAAATTTTCTACTACAGATCTTCCCTGGTCCTGACTTTCTTCCTAAATATTAATCCAGAAAGTGATTAAGCTAAAGGGTGACAATATTCTTTACTTTCGAACTCCCTATTTTGATCTTCATTTTAAACTAATTAGTTGCTGACTCACAAACTTTTGAGTGTTTTCAAGGAAGCAAATATTTTATTCATGCTAGTGTAAATGCAGGCACATACACATATATACACATGTATTTATACACACATAAATATACATATTAGAAATTGAGTTAGTTCAGAAAATTGATCCATCCTATTAGTGAATTTAATTAATTTTTTATGAATGTGTTTTTATTTCATTTTATAGCATATTTACTTCTTCATTATAGAGAATGAAGGAAAGAAACTATGTTTTAGAATATAAGAGGAAGGAAAGAAAACAACACTAGAGAAAAGAATTCATAAAGAAAGAAGGAAGGAGAGAGATAAAAGAGAGAGAGAAGAGAGAAAAAGAAAGAATGAGAAAAGAAGAGAAAACTCAACCTATTCTCAATATATAGTAAAAGTATGTTGACTTCAGAAATAGGTGGCAGAATCAATAATATTTCACTTTTTGGAGCAAAACTTTTAATCAGTGTCATATTTGAAGATTCTCTCTTTTAAACAATGCTCTCTGGGATAATGAAATGTAGTTTTTTCTTTACTGACGTTTATAATTACATACATTTTAAACCTATTATTTTAGAGTTTAGCTCTCTTGTAGAGGAATTGAGAATCTTCTCAGTCAATACACACAGCATATATATTAAAAATGTGCTCAACTTTCTAATAAGGAGTTTGCATGTATTTTTATTATTTGAAAAATTGAAATGGGTAGAAAATAATTTGAACAAAATGTGTGGGGATTAGTTTTGTATGGCACAGTGAATTTTTGCAGATAACATATAGAAAAGGGCTAAAAAAATGAGAACATCCACCAATAAATTTTCTTTTTAAACACTATTTTCTCCTTTTTTGCCTTACTAAAAACAAACACACTTTCATATGCTGTGACCTTGTTTTGTGCTCTGAATCCTGCTTGTTTTTACTTTGCTCTAGATAGAAGAATCTGTGGCTGAAGTTTCCCCAAAAGGTGCAGCAAGGGAATTCTTAAAAGGGTTTGTTACAAACCACCCTGTGTGTGGCCAGTGGGGAATCCGAAGAAAGACAGGTAAACCTCAGCAGAATTCGTTGGAATATTGATTAAGCAAACTCAAATATGAAAAGACTTAGCATTCTCTCAGCATACAGTGAAACCAGGGATTTTCTACCCAGGTAGGTCCATAAAGAAGGAGTCAATTTATAGAGTTTATGTGAAAGTTTAAGGAGTATAACAGTGCTAGGGCTAGTTTCTCCATGAGTAGCAGTTAATAGTTATCTTAGAATGTTTAGGGCAACAGTCTAAGTAACTTTTTTAATACCTGGAAATTTTTCAGTTCCTGACTTGAGTTCAAGCATGCAGGAGAAAACTTGCAGCTGGTGGGATCAGAGTGGTTGAGGCATTCTGTGTTTTGATCAAGACAAAGAGAGCAAGCAGAGGGAACTGGGAGACCCTACTTATAACTCATTCCAATGAGGAAATGTCAGTTATTGTCCTTCTGCCTTATCACCCTAAATCTGTGTTAGTTATGTATTTTAGTTTCCAACACTTGGTACTTCTTAATCTACAGCATCACATTCCCAAGTAAGGAAAGAAAGCAAATGATAAGTTCATTATCTCCTCAAGAGAACTACAAGTTTTCCTATAATCATGTCTTTTTTTTTTTTAACTTCTTTCTTCTCCTCAAAGAGGACCTGTTATTCTTCAGTGCACTCTAGTCTCTTACTGTGTGCTTTGAGACAATGTAGTCTATGCACTTCAGAAATCTTTTACTATTAGTTAGTTTTGTTTTCCATTTTTATTTAACATTTCCCCTTAAAGTATTCAATGTTGGGAAAAAAAAGCCTAGTATCCTCCTTTGTTCTATATATCAAACTGATTGATTTTTCCCTCTTTCTGATACTTTCAGGATAGACTTGTGAATGATGGATTGCCCCAAGGAATGTCCTCATCCATTTTCTCTTTTCTATTCTTGAATCATCTTGTGTTCAGTATCATGGCTTTAAATTGAAACTTCCATTAATAACAAACCAGGTTTTGTTTCCTCCCTCCCCCTCCCCCCTCCCTCTCTCTTTTCCTCCCCTCTTCCTCTCACTCTCCCTCTCCCTATCCCTCTCCCTATCCCTCCCCCTCTCTTTTGTTATTTGTTTTTGTTTGTTTGTTTGTTGCAGTACTTAGGATTGAACCAGGGATACTCCACTAGTTATATACATCACTTATTTTCCTTTTTATTTTGAGATGGGGGTCTCCCTAAGTTACCCAGGCTGGCCTCCAACTTGCAAAGCCTCTCCCATGAGTAGCAGAATTGGGGCATTACAGATGTGTACCACTCTTCCTTCTCAAATCCCATTTATTATCACTCTCTTTTTCTCTCCTCAACTCTAGTATGGTGTCCTTGGTCCTTGAACCTTAATGTTAGACAAGTGTTCTTATGATTGCTCGTCTTCTAGTGTGTATGCTCTTCTGCCTGATACCTAAACAGCTCACCACCTAACTTCATGCAGTTCTCTTCCCAAATGTTTTCATGGAAGTTATCTAGAAATATCTCACATGTCCGCTTCCATTAGATTTTACTAGTCTATTTCATGACTGTACTTTATTTTTCTACATTGGACTTTTCAACATTTGACACTATATGCACATTTGTTTATTTATTTTAATGATTTAAATCACACGCCAAAAAAAATGTTTATAGTGAAAATAGCATTCACTTCATAGGATGATTGAGAAGATTAAATGAGCAATTATATGAAAAAATGCTTCAACGTCCTTAGAAACTAAGCATTCTACAAAATTTTGCTTACTAGTTTTATTTTTTAAGCCTTCTCCAACTACAGTATAAGTTCTAAGAAAGGCCTCAATTTTTTTTGGCTTCTAGAGAGTTCTTAGAGCAATGTTGAATTGATAGCCAGCAAATATTTGTTAATTGAATTATGATTTTCAAACCTGTACTTTCATTATTATTCTACCTCTGAGCTTCATTTGGGTTTATCAAACTTCTTAGTATCTTAGTAGACTTCCTTTCGATGTCTCATAAGATTCCAAACCATGTGAGTAAAAAGGAAGAATAGAAATACTGACTAAGCCTTTCTAAAAGTTTTTTTTTTTAAACTATCTATGGAAACACAATCAACTTTGACTCTTTAATTTTATATTGAAGTCCAGCATTAGGATGCTTTCTTTAATAACTATAAGTTGGCAATTAGCAGGAGAACCTCAGGGCAGCTGTCCCCTCTAGCCTGCCATTATGTGATATGTAACTGAATCTGGGCAAACTAATCTGTGGAAAAAAAAATAGCCCAAGGAAATAATGACCTTTGATTTTGAAATCTGTAGAACTGAAAAACATCTTGTGGCTAGGCCATTCTGATCAAATGTGCATCATGTGCTTGCTCTACCCACTTCGAGAAGGCACCCATTATTCAGGGGAACAACTGCCTATATAAGTGGTTCCTAAATTAGCTTTTGGCAAGACAGGTTTTGTGACAAGAGTCCCCTGTCCTCTCTTCAAACCAGCTTTTCAGTTAAAGTCACTTTCCTTGCCTCAAAACTTGTCTTCTGACTTGTTTGGCCTACTGTAGAGCAAGTTAGCAGATTTGGGTCCTGTAACACAATCCCATTTCATCAGTAATTCCCCTTAATATACTACTAAAAGGTATTCCAAACCCCACCATTTTTCTCCACCTTCTCTGCCAGGTTCATATCTCACCCAGACTGGAACAACCACATTGTACCTCTGTTACCTTTTTTCCAAATAATCATTTCATCATATCCTTCTACTACCTAGAACCCCTGCTATCTTCCCATTATAATTGAAAAAAAAATTAAAATATTAAATATTTAAATAATTACCTGCAGAACCTGGTTATACCTATATCTCTACTCCTATTTTCCTCTAGTACTTCATTTTTTAAAAATTTTCCTCCAGCCATGTCGGAACCACCCTCCAAAAGAGGTAGTGAAGCACACTAGAGCAGCTAGTGTCTCTGGAGCTGAGGGAGATAATGAGTGTCCGACCCAGCCCACCACCCAGCCTGGCCAACAATCACACCAAGTCGTGAGTTGAGTCAACCATAGAGGTGCAGCAATCTCAACTTTATGGTGTCATGGACAAGGTTATATAGTGATAGGAGGGGGTAAGAAGAGACAGTAGCGAGAACCAATAAGGGGCAGTTACGTCACTATTACTAAGGGGCCTAGGCAGATTTCAGATTAAACCATTAGGTGGGGCTAAAATAAAATTTAA
The DNA here is from genome assembly GCF_052094955.1 of Ictidomys tridecemlineatus. Lineage (NCBI taxonomy): Eukaryota > Metazoa > Chordata > Mammalia > Rodentia > Sciuridae > Ictidomys > Ictidomys tridecemlineatus. The sequence continues at coordinate 42,202,850 of NC_135482.1, read as the reverse complement.
AAAAAATCCTCGGGAGGGCTAAAAGCCCCCAAACACCAATCCAGCCAGGTCACTTATACAGAAATGCTCTGGAAGAACCCATGAGGCCACCTCAGCCAACACCCAATAATGGCTTCGGTCCCAAAGGAGGTAAAAGGTCCCAATAGCTCCCCCTTTTTTTGTTTTAAAATGGGGTTAACTATGCAAGGCCCCTATCTTAGGTTGTCCCCTTCAGGGGATCTTACCCATCATTGAGTACCTTGAAGTTTCTTTGACCCCTAAAACTGAACCCTCCCCAGGCCTGTCTTAGGTTGTCTCCACTCCAGAGATCTTACCTGTCATGGGCTTGCAGGGGGAGTCAAGGGACATGACCTCATCATAGGGCTCTCACATCAGCCTGAGTGGCAAGCCTCTGGTATTGGACCTGTACGGTTATTAACTGGATTGATTCTAGTCTACTCTGAATAAACTAAATGCCCTTATTAACAATACAGGGTCCAAAGGTAAAGAGTAGAAGCAATAAGAGAATAGGGCCAAGAAAGGGCAGGAGATATGTATATATATTTTTCATAACATGTATCTGAAATTCTCTTGTGCATTTATTTCTTTACATGTTTAATAACTTATCTTTCTTTCCACACTAGTCAAGCTTATTTAGGAAAAAAACTATTAATATTTTTAACCTATCTTCTAGTGCATAGAAATATGTTTATTATACAACAGAAACTTAGTGAATATTTGTGTTTGACTTATTAAGCGAATCAAATGGAATTTTATGTTCACTTTAAAACATGCTAAACTTTTTTATATCATTTTAAAAATCATCCCTTAGATTATTCTTATTCTCCCCTACCTTCTCCACATTTCTTATCCCCATTAAGGCCAAGTTTGTTGAAAAAAAAAATGTCCACATCATCATTGTTTCCATACATAATATTTTTTCTTATCATTTTAATTTGCTCACTTAGCAATCCCAATCATGTTCATGATTTTGTTTTTATGCCTATATGCACATTAATTTAAAAATTTACTACTCTGGCCCAGGACTTCTATATGAGCTATGGAACTTATATTTCACTGTCAATTTCACATTTCCTGTGGGATATTGGAGGCTCATCAAACCACAAGTATCCACAACTGAAAATAATCACTTCTATTTTACTGAACCCTGCATTTACCCAACATCCTCAGTCTCAGTAAATGCCATATAGTTATAATTCTAGAGCACAAAGAACCTTCCTTGATTCACCTTTCCCTACATCTTCATATTCAAATACTTCTGAGTTTCATTAGTTATCTTAAAACTCTTAAAATTAAAGTAATCAAATATAAAGAATGAATAGAGATGATCAATAAACAGCTCAGTAAATTATCTTACACTAAGTATCAGTGGAAAAGCCTGCTCACACCTCTTCATCATTATTTCTTCTCCATCTTCAACAAAAATAAAGAATCCTGTTTTCTAACACCATGAGTAAGTTTTGAGTAATATCGAACTTTATAAAGTAGAACCATATAAATAAAGTGACTTGTATAGCTCTGTTTTCTTTTAATCAAGATTGTTATAACACTTAATCTGTATTTTGGCTTAAAATAATAATCCATTAACTTTTCAATGTCTTGAAGTATTCCATTATGTTAATTACTAAATTTAATGATTCATTCTTCTGTTAATGATTTTTTCAGTTGTTCTATGTGTTTTTATTATATTTTCTACCACAAACATTTCACAAAAAGTTATTTTATATATATATATATATATACATATATATATATATATATAGTGTGTGTGTGTAAATATGTCTATTTACATGTGTATTGTTGGTTCTACCTCAGAGTCTAATTCTCTGCCTCTCTTGATGTATATTTTGTTGAATAGTACTCAATTTTATTGATTCCTTGTCTTTAGTTATTGATGGGCCTTTATTTTCTTTATTTATTTATATGCAGTGCTGAGAATTGAACCCAGTGCCTAACACATGCTAGGAAAGCACTCTACCATTGAACCACAACCCCATCCCTTATTGATTTTTTTTATATTTACTTTTTAGTTGTAGTTGGACATGATGCCTTTATTTTATTTATTTTTATGTGGTACTGGGGATCAAAACCAGGGCCTGCAAAGATAAAATCTATCTTCCTTTCTCTTATTATTCTCATTTATATTGACTTCAGCTTTACCACTGAGCCACAACCCCAGCACCCCCCTTATTGATTTTTTCATAATCTCTTTCTCTTTATCTTTACAGAATCTTTGTTTTTAGAGCAAGAGTTTTCTAAATAGGGCAAATGTATTCATTTGTTCATGTATCCAGGCCTGAGTCCACTCATTTAACAACCATTAAAATACAAAATGTGCCTGAAGTATTGAAAAACTTTCTATCTCATCTTCTGAATCAATTTAGCTTCCTTTTCAATATGTCTTACTCTACTCTCATTCATATTTTGAAAATGAAAATATGGCCTTAACTTCCACTATTTGATGTCTGAATATTCTGTGCCCCGCCCTCCACATGATCACTTCCTACACTACTCTCACTATAACTTTTGCCTCAACAATTCCTAATCTTCCTTTTAAATTATTGAGCTTATAGGATTTATAACACAGTGTATACAATACAGTTACAATTGTGCATATATTACCATGCTCCTTTTATAAATGTCTTTCTTTGCCACAAAATTGCACACAGACTAACCTTATATTTAATTCCCCTAAATTTTGATTCCTCATATCTGGAATCATGCCTAGGACACAGTATGTGTTCAAAATGGACGATTGCTGAATGAATGCACTCATGCCTGAATGTACGAATAAATAAATGTTCTTTATTCTACATGGAAAACACTTTCGTTTCCTTCTATTCCCACTTTATCTTCTACTTACAATTCATCTTCCATACCTCAGCCTCTGATTTACTTAGTTTTTTTTCCGTAATGTATCACTTAGCATATTAGCAATTTAATTTTATTATAATTAATATTATTATTTTGCAGTGCTGGGGGTTTGAACCTAGGGCCTTACACATACTAGGCATCTTTTATCTACCTACTTTGTTGGTTTGTAAGCTTCTTCAGGCTATCACATGAGTCATGGTTACAAGAAAATTCTACTTCCTATAAAAATACTAAAATAACATTAGAAAAAAATAAGACTTTTCTGTTTCTGACTTAGGTTTCAAGATTTTAATTTCACAATATTAAATAATGTATTCATTTTTATTCAAGTTAAGGATGTCCTAAGATTCATTGCATTAGTCTCAGGTGATGAATATGAATTACTTCAAGCACCGCAGCATAAAAAGTAATTCATTATCTAAGAAATAAGATGAATACAAGAAGATGAAGAAGGAGCAAGAGTAAAGAAAGTAGAAGAAAAGACAGAGAAAAAGGAAAAACAGAAGGAGAAAAAGGAGGTAAGAGGAATTTGTATTGAAAAGATAAAATCTTTCTTTCTCTTATCCTTCTCACTTGTATTGACCTCAGCCAGTGTTTCTAAATTTCATTTTTTTCCACATCAGTTTCATCTAGAGTAGAGCATTATAAAATATCAAAAAAGTTATTATTTTGAAACATGTCTAATCTACAACAAAAGTATAAAATCCTAAGAAAATATGTTTTTTGATGGTTTCTATACTGGCTTTGTCAGGGTCAGTAGTCATGTAACTGACCTGCATCTCTGCAATATGGTTACCTCCACATTTCTAGAAATGACAGAAGACTTAGTGGATTGAATAAACAGACAAAATATATTTCATATAAATTTGATTTTATATTTTACAGATCCTGTGAAGTTGTTTCAGTTATTTTATCCAATTCAATGAGATATAGAAGTGGATTATTTTATTAATCATGAAATGGCCATATTTTTCAGAATTTTGAAAACTCCACATATTTTACCTTTGCCCAACATCAACTATGAACAGTAAAATATATTGTATAATATTAAATTACAGACTTTTATGAGTTGTTTAAAAATAGAAGTACACTTCTTTTTTTCCAGTTTTTATTGGCATATAATAAATAAAAAATAAAAATTGCATCTATTTAATTGTACTTGATAATTTGTACATTGTGAAATGATTACCATTTTGAATCTAATGAACAAACACGTCCATACCTCACTCTGTTACCATTTTTTTTTTGTGTGTGTGTATTTGTGTCTCATATGTGTATGAGTTTTTAAGATTTACTCTCAGTGAATTTCAAGTATGCAATATAATATCATTAATCATAGTCATGAGACAGTATATTGGAGTTCCAGAACTTACTCATCTGATAACTAAAAGTTTGCACTCATTGACTGACTTCTTTACTTCCTTCCATATCCCTTGGCACTCTCCATTCTTCTCTTGGTCTGTAGGGGAGACCTGATTGCAATACAGAATGTCAGAGTTGGTTTTAATACGTGCTTTATCCTGTTTGAAAATATGTTTTTCACAGATGGCAAAAATGATACTACTTAATAGTGTGACAGCTATGTAGTAATAAACAATTCATGGCTTATGGGAACATTTTTAAAGTGACTCAAGGGTTAAAAAATCCTCTGAGAATCTAATGATCATTAACTGTCAGTGTTTATATTGATTAACTCCATACAAAGCATATGGTAAAGTATTTGAAGATGATGCTATGAAACATATCCTATGGGTATAAAAAATATTATTAAATTTGGAAGGAAAATGATGGAGCTGACTCAGGTGTGATTTATGCAATTTAAAACTAAAATGTTCCAGCATTACTGATTTCTTTCAAAATTAAAAAGATCATGAGTGTATACTAACATTGTAACTACTAGTACTCACCTATTTACTAATAAAAAAAGTTAGAGTCTCTGATTTGTGTTTTGATTTTTTAATTCTTAAAATGTGTGTTAGAATAAACACATAAAGGCAGTATAAAATGAGGTTTATATGTAAGCCAAAGGGTTTGTGCTGATTTTTTTTTTTAAAAATCCATTATTTTTATTTAATGTCATGAAAAAAAGCTAAATGTTAACTTTTTAAACTTTTATTAGAGGAGCCATAAAAAAAGCCCTTCCAAGATGACTCATATTTTCCTTCTACTAATTACTCTTCAATTATATAGTGTTATTTTTTTAACAATGCAGAAAGTTCTTATTCTCACTATTTTTGCATATGCTATACATTATACGTACATTTTCTTTAGTCTCCCTAGGTTTACCTAAAATATACATATTTCTTCACCTTGTGAGTTCATTTCAGGAAACATTTAAATGAATTTCTGTCATTAGGATACTGTAACTCTAGTTTTCTTTATAAGTTTCCAAAAGATATACTACCTCAGATTCTCTAAAGTAGTGATAAATACAGAATATTTTTTCTTCTCATGAATAGAAATTCTAAATTTTTTCTGTGATTATATGATACAATCACAATGTTCCTAATATAAATGTTCAACATACTTTAAGCTGAAGTCCCTATAGAAATTTAGAATAAAAGCAAATAGCATGCAAAAGCTCTTTAACTTTGGATAACATCATATTCTCCTTGTACATACATCATAATGAACATTACTGCTGACAGTCAAAGAGCAAGAACTATCTTATAATATGTTATAGTTCTCAAAAATAAACTCTGAAAGGCATAAATATTAAATATTCATTGTCCTCTTGCACAAATAAAGTCAGATCCAACCCTGAGTCTAGATGTTCAAGCCAATAATATCTCTTAATGTCTAAAATTTTGTCTTAAAAAGTATGTGTTGTTGTCTACTCCATTATCAAAATAGTATTTGTCATTTATTGCTGTGAAGCAAATTACCCCAAATCTCTGCTTAAAAGGTTAGTTAGGTCTGCACATATCCCAAGGCTCAATTGGGGAAGGATTTGCTTTCAAATTCCATTACCTGGTTGCTGATAATATTTAGGTTCTTGCTGGCTGAAGTCTGCTGTCCTCATGAGCTCATAAGTAACCTGCTTCATCTGAACAATAATGAGATATAAGAAAACAGAGAGTATACTGAGTTAAAATAAGACCGAAGGCACATATTTTGTATGCAACTCTTGTATGTAATGCAAGCAAAAATAACCAACATTGTTTCAGCACCATTATGAAAACACAAATAATCAGGATAAAAGCAGACCTCAAATGGATTAGCAAATTTTCCTTTATTCCACAGTGAAGTCAATCAATTATGCACTTAAGCGGCTCATTTTCTGGTTAAGAAAATGGCTACCAGTTACAGAAGGAATCTGAGTTTTATAGTTTACAATAAGGATGAATTAATCATTGTAGACTGAAGCAGAACATATCAGTATAATTATATAATTGTACTATGTATCTTATACTTTTATCATGAACACTCTGCTAATGATTCCCAGGGATTGTATGAGGTAGAGTCCTTTTATCCTCATAGATAAGTCTTTATTGAATTACTAGTTATTACATACTATCTATTTTATATATATATATATATATATATATATATATATAAATAATTTGGGCATTCCCTTAACATGCTGCTCAGAATTTTCTCAGCTCCTGCTCACTCACTGCCCAGGCCCAAAGCCTCTTTCACATTTCAGTGTGTGTTATGGTGCCACCCTATCTTCAGTACTACAATGGCATTTGTTTTTCATCAGTGTGTAATATATTCAGGAAAAAAGCTGTAAAAAGTTCAAAACTCATTGTCAATGGGAAAATCTCAAAATTTGGTGTTCACTGCTTATCATCTTCCTCCAGGATTCACTGTTTTCCAGAGTTTCCCTATTTGCTCTTCTCCTTCCAGGACTCAGCAGCAATGGGAAAGGATAAAGTCCAAGTCCCATTGTTTTCATATCTGCCTCCTCCCTTCAGGTCCCTTTGTGGTTGGGAAGAGATGAATGTTTGCTTTTGGTGGAGATGCTGGAGATGAACCCAGAAAGGAATGAAAGTTTGCTTTTTCTCTCATGGGGGACCATTGTTACTGGGAATGGATTTACTGGGAAAGGATAAATGGTTACCTTCCTCTTCTCTCTTCCTCTGGGTCAGACTTTTTCAGGATTGTCATTTCCCTGTCCTAGCATTTATCATTTTCCATATCCTCCAAGTAACACATCTTTTGTCATATTAAGGCGCAGAAGTTAGAAGGAAAGAACTATTGGGGTCTGGTTCAGAAGCCGCTTACCACAGGGTTTCTTCTAACGCACAATAAATTCATGTTATTTTCACAAGCAAAAGGCATTTACGTCCTGTAAAATTACAAAATTTTTACCCCATTGCATAATGTGAAAGTCTACAATCTCATCATCTAAGTCATATCCAGATGTGGGTAGGCTTCCTAGAGCAGAATGCCTCTAGATTTGTAAATGTGTGAACATAAAGAAACAGGAGACAAGTCACTGGCCCTCTACCTCCACATACTCAACATACAATGGTTAAAAAGGTATATGATGATTTCTGTAAGCACATTCTTGTTAAAAATAGGGGGAAAATAGTAGGCACAGAGAGCTCACTGGTCCAAAGCAATTTTGAAATATATCAAACAGAGATACAAACAGAAATTTGGTTAAATTTCAAGGCTTGTACATAATCTCAAATAACTATGTGTCCACTCTCTGGGCTCTTTTAATTGCCCTCTGAATTACCTTTTCTTTTCTATTCATGACTTTGTAGCTGAGCAGTTGCTGTGTCAGAATTGGGGGGGGGGGCCCAAAAGCCTTTTTCTTTTGATGCTGTCTTTATCCCTTTCAGTGAAAATTGACTGTACACAGTTTTCTCAAAACATTTGTAAGATTCTGTAAATAGCACTGGGATTTACTTCATTAAACTCTACATTCACTTATCTCCTCAGGATAATCTCTTCTCACTTGAGGATCATGCTGAGATGTCTAAGAAAGAGTGCTCCTAAGCTTCTTAGAATGGCTTTTGTTTGAAGTATCTGTGAGGCACACCCTTAATCTTTTTAAAGGGTCCTTTGTGTGACTGTAATCTTTTTAATTTTCTGAGGTCCTAGTGAAACGTCATGTAATCACACTTTTGGATTATCTCTAAAGTATATTGTCATGATAGCTTAGAAGACATTTCTTAATTTCTGTATCTTTTATCTTCTGAAGAGGCTTGGAAATTTCAAACCACCTTGTTCTGTTTTTGTTTTTCTTAATCATGATCTCAATTTTATCTTTCTTAGTTCAAATTTTATTTTAAACATCAAGAAACAATCAGAAAACACCTTCAACTCTCTGTTTGGAAAGCCCTTTTGCTATATCATCATCAAGTTCACTAAGTACAAATTCTGATCTCCACATAACTGCAAAGGACAGTCTGCCACCACGTAACACAAATGTCTTTTTCTCCAGTTTTAGAGAAGGTGTTTCTCACTTCAACTTGGAACCTTTTCTGGCAGCATTTTCAAAACCTACATTTCTGTTAGCAATCTGTCCCGAGTAATTTGGGCATTCTCTTAACATGCTGCTCAGAATTTTCTCAGCCTCTGCTCACTCACTGCTCAGGCCCAAAGCCTCTTTCACATTTCAGTGTTTGATATGGTGCCACCCTACCTTCAGTACTACAATGGCATTTGTTTTTCATTAGTGTGTAATAAATTACCTCCAAACTTGTTGGCTTTAACCTATAACATATTACCTCACAATTTTTTTGTTATTGTTTGTTTTATTTGCATATTTTTTGAAGCTCAGTTATACATGTGCAGATCAGCTGAGTCCTCTGATTTAGAATGTCTAAAGGCTGCAGTCATGATATTAGACAGAATTTTATTCATCTGGTAAACGACTCATTTTTTACTTTACTCACATGGCTGTTGGCACAATTCACTTCCTTATCAGCTGGCTCTTTGAGGCCACCTTCTCAACTACTTGCATACTGATCTTTCAATGGGCAGCTCCAATAAATCAAGGAAGAGTGAAGAGGATGCACACAAGACTGAAGCCATAGTTTTCTGTAAGCAAGTGAAGAGCAGAAATGGTATCCCATCTATTTTGTTGCATTTGATTCATTAAAAACAAATCAGAAGGTGCAATGCAAGTGTCACTGAATGCAAAGGGTTTACTCAAAGGGTGAATGTGAAGTTAATGACCATGGACAGAAGATAAAAGAATGGAGAAAGATTTATTACCCACAGTGAGTAAAGATAGATAGCACCAGAGTAATCTGCAAAGAAGTGTTCTCCCTGAACAAAAGAAATATGGTAATTTTAGTCTGGAAACCTATGCACATTCATTTTAAGGGTGGATACATTCGTGAGTATGTTTAGAATATGCTCAGTTCAGGGGTCATAGTTCGAGAAGTAAAAATACTAAGACATTTCTGGGCATATTCAGATGAAGGTCACAGACCACATGGTAAAAGTTTAGAATTGTGGACACAAATAAAAATGACATGAACACTTCTGGGCCTTCTCAGTTCAGGGTCACAAAGATGAAAGACGTGAAGCTTTCCATCTGTGCTCACTTCAATATTACAATGAGCCAAGATTTTTTTAGGAACATAAAATAAAACAGAATAACTCAGTAGTCTTGAAAATTATGATTGGTTCTTCACAAGTTCCTCCAAAAAGTTTTAGTTGAAAACAAAGTGTACTTTAAAGAGATGTTCATGTAGATATTTGCCCCTGAAGGTACCTGTCTTGCTTATAACATAAGGGATTACGAGGGCATGGATACCTTGAGAAAAGGATCACTGGAAGTCATTGGAAATATCTACTCTATAACCACAGATATTTTCCCATAAATTGCTTGCAAAGAGCACCCACTTTATGTTACTCCATACAGTTACATGAGGTTTATTTTTTCAAAAGAGACAATTTATAGCCATAAAACTATAAATTAATTCATGTGTTTATGGTCATTCATCTTTCTAGTAATGGAAAAGAACAGATGAAGTTAGGTTGATGAGCATGTTAGATTTTCATCACTGTCACCAAAAAAACAACTTGGGGGAGGAAAGATTTATTTTATTTTTTCTTTTTTGTACTGGGGATTGAACTCAGGGGCACTCGACCACTTTGACACATCCCTAGCCCTTTTTGTATTTTATTTAGAAACAGGGTCCCACTGAGTTCCTTAGTACCTCTCCATTGCTGAGGCTGGCTTTGAACTCAGCTATCCTCCTATCTAGCCTCACAAGCTGCTGGGATTATAGGCATGTGCCACCAAGGAAAGATCTACTTTGGATTATGGGTTCAGAAGTTTCAGTCCATGATTGGCCAGCTCCATTACTCTGGGCCTGAAGCAGGGAAATAACACAGTGGAAGGGCAGGGTGGAGAAAGCTCCTTAGCTCATAACTTGGAGAAAGAGAGGTAGCTGGGGATAGGGAAGGGATAAGAAACAGTCCCCAATGGTATGCAACAAGTAACCTTCTTTCTCCAGCCTTGCCCACCTGCCTCAGTTACCACAGCTCCCAGTAGTCCTTTCAACTGTAAGTAGTTTAAATGATTTATGAGTTGTGACCCCTCGTGATCCAATCACTCCCTCAAAGCCCCATCTGGATATTGCTATACTGGGGATCAAGCCTTCTACAGATAAGCTTTGGGAAGACATTGAGGACCCAATCCTGTCAATGAGTAAACCTTAATTTTCAGATTAATTAAAACTTAATTCTATCCGAATTCAGGAAGAAAGAGAAGTAACTTCTACAATGTACATATATCTATTTATTTGATTTCATGAAGTACCAAAACTAATTTTTACTATCATCAACTTTTCACTTTTCCTTCCCCTGAGAAGTAGAGCATTGGTTCTTGTTAAAATTAAAAATAAAACTACCAATCAAAAAATGTAGGTCTTTCATTATTTGGAAAAATTGTTTTAATATTTTTAATTTTTCAGCCATAGTGTTTGAATACAAGTTAAATGTGGAATAATGGATGAAAGATTCTGAAGTATTTTTGTTGATATTAGGCCTAAACACTTACATTGAAAAGATACATAATAACTTTTCAAATTGTCATTATTATTCCATAGGAGGAAAAGAAAAGTATGGCATATGGAGAAAATATATATGTATTTTTTTGTTTCTACCAAGTTAGAGACTTCTGAGAAAATCTTCCTGGGGTCTAGACTAAAAGACAAGTCTTAGAAATTAATTTATAACTAAATAGACAGTGAGAACTCCAGAGAGATATGATATGCTACATTTCAAGGAAAGACAAGTTTCAGAAGCATAAAGACAAGCTTTGTTTTTGACATTGAAGACACTGGTTTTATTTTTCCACTGGAGAAAGTCATTTGCTTTCTAAAGAGGGAGAACCCAGAATTCATACATATTTTCAAGGATAAGGACGACAGCAGCCTAGCTCCTTCTGTGCACACAAATAATCATTTTTAAAGATTTCTTTGATGATAGCTGACCCCCTATCTGCAAGATAACATCTGCTTCTCCTTGAGTCACCCCAGGAATAAGAATGGGGACAAAGTAAACCAGAGCAATGATGTTCTGTAAGGAGCTCATAATCTCTTTAGTGTTAGAATTTAAGATACTATAAATAAATAAAGATACATGATTATATTCAGATAGAAATATACATGGGCATTTCAACCATATCTGTATTATTTTAACCAATATTTTGGTAGAGTCCAGAAAAAGAAAAAAGAAAAAAAAAAGGAGAGTTAAAGAATGTTTTGACCTTCATACACATTGTTCTGCAGTAGAAATATGAAGGTAATAATTTCATTCCAAATTATATAAGGAAGTTGTCTTCTTTTCAAGGGAGTGAGATGAACTGTTCTGTAAGTATAACCTTCTGGGAAATAATTCAGACAGCATTTAATATTCTGATTTGAGGACACCTTCCCTGGAAGACTATAATTTTAATTAATAAATTCTTTTTTATAAAATGATCACTCTTTTCTAAACAAATCTATTCAAAAACCTTTTCTAAACAAATCTATTAAAAAATCTATTCTTATTATTAATTTAAAAAGTTTTTCAATAGAGAGTTTGGGCTGTAAGGATAATATTGTCTTATAAACCTGGCAGAGAAGTCAAGTGTGCACTCATGGAATTTATATATCATATGATGCTTATAGAATTTTAAAAATCTTCATTGCAGAAGCATAAAGGATCATATGCTTCCATGTGAAGCAGATGACAGTGCTGACTTCCAAATGGGAACATTTGCAGATTGGGAGAATTGCCCTTGAATAGTTTAATTGCTAATCTTATAACCACAATCTATCTATTAATTACTTGAACTGCTCCCAAATCATATCACCAGTCATTATTTTTAATTTTAATGTGGCTGAAGATTTACCTGTGGGGATCTATTAAGGGAAAGGAAAAATTTAATCATGTAGCTCAATGACTCTTAAGTCAGTGGTCAGCATACCCAGGGAGTCAGTTACTAATGCATTCAGCCAGAAACAGTAGAATATGAAAGTTTATTTGAATCACCAAAAAGAAGTCAGGAGACGTTTAGTCTAGTCGTCACACTTTTAGTCAGGGATTTTAACTTGTACCTAGGAACTCTTGATGTTCTTGGATCTTTATTTGACTGACTCTAATGTACTAGATTCTACTGTCATGTTAATATTCCATGGTCTCCAGATGGCTCTTGCTGCTTGAAGTCTTTCCTCTCTATTACATGTAGAAAATAGATGGAAACGAGTGTCATGTAAATATTTACTCATGATTAGGAGGAAATTTTCTAAATATTCTAAATTAAATCTCATTAATCATAAGTGTGTGACACATGATTGCCCTAGCTTGTAAAAGTGTCTGGGAAAGACTGTTTTGCACTGAGAACCTTACTGCATTCTGCAACTTTGGGGTTCTGTTATTAAGGAGGGGTGAGAAATTGGAATTGGATAAGCAAAAATAAGGTCTGGATCATGGTGAATTTGCATTACAGAAAATATGTATCATGAGAAAATTGGTATTTTACATGCAGTAAAGTATAATTTGGCTAATAGTAATTGATAACTTTGTGTTTTAAACAAATATCAGGAGGGATAAGAATAGAAGTTCATTGAGTGAACTTCTTTAGACAAAGTGGAATGAAGGGTGGGGGAGAGGGAGAAGAATAGGAAACACAGAATGAATCAGAAGTAACTTTCCTATATTCATATATAAATACTCCACCAGTAAATATCCACATCATGTACAACCACACAAGAATGGGAAGTTATACTCCATGTATATATATATATAACATGTCAAAATACATTCTATTATCATGTATAACTAAAAGGAACAAATAAATTTTAAAAATTCATATCATTCCTTTGTGTGTTAATTAAAATCAAAATCTACATACAATAGAAGTTATAACTCCAATTATACATGAGGAAACTGTAACTTAAACATTAAGTTAGAAATTAGGGGATTAAAACTAGTTATTAACTCCCCTTGTCACAATGTACTTATTTGTACAAAAGGAGAAAACAATGATATGCATGAAAAAAAAACAACTATGAAAAGAACTAAAAGTAAACTTCAGCTTTTTTTTACTGTCTACCCACTTTATCACAGTGTTAAAAATATTCTGATAAATATTGTGTAATTTTTCATACTTATTCAATTTTACACTTGTCCATTTAAAACCATTCTGTTTATTTAATTTTATTTAAACACTAATATAGTTCAGATAAATACATAAAGCAGAATTACTACAGAATTTCACTTTCTTGTTGATAATGTTAAAACATTTCCTGGTTTAAAAATTTAATTTTCCTTTTTAGAATTTTTGCTAAAATACAAAAAGGAAACTACCAAATTTTATCTCTGTACTAAAAATGTAAAAACAGACTTGTTAAATTGTCACCACAACCAACAAAATAAAAAGGCAAATTGTTCCATTTTTGGAAATGATGAAATTAATACTCTGCCTGATTAAATAATTGCCTAATTCAAAAGAAACTGGCAGAGGAGGGACTAGAACCCAATCTCCTGAAAGTAATCTCTAAATCCAGTGCTTTAAGAATAACTTACAGTGAAAATGGTAATGACAACATCTTACCTGAATCTTCCTGTTTATTCAGAAATTAAATAAGAAAATGGAAATTCATTCAAATACATTAAAAGGGGAGTTTATTTTCTCATTGCCGAATAGCTTTTTAATATCTCAATTGTTTATCAGAATGCAGTGTGCCTTTTGTATAAAAAGAAAATATATTTCACTTTCAGCTTTTATGTGTTGAAAACAAACCCAACACAGGTCAATAAAGGTTGGTCGGAGAACTCAAACTTAGTTCAAATATTGCTTCAACAATTGATTTGCTGAATGACCTCAGGGAAATGTTCTAACACATTTGTATCTATTTTCTCATTTGTAAAATGGGAAGTAAAATGTTTATTTTCTTATCTCACATGGGTGTTATATGAACTAATTAGTCAAGTATAATTAGTAGGTAAAGGCAGGTTCCTATTAGTGTATTTTACAGAATAGAGAATTGACTGGTCAAGCCTACTAACATTTGCTAAAAGGTAATATTGACTAAAAAACAATGTAGGTTTATTTATTTTAGTAAATTTAAACCTCATTTACCAATAGAAATAAATACTAAATTGGAATTGCTGTTAAGAAAGAATTACCTCTAGTGCTTCAAGTGAGTTCCACAAAAATCAGAACCAAAAACACTATTATTAAAATTTATTTATTATAAACACTTATAAGAAATCAAGGAATATAGACTTTAACACTAAATCGTACTTTGTATTTCCTGGACTTCTGCCAGCCTCTGATGTTTAACTCCCCTCTGGCAAGTCTGTTGTCTCTCTGAATATTTCCAGTAGACTCACTGGGAACAAACAGATGTTTATTAACATATATAAAATGTGTGTATAGCTGGGCACAGTGACACATGCCTATAATCCCAGCATCTTGGGAGGCTGAGGCAGGAGGATCATGAGTTGAAATCCAGCCTCAGCAATTTAGCAAGGCCCTAATAAACTCAGCAATACCCTGTCTCTAAATAAAATTTTAAAAAGGACTGTAGATGTGGCTCAGTGGTTAAGCTCCCTGAATCCAATTCCTGGTGCAAAACAAAACAAACAAAAACCAAATAAATTATTTATTCTAATGTAGACACATATAAATGTGTAGCTTAGCTCATTAATCATATTAATAAATCATAAGAAAGTGACTACACATGTAGCATCAACTAAATCAAGATATAAAACACTTTTTCTTTTTAAAAATTAATTGATTTTTAATTAATGCATTATAATTATACATAAAAGTGGGCTTCATTGTTGCACGTGCATATGTGCGTGTCACATGATTTGTTCCATTTTATTCCCTACTGCTTCCTATTTCTCTGTCTTCCTCCCTCCCTGGGATCCTCTTTCTCTACTCTACAGTCTTACCAAACCGCTTTCCAATTCATATCATTTACCTTTTTCCCAAAGTAATGGCTCACCTAAATAAAAATAAAAGCAATATTTGATACATATTTTTTTTAAATTTTTTTATTAGTTGCTCAAAACATTACAATGATCTTGACATATCATACATTCGATTCAAATTGGATACATAATCTTATTTTTCCACATGTACAGATTGCAGGATCACATTGGTTATACAGCCACGTTTATATATAGGGCCATACTACTGTCTATTGTATTCTGCTACCCTTCCTATCCCCCCTCACTTCCCCTCCCGTCTCATCACCTCTTTCTACCCAACCTACTGTGACACATTTCTCACTCTCTCTTTTTTCTTCACCCTCACACCATCTTATATGTAATTTTGCATAACAATGAGGGTCTCCTACCATCTTCCATATTTTTACTAAACAAATTTCCAAAGTTCATCTGAAATTTAAATTTAGCTGAATGTCTTTCATTTTTTCTTTCTAAATCTAACAGCTCTTTCAAAAGTGATATCTTAATTCTAACAACATAAATTAATTGGTCTTAAAAAGTTTATACGAAATGCCATCAACAAATTATGAATATTTTTTGTTTAATTTCTTTTAATCATTATGTCTGTGAGCTTTATTCTTTGTTCACATTGCTATGAAGTATTCCATTTGAGTATACTATATTACAGATTGAATTATATTGATGATGGTCATATGAGTAATAGCAAGATAAGGCTATTAATTGTCTTGTATTGATTTCTTGGTGTTCATGAGGGTATATTTCTTACTGATTGCATATTTTGAAGTGAAACTGATGGGTCATACATAATACACATGTCCATGTATTTGAATTTGGTAAAAATTTCCAAGAAGTTGTCTAGAATAACTGTGCCCACTTAGATTCCTGATAGAATATTTGAGTCTTTATTCCTCCATATTATTTCCAGAACTTGGGATTCTTAATTGTAACCATCCTGGAGGGAGTGTAGTAGTGTTGAATCACATCTTAAATTTGCATGTCTGTGATTTCTAATGAGATTGAGAATATAGCTAAATGATTGTAGGCTAATTGAATATCCCTTTTTATAAAGTCACTCTTCAAATCTATTGACAGTAGTTTCTATTCAGCTTTTGTAGGAGTTTTTATATTTCTGGCTATAAGTGAGTAAGAGTATATTGTCTGTGTGGGGTGGAGGAGGGGTGTCGCGCACGTGCAGCGCATTGCCGGCAGAGTGTTTTAATGAAAGAAAAAGGGAATGAAAAGGGGGTTCAAACCAGCTCTCAATAACACCAAAAAAAAACCTGAAAAATTATAAAAGGTTAGTTAGTATAATGCTGATATCTGGCAATTGATCCTCAAAGATAATATTCTATCTTCCTGCAGAGAAGGTACAAGAGACTCAGAGGCCCTATCTTTGCTATCATTGGTGATTATATTTTGCATAAATGGCTCACCTAAATTGTAGAAGACACATATGTATCCCAAAGAAAGAGAGGGAAGATTCCCTGTTGTAAGTCCTTTTTAATAGATGATCTAAGGAGAGTGGTCAGGGGGAACTTTCTAGATTATATTGGAATTTTCTCTATATACATCTAAAATTGTTCTAAAAATAAATACTTATACAAAATCAATTGTATATCCACCTAGTAACAATGAACTGTAGGAAATAATATGAAAGAATAATTAAATTTATAACTGTATTGAAGATTAGTATATTGTATTAATCAGTGTGACTTCTTAAAGATACAGAATTTTCTCCACAAATTTGTGTGTCATTCTTGCATAAAATCATAGTAATATTGTCTAAATTATTACAATTTTAGTATTTGCATTGCTAAATTAAGTGACTTTGTTATTCCTCTAATTTCTCTAGTACCTATAGTGATGTCTCTTATTTTAGACTGATAATCCCATGCCATAATTTTTTTCTACTTCAGAGAATGCATTTTTCAGGCCTGGAAATTTCATGCAGATCTCCTTCAGTGAATTTCTTTTCCTTTCCCACTATGATAATTTTATATTTTTAATTATGGACTCAACCTATAGTATACATAACAGCTGCTTAAAGCCTTTCCTTGCACTTTCTATGATATCTGTCATTTCCAGATTTAAGTACATTCATTTTTATGGGTCAAACTTCTTGATTCTCACATACTTAGAAATACAGATTTAATGGTGGATATTATGAGTCTTGTACCTTTCAGTGACTTAATATTAAATTTTTCTTTTAATGAGTTCTGAATTTTATCTTAACTCAGTTTAATTAACTGTGGAGTTGCTTGATTCTTTTTAGTTGGTTTTTTAAGTTTCTTAGATTTGTACTGGGAAAGCCTTTTTACTCTGGAACTAATTTAGTCTTCCAACTTCTCCCAATTCTTATGAGTTCTCTGATTTCTCTGAGTGTTCAAAAATGTCTCCATACTCTGATTTTCAACAAAGACACAATATAGTCAGTAGGAAAATTAAAGATATTTTTCTTTTCAAAAATGGTGGAGAAAAAAGTAAACTTCATCTTCTGCTTAACACCATACATAAAATAATTATTTCAATATAGGTAGTAGGACTAAAAGTAAGACATACTCATAAAGTTTCTAGAACAATGTATATGAGAATACATAGAGAATATTTGTATCAGACTGAGATTATACGAAATTTTAACAGATAAAAAACAAAAAGGATATGACAATAAAAGAAATAGTTGTTTTACTTAATCAAAATAATTATTTAGCTTTGCACAGTGGTACATGCCTTTAATCCCAGAGACTCAGGAAGCTGAGGCAGTAGGATCATAAGTTCAAGGGAAGCCTCAGCAACTTAGTGAGACCCTGTCTCAAAATATAAATAAATAAATAAAAAGGACTGGGAATGTGGCTCAGTGGTAAATTGCCGCTGGATTCAATTCCTTGCACTACCACTATTATTTCTACTAATTTATCAATGAAAGACAGCATTAAGGAAGTGAATGAGCAAACTCCAGCGTAGAATTAATAATCTGTCATATGTGTGTATAATTAATGATAATTAATGTGTACAACACAGCATATAAATATATACATAATACACTTGTATTTCAAAGAATGTTCAACAGACATTATGATCTGAATGAATTAACAAAAATCTAGAACTACAAACAACACAACAACAAAAATGTCCAAAAGACATAAACTAACATTTCAAAAAAGAAGATACATTAATGGAAAATGAGCGCATGACAAGGTGGCCAGCATCACTGATAAACAAGAGAATACAAATTAAAAACACTTTGTGTTATCTTTACACAACCACTAGAATTGCTAAAACAACAAAGAATGAATGATAAGAAGAACAACTATGCTGAACAACTTCTCATGGGATTGTTGGCAATTTATGAGCCTTTCTTTTTTTTTTTTTTTTTTAAATGTCTTTTCCATTTGTTTCCAAAAATAAAAAATAAAAAAGATGTTTTATTTCTGGATTATTTGAGGAAATGGTTAAATTTTTTTACCTTGTTCTAATACCACTCTGTTATCAACACTTTAGGTTTATTTTAAGTCTTTAGATAATGAGATGCTCAAATTTGATTCTTCTTTTCCAAACTTATTTTGTTAATTTTGCATTCTTTGCTTATGATTAAAGTTAACTTCCACACATTTTAAAAGATATCTTATAGAGATTTGAATTGAGATTTCAACTCAAAATCTACACATCAATATGAGGAAATAAGCAACTAATAATATTGAATCTTTTACTTTCTGGAAGTGATATAACTATATATATTTGGACCAAATTAAAGCAATCAGCAGAGCTATGCTTCCTCCGAGACTCTGGATGACTGCTCCTTTCCTAGATTATGGTGTTTGTTTGCAGCCTTTGGTGATCCCTGGCTTATAGCAGCACCACTTCAATCTCTGGTTGGTGCTCACCTGGCCTGCTCCCTGAGCTTTCATGTTGTCTTCTTACCAGGACACCAGTCATATTGGGCTAAAGTTCTGTCCTACTCCAGGATGACCTCACCATTACTTACACAATAATTATATCTAAAAAATCCTATTCCTAAATATACATTTGATGTAACAGGTCTTAAGATTCCAATGCATTTTTTCCAAAGAGTCAAAATTCAACCCATCACAACATTTCACAATTTCAAAGTAGAGATCAGGTACAACTTTTTAAAACATTTGTTTTTAGGTTTAATATATTGTGATGTTATCATAAATAGGATTTTTGAATTTAATTTAGTATTGTTTGTTTATTTTACATGGAAATACAATTAAGTTTTGTATATTGCCCTTGTGTCTGACACAGTTTCTAAATTGGCTTCTTGCTTATGTTTTTCTTTTTGTATATTTCTGTATTTTATACACAATTCTGTTATTTTTAAAGTGACTTTACTCTTTCCTCCTAAGCTCCTATATGTTATACTTCTTTTCTGGATCTTATCACATTCTATAGGGCTTTCAGAAAATGTTGACTGGAAGTAGTGAGAGTGGAATTATTGGGATTGGTTCTACTCTTAAGAAAAATGCAATGTTAGCAGTGGAGGGTTTTGTTTTGTTTTGTTTTGTTTTTGTCTTCAGTGTTTGGATGACTACCAGCTTGCAATGGGGCAAGGCCTTTATCTTTCAGCTCTGCCACTGAGCCACTCCCCCGCCCCCATCTGTGCACCATTGCCATAACTGAGGCAAGCCTTATGGGAAAAGGTCGGTGGGTCACTGTGAAGCAGTTTCATGACTGTAGCAGTATCTAGGACTTGAATTTTTACTTGATACTCTCAAATGCTAGCATTAAAAGTTTATTCAGAGTTTGGAATGTTTTTTTTTCTGGTATTTAGGTGCAGTATTTTCTTAACTCCCACCTCTCTACCATGAGTGAATGCATTCCACTATCTAATGAAAGACTAGCAATTGTCTGATATTTAGTTAATTTGAGGTTCTTTGTTTCTTTACCTCTCCCCTATTAAAAATATATCTAATGCTTTAGCTTCCCTAATTACTTATTGTCAGGAATGAAAATAAGGTAATTATCTCTAGTGATTTTCCACATCCCCATTACAAGCAAAAGATTGAAAACCTTTAAAAAAATTATGCAGTGAATTGCTTATACTATTAGTATGAAGAGAAAAGAGCTGCTTATAAAAACATATACACTTTTTTCTAGATATTAATATACCATACTATAAACTGTAAGACATTCTTTATATTTAATCCAAGTTTTTAACCTCTTGAAGCAAAAATAAAAAATAATGATAGTACCACATTAAAAGTATAATCATTTATAAAATCATATATATAATATATTAGAGTTAAGATAATTTATAATCATTATTATAAGCAAGCACTGTGTTTTCAAAATGTTATTGGTAAATTTCTGTTTATAAAATAGTAAGTGTGCTTATGTTGTAGATACAAGGCTCTTGAAATAAATGTTGTGGACACTATAATTATAATTATCTATCAAGAAAAAAATGCTATAAAATGATTAATTTATTCAAAACTCTCGTGTAGAAATCAACAGAATCAAAAGAGGACCCTATGCAGCTGTGGGGACCAACAAGGTCCACCCACTCTCCTCAACTAGAAATAATTGTTGTAAAACAACAAAATCACTTATTGCTGTTTGTTTCTTCACGACAACGTGTCTAATAATATTAATGATGCTGATATAAAAAAATTTACAAAACAGTACCAAAGAAGTCACACTTAGATTTAAGAATTCAAATAACAGCTTTAGACAATATTTAGGCAATCCACTTGAGATGAGGTAGAGATTTCAAATACATTTTTCCAAATTTAAATATCTACTTCTTGATGGAAGTAATTTTTTTTTATTAGATTCTAAAAATACTTCAAAGGGAACTCTCTGTGCGGTTGCTTTGTAAAGTAATGCAGTTGAGTGGCTGATCACACAAGCAGCTACCATCAAGTGTTCACTAAAAGACAAGAATCATGTCAGCTGCTTCCTGCTGGAAATCTGTAACTTCCTGAGCATGAAGTGAGTAAAGCAAGACAACATTAATAGAATGAATACATGAAATATCACATCCTGTTGTTTAAAAGGCCCTGCATGGTCTCTGATGTTTTCTCTCTCTTGGTAATTGCAGTATGCATATACCTAATGTTTACAATGCAGTGCTTAACAAATATTTACTAAGAAAATTAATGAATCAATGATTTATATCTTACAGTTCAATGATAGGATAATTTATTAACTTTTTAGGTAAAATTATATTGAAAAACTCCCCCAGTTATTCAGGATTATGCTATATTTCAGGGGAAAGGAGGTAGGCTTAAGTAAACTTAGAGATTGATGAGTTTTCTTAGAGATGAAGTAAAAACTTCTAACTTTAATATCACAAGCAATTTCAACATGTATTTTTTTAATAATGGCTTTTATTATTACATTTTCTAAATAGCATTTCTTAAGGTTGGTTGATAAACTAATATATTCCTCTTTCCTGATAATACTTTGAAGATAACAATAAAAATGAAACGAATCAAACTAGAAAATAGATAATATGTTATTTATATAGATTGAACTATTGATGAGCACTTTATGAATAAATTCTGTCTAAACATTGTTATATCATATTATCATTTCAGTTATGAGGGAAAGAAAGAAAAAAATGGTGATTTTTGTTATGGGTCATTAAAATTTTCATAAAGAATTAAAATCCTCATGCTAAGTGGAAAAAAACCAATGGCATCAGCATTCATTTATTTCACTTATTTTCCTTGTATTAAAACAAAGTTTTTGTAGCCCTAGAGTCTAAAACTCTGCCTTTCACATACTCACCATCCATTACATGTCTTCCTATGTTTTTTACTTTTATTTGTATTTATTAATTATGCTAATTAAATTACTACTGGCAGGTCTATGTCTTTGTATATGCTATTTTATATAATTATGAGGTAAAAAAAGAGAAAATCAATTTGAAATTTATGAGACTATTTGGATATGATTTTATAGTTACTTCAAAATCTGCCCCATGGGGCCTTTATTCTCTCTTGTGTCATCTAAGAACTTGTCACACACATCTGCATTATATACTAACTTTATCCATCCAAAGTTTTGTTGAGAGTTTTCTCTGTGCCAGGAATTTTTTAAAGTTTCAATAGAACAGACTATAACTTATCTGGTAATAGTAAGTATTACAAAGAAGCCAATACAAGTAGACATATCCCTTGTGAACATTCTTGAGACTGAATCATTTGAAAAGAATCAATTGATCCAGACCTGGATGAATAGAAGAGACATCTTTTCATTTAAAGCTATGAGAACAAAATCAATAAAGGGATTAAATTAACCAGGATCAAGAAATGAAAGAGATGACAGTATTTGTTGCCATTTAGTGAACAAGATATAGACTGGCATGGGATAAAAATCAAAGGGAAAATCATGTAAAATATAAGGAAAAGATAAGAGTCCATAATTACTGTAATAGCAATTGGAAAATATTAAATTCTAAACTGAGAATTATTCGAGGTACGGCTTAAACTTGAATAAGCAAGTCTATTTGTTGAGAATTGAGAATGCAGGCTGAGAGAGTGCTTTGGAGGATGTTGCCATCATTCCCATGAGAACTGATAGAGACTTTGACTACAACTGTAGCAGTGAAATAGAAAAGGAGATTTTCTGAAAGTTATGATGGAGTCAAGAGTCTGTAGGAGGGCCTCAGTGGTAGGGCACTTGCCTAACATATATGAAGCACTGGGTTGGATCTCTGGCATCACATAAAAACAAAAACAAATAAAATAAAGGCATTGTGTCCATCTACAACAACAACTAATAATAATAATAATAATAATAATAATAATAATAGAGTCTATAGTAGTTCCTCATAGATTGGATTAGAACTTGAGGAAAAAACAATCATCGAAGACAGCACCAGATATTTTTGGTTTGTGCAACTGGATGGATGATGGTTCCATTTACTTAGATGTGGTAGACTGGAGAAATAAGAAGATGAATTATTTTACTCATATTGTATTAAGCAATAGTTAATGTGATAAGTCATCACAGGCTTGTTGGGTATCTAGGATTATTCAATGTCTTTAATATAATATATTATAAAGACATTTCCATCTGCACGTTCAAAAAGTCTTGTTAATTTAGAAAATTTTCAGAGAATAACTTGCCTAGGATGTATTTCAAAGATAAATTAATGGACAACTTAATACCTCAGTGGGAGCAACCTTCTTATGAGGTACACCTAGTGTTTTTACAAGCCTAGGATAATAACTGTTATTCATCATAAATTGACACATGTGAGTACCATGGATCTTTAAATCTGATTCTAATTTAAATGCCCTTTTATTTAAAAATTACCTATATTTGTTTCATTTCTCAAAATGAATATCGCAGAGCATTAAATTAGTAACAATTACAGGAAATGTTTTTTCTTGATTATTAGAATTTTTTTGCAACTCAGGATAAAAATGTATTAATTTCATGCTATTATTTTAAATAAAAACATAGTGTTGAGGGGTATGAAACAATTTAAAATAGAATCATGTATATAGTGTTTGTTTTCCTCTATATTGTTCTTTATTACTTCTCAAATTACAGCTGCTAATTTTAGTGAGTGCCCTTAGTTTATCATGTCAATCACTGTGAAATTTAACTCATTATTTAATTGTTATGCTTTAAAAAGTTTAACATTAATAATATTCAATATTATAGAATATAGGTTTATTTCAAAAGAAATATTTATGTTCTTGAGCATGAATGTAGCACTTGATATTACATTGTATTTGCAAAGGTAAACAGCTCTCATTAATAATTCCTGATATATTGGCTTTTTCCATAAAATATAATAGATGCAAAATAAAACTAAACTAGCTTGTCATGTCAACTGTTGGTGAAGTACAAAGGTTGAATTCTACCAGCAACTAACATATTTTGGCAGTCTGAGTTACAATATGACTAGTTTTATGTGCAGGAAATGTGAACTATATATCTTCTAATGAAAATGATCTTTTATTTTTTAAATATTTTGTTTTAGTTGGACACAATACTTTTATTTTATTTTTTATGTGGTGCTAAGGATCGAACCCAGTGCCCCATATGTGCCAGGCAAGCACTCTACCACTGAGCCTCAACCCCAGCCCCTTGTAAATGATCTTCTTTTTTTTAGATTGTATTTTTATTTAATTATATTTCCTAGTAGAGTTCTATAAAGAAAAAGAGGATGAAACAACACTATAAACTAATTAGATTTAACACACATATACAAAATCTTCCACCCAAATAGCAGAATCCATATTTTTCTCAAGTGCACATGAAACATTCTCCACTTTAGTCCATATGTTAGGCTATAAATCAAGTCTTACTCAATTATCAAAGATTGATTTGTACAATATCCTTTTTTCCCATTTACAATGGAATGAAACTAGGAATGAACAATGAAAGATAAACTGGAAATGCACAGATGTGTGATAAGAAGAGAGTGCACTTCTTCATAACAAGAGCAAGGAACAGTTAGATATAGAGACTGTAGGTGGTTTTACACATGATTGGCAGTTGGAGAAAGGGGACATTTATTGAAAGTGAGGTATGGGGATCTCCACATATTATTATAGAACTATTTATCCCTTCAATTACACAAACATTTGTTTGATCTATATTGGAGCTTTATTGTTTGGTGAATATATGTTTACAATTATATATCTTGATGATGACTTGATCTTTTTATCAATATATGTTTGTTCTTCTTTGTTTCTTCCAGCAGCCTTTGATTTAGAGTGTATTTTTGTGATAGTATAACCACTTTAGCTTCTTTTTTATCACTAAGTGCATGGAATATCTTTTTTATATATATTTTTTATTGATTGTTCAAAACATTACAGAGCTCATGATATATCATCTGTCATACATTTGACTCAATTGGGTTTTGAACTCTCATTTTTACCCCATATACAGATTGCAGAATCACATCTATTACATACTCACATTTTTACATAATGGCATATTAGTGACTGTTGTATTCTGCTACCTTTCCTATCCTCTACTATCCCTCCTCCCCTTCCCTCCCCTCCCATCTTCCCTCTCTACCTCCTCTGCTGTTGTTCAATTCTCTCCCCTTTTTTTCCCCTCCCCCTTGCCCCTGATAACCTCTTATAATTTTGTGTATCATTGAAGGTCTCCTACCATTTCCATATGCTTTCCCTTCTCTCTCCCTTTCTCTCCCCCCATTCGTCTTTGTTTACTGTTAGTCTTTTCCTCATGCTCTTCCTTCCTGTTCTGTTCTTAGTGGCTCTCTTTATATCAAAGAAGACATTTGGCATTTGTTTTTTAGGGCTTGGCTAGCTTCACTTAGCATAATCTGCTCTAATGCCATCTATTTCCCTGCAAATTCTATGATTTTGTCATTTCTTAGTGCTGCATAATACTCAATTGTGTATAGATGCCACATTTTTTTTTATCCATTCATCTATTGAAGGGCATCTAGGTTGGTTCCACAGTCTAGCTATTGTGAATTGTGTTGTTATAATCATTGATGTGGCCGTATCTCTATAGTGCGCTATTTTAAGGTCCTCAGGGAGTAAATGATCTTCTATTAAAAAAGAATTCAGAGGAGAAAAGGGAAAATGCAGACAGTGGTATTTACCCTATTGAACTATATACCATCAGGAAGAAACATTTCAGAATTCAGTTTCTCTAATCAACTGGTTGGGTAGTAAAATTTTGGTTGTTTACAATCTAGCCTCCCAGATTTCCCAGACCTCTGGAAAGACTTGTTGAATACAACTGCTTCCATATACTTCAAGTCCAGATTGAAGTCTCCCAAGGACTCAACTGATAATACACACATCATAATGAAGCCCTGAAGACAACATTGATTCAATGTATCTAGAGGTTTCCACAGAGCAAGGAAAATAAAGTGTGCAGAAAATAGATTGTGGGGAAATTGAAAGGATTTAAATTTAGTGAAGAGATGGCTATGGGAGGTGAAAGATGCTAATTTTACCATGTGTTTGAAGAAAACATTTGTGTAATACATTTGAGAAACTGAAAGAGGAAATTCTTACATTTTAGCCTAGCTGCTCTTTACTTGAGAGGAAATGAGAGAGTTCTTTCGAGATAATCAGAAAGAAAATTCCCCACTTCTCAAGAATTGCTGCATAGAGCCACGCCTCAGAACTCCCCCTGCATTTACAGAGTCAGTGCTAGTGCTGAGACAGAAGCATTTTACTGGGCGCTGGGTGCAGCTAAGGTAAGGAGCTGATTGCTTACACTTAGGCTAGTTTCTTAGTGCTTTATAGTTTAGTCCTGCTGAAAACTTCATGAAGCAAGTGCTACATTGTACATTTTTTTTTTTTTTTTTTAGTAAAAGAAGTTAGGCAGTTTGTCCACGGATTGCTGATTACCTCTATGGTTGGAATATTAGAATCCACACCTGACTCATCCCAAAGTCTATGTTTTGATGGATTTACACTTCTACAAAAGACCATCTTTTTCACAAAGGATACATATATGCCAGCAAATCAGAATAACACGGAAACTGGGGATAAGAGGTGAGAGCAATAGAAATCAGCTGTTAAGAATGGAGACAAAGATAAAAGATGCCTTTTGTAAAGATAATGGCAATGAGGGCAGTGAGTGGGAAGCTTGTGAAAAGTAGAGACAGCTTCTTGGAATGGTGTGATGTGAGCTATAGGATTGTGCAAGGTGCCAGGTCAACATGGGCATATGCGTACATATCTAAAATGCAAACTAATTGGTTTGATTCATATCTAAGTGATGTTCACAATAATAAAAAGCCAATAATGAAGTCAATGCATGGCACTATTATTGGGGAGGGTTTGCACAAAGCTTTGATTCAGTGTCCTGTTTATGAGCATTGATTTATGACAAAGAAGAAGAGCAGAAAAAAAGAGAAGCAGAAGAATTTATAGTTATAGAAATAGGCCCCATGAAAACTATTTTGGGAAGCATTTACTGAGTCACAAGCATAAGAAGTGCCTTCATCCCACAAAAATGAACCGTGGAAGTGAAAATAATGCATGAAAGTAGCATAAGAATAATTTTAGTCTATTATACCAGTGATGAGACCTGTGATAATAATATCAAAAAGTATTTTTTGAATGTTGATACCACTGCTTGAGAAAAGTCTGCTTCAAAAATTATAAAAACAAAAATAGACATTTCAGAAGGGCACACATTTTTTTCTACCTTTATGCAAAGAGGTTAATGAGAAAAAAAGTGTCAGTAAATTATCCTTACTCCATATGATCTAAGAAGAGCTTCACATCTTACTATATGAATGATTTTAACCACTTTTTATTAATAAAGATGTGTTCTGAGGTGAGCTATACCAATAAGCATCTTCCTTAGGCCATCAGAACTACAAAGCTAAGGTGTCCTGTGTTCTCCCATGTTTGAGACTTGAGCTATAAATCTCTGGACTCATTAGGTCATACTTACCTTTATGGATGTCAGAGAAGCACAGATGCCCTTTCACTGAGAAGAACATAGGAATGAAGGAGTTTTTTAGAAATAATCAGGAAAAAAATGAGAGTATCCTCATGCCTTTTAAGTTCTCAACTTCAGTCATTTTTAAAGATATAGAAGAAAATAAAATACACATTTTTAGAAAAGGAAAATATGCAATGATATAACTGCCACATAGAAGTTTACAATGCTATATGAAATCACTATCAGCTCTGAAATATATGACAATTTTTATCATAAATTACAGAAAGCTAGTAGAGGACAAGAGAAATAGATAAAAATAAGCAATTATCTTCCTAATTATTGACGGAAAGTTTACTAACCATTAGGGGTTGAAAATGTTGCCCCCAAATTGATACATTTAAGTCCTAATTCCTCGCACCTCAGAATATAGCCATATTTGGAGTTCTTTAGAAAGTTCTTTAGAAAGTTGGTTAAGCTAAAATTAAGTGATTTAAAATCGATAGTAATTAGAGAAATACAAATCAAACACTCTAAGAGTTCATCTCCAGTCAGAATGGCAGCTATTATGAATACAAATAATAAATGTTGGTGAGGATGTGAGGGAAAAGGTGCACTCATACACTGCTGGGACTGCAAATTGTTGCATCCAATCTGGAATGCCCTATGGAGATTCCTTGGAAAACTGGGAATGGAACCACCATTTGACCCAGCTATCTCATTCCTTGGTCTACACCCAAAAGACTTAAAAACAGTATACTACAGGGACACAGCCACATCAATGTTGATAGCAACACAATTCACAATAGTTAAGTTGTGGAACCAACCTATATGCCCTTCAATAGATGAATGGATTTAAAAAATGTGGCATATATACGCAATAGACTATTATTCATCAATAAAAGAGAATGAAATTGAGGCTGGGGAGGTGGCTCAAGCGGTAGCTTGCTCGCCTGGCATGCGTGCAGCCCACCTTCGATCCTCAGCACCACATACAAACAAAGATGTTGTGTCTGCCGAAAACTAAAAAATAAATATTAAAAAAATTTCTCTCTCTCCCCTTTCTCTCTCTCTCCTCCCTCTCTCTCTCTCTCTCTCTCTCTCTCTCTCTCTCAAAAAAAAAAAAAAGAATAAAATCATGGCATTTGCAGGTAAATGGATGGAGTTACAGAAGATAATGCTAAGTAAAGTTAGCCAATCCCATAAAACCAAATGCTGAGTGTTCAAGGAGGCTGATTCATAGTGGGATAGGGAGAGGGAGCATAGGAAGAATAGGGCAGAGGTGTTGGAGGGGAAGAGAGGGGACATGGAGTTAGAAATGATGGTGAAATATGATGGTCATTATTATCCAAAGTACATGCATGAAGACATGAATTGGTGTGAATATACTTTATATACAATCAGAGACATAAAAAATTGTCTTCTATATGTGTAATAAGAATTGTAATGCATTCCGCTGTCATATATAACTTTTTAAAAAATATTTGTTATTTTTAGATAAACATGATAGTAGAATATATATTGACATATTGTATATACACAGAATAAATCTTATTCGAATTAGGATCCCATTCTTGTGGTTTTACATGATGTGAAGATTCACTATGGTGTATTCATATATGAACATAGGAAAGTTATTTCTGACTCATTTCACTGTCTTTCCTATTCCTATCCTCCCTCCCTTCCCTTCATTCCCCTTTGTCTAATCCACTGATCTTCTATTATTCCCTCTCCCCTTATTTTATGTTAGCATCTGCATATCAGAGGGAAGGAAGATTTACCCTTTAGTTTTTGGGATTGGCTTATTTCACTTAACATGATAGTCTCCAGTCCATCCATTTTTCCATGAATGTCATAATGTCATTCTTTTTTTTATGGTTGAGTGATATTCCATTGTGGATATATACCATATTTTCTTTATCTGTTCATCTGTTGAAGGGCACCTAGTTTGGTTACATAGCATAGCTATTGTAAGTTGAGCTGCTATAAACATTGATGTGGCTGCATTACTGTAGTATGTTGATTTTAACTCCTTTGGATAGACACCAAGAGTGGTATAAACAGGTCTAATGGTGGTTCCATTCTTAGTGTTTTGAGTAACCTCCATTCTGCTTTCTATAGTGGTTACACCAATTTGCAGTCCCTCCAGCTATGTATGAGAGTAACTATTTCCCCACATCCTCACCAACATTTATTGTTACTTATATTCTTGGTAGTTGCCTTTCCAACTAGAGTGAGATGAAATCTCAGTGTAGTTTTAATTTTCATTTCTCTAATCATCAAATATGCTGAATATTTTTCATGTATTTGTTGGTTTAAAATTAATGCTTTTTGGATGAGCCCTAATCCACTTGTCTGGTGTACTTATAAAAACAGGATATTTGGACACAGAATTAATGGACATTGGTGTGTGGAGAGATTATGTGAAGGCACCAAAAGATGATGGCCATGTACAAGATAAGCACAGATGTCACCCTGATGTTGCTTTGATTTTGGGCTTTTAGACTCCAAAACTGTGAGGAAATTAATTTCTGTTGTTGAGAAATTATGCAAATTCGGTGTGAGGTACTTTGTTATGACAGTCATGAAAAAAATGATACAACAACCTCAGCCTGGGGAAGTAGGGTAGTGGGATTTATAAAATTTGTTTATGGTTATACAACATAACCAAGAAATAGCTAAGCTATTCTAATTAAGCCTAAAACTTAAGTTTACAGGAAGATTGAATTTGGTGCCTGTTATGGTTTTAAATATTAGGTGTCCCCCAAAAGCACATGTATGAGACAATGAAAGAAGGTATAGAGGTGAAATGATTGGGTTATTAGTTAATCTCCCTGATAGGGATTACCTTCCTGGTAACTATAGGCAAGTAGGGTGTGGCTGGAGGAGGTGAATCCCTGGGGTTGTGTGCCTTTGAGATACATATTTTATTCCTGGCATATGGAGTCTCTCTTTCTCTCTGCTTCCTGATTATCATGTCCTGAGCTACTTTCCTCCACCATGATGCTCTGCCTCATCTCAGAGCCCAAGTTCTACCCATCTGTAGAATAAGACTTTTGAAATCATGAACCTCCAAATAAACTTTGTCTCCTCAAATTGTTATTGCCTGGTCTTTTGCACACAGAAGAAAAAAAAACTGACTAAAACAGTGATTTGGGTAGCCTTTATTACAGGATTAAATCAAGGTGAACTACAAGTGGATCAGAAGAATATAGGCACTATGGCAAGTAATAACAACTAAAAATATTTTTTAATATACTCTCCAGTGTCATCACACACATATAAAATGTAATAAAGGTAACAGTTAAATTTGATAAATCAGAGATAAAAATTAATGTGATTCACTTAATTACATATAATTTAGATAAATTTTTAGCTAATCACTTTGTACAGAAAATGGATCTAAAGTATAAAATGGCACAATATTTCAGGGGGAAGATTAGGAATGTTAATTATTCTAAATTTATACACAGCCTTTGATTACATAAATGCAAATTTAAAAATTTTTCTAAATCACAAATATAGTTTCCAAATTTAAAGTAGTTATCATCATAGCATATGAAGTAACAAATACATACACATGTATTTCCCTAAATTGAAAAGAATGGATACTTAATGTAAATAAATGATTTATAATCAAGAATAAAATTAGTGAACTACTTCTAAGATATTAGGAATATTATAGTGTAATATATGCATAGGTATTTACTTATTATTTAAATAAATGAAATTACTATCTTGAAATGTGTATTTTTCAATAGTAATTTAAATCTGTACATGGCATTGTATATCTGTACATGTTTGCTTGAATTTGTGTGTCTGTGAATATGTATATTCTACTTAAATATGTATGTAACACACATATAGGAAACACTAACAAAAATAAATTTCATCTATTCACTTATGACCAGAAAAATACAAATATTTAGAAAAAGAATTGTTAGGAATAATTGAGGTTACTCTTTAAAAAAAAAAAAAGAACAATAAACCTGGAAAATACAAAATCCTTGTTATGATTTGGATCTGAAATGTCCCTCATTGAAGCCTTGGTCTCCATTACAGCAATGTTCAGAGGTGGGTCTTTGGTAAGTGATGGGATCATGAGTGCTCTCACTTCATCAGTGGATTAATACATGGAGAGCTGAATGGACTACTGGGATGTGGTGGAAGCTATTTAGAGTGGCCATAGAGTATGCCTTCTAAGACTGGAGGAAGTGTGCTTCACAAGAGGCATGCTCTGGAAGGGTATTACTTATCCCTGATCCCTTTCTCTTTCTTCTCCTCCTGCCTCCCTCTCTCTCTGCTTCCTGGATGACGTGGGCTAAACAGCTGAGCAGCGGTCCTCTGCCACGCCCTCTGCCATGATGTTCTGCCTCACTCAGGCCTAAAGCAATGGAGCCAATCCACCCTGGGCTGAAACCTGGAGTCAAAATAGATCTTTCTCCTCTAAGTTGTTTTTTGCTGATATTGTTACAGTGACAAGAAGTTGACTAACATAACCCTAAACTTCTGTATACCCAAGAACATTTACCTCAAGTTGAATAGAGAAGCATCTAGAAAAAAAAAAAAAACATAAAAAATGCAGAACTATTATGTGTGCCACTTAAAAAAAATCCTCTTCATAAATTTAAAGAGAAGGTAGTAGCAAAAATGAATTAGTAAGAACATAAAAAATTTGAAAGATTCAAGGGAGGAACTTAATGAAATTGACACATAAAATTTCTATACTGTGTTTATTAAATGGAGTATACTTATCTTTTTAACCACATAAAGACATTAAATAAAATTGGCTATTTAATAAAAAACAGCAAATACCAGAGTCAAGAGCAAGCTAACCAAATTCTTACCAATTACCTTGACTTTCTGATACATAACAAAAAGAAAAAAATACATTTGTAAACTAAAGTGTGATATTCTCTTATCATTAGACAGTATTAAAGTTACATATCAATATGTATATTTATAGGAATATTAATTTATGGTGTATTAAGTTGGTAAAAAGCATATTAGAAAATAAGAGTAGTTGGTTTAACTAAAAAAAAGATAAAAGAGCATTAATTTTTAAAATAGAACCATTTCCACAAAATAATTATGAATGTATTTTTATCACCCTACTTCAATACAAAATCGTTTTTTGACATAAAAGCATATATGTGTATGCGTATGTGTGTCTAAGGAGAAAAATGAAATAAGTTTATGGAATTTTGAATAAATATTTTTGCCTAAAACATATTATTGTATTGGTCAATTATACTGTTCAGTAAAGATAGTACAGAAAAATGGAAAAAAATTATTGCTAAGCCTACAAAATGTATAACAATTTTTCTATATATGGAATTAAGGTTACACAGTAAGATTGGCAGATTGAGATTTGAACTCAAACTATTCAGTGATTTTAACTGTTCTACATTGCTCCAATAAATATGTGAGTGTGTGGCTTAGAAGGATACACAGAAAATTATTCTATATTTTGTAGGTTTAGTAATAGTTTTTCTTCCATTTTGTCTATACTATCCTAAGTACACAGAATAATTGATTATATAGTAATGTCATATCTTAAGCAGAAAGATTTATTCAGAATGCATAAACTTGCTTTATTTTTCTTCTTAGACAAATATATGCCTACATATATATGCTTTACCCTGATGCCAAAACAATTAGTATTGTATTAGAGATAAGTCTGTTATCTTAAACATACCAAAGGTTATAAGTAAGGTATCAGAAAACTAAATATCAAACATTTAACTGATGTTCAGAGTTTGGTTTTTTTGGCAAGGAGGCTCTAATAAATACAATGTGTTTTTGAAACTGGCTGAGCATTTGGCAAATTTATGTTAGTTAAATACTTTCACAGAATAGAGTAAGAATCAGGTCACTGTAGATGAACAGAAAACGGAAAGACTTTTATTGAGGAACTTTCAAGTTATTGTTTGTTCGAATAAGTTATTGAGTTTGAATTTGAAGATTACCTGAGGAAGTTTCAACCTGTGGATGATTTATTCCTCAAGATTCTTGGGCCATACTTTGTTTTGGTTTGGATGTGAGGTGTCCCCCAAAAGCTCATGTGGGAAACAATGAAAGAAAGCTTAGAGGTGAAATTATTGTGTTGTGAGAGTCTTAACCTCATCAGTGCATTAATCCCTTGATAGGGATTAACTGAAAAATGACTGTAGGCAGATGGGGTGTGGCTGAGGAGGTGAGTCCCTGGAGGCATACCTTTGGGATATATATTTTGTATCTGGAGAATAGAGTCTTTCTCTCTGATTTCTGGGTGCCTTGTTTCCAGCTGCTTCTTCTGCTTCTACCATGATATTCTGCCTCACCTCCTGCCCCAAGGAATCTAGCTGACCATCTATGGACTGAGACTTCTGAAACTGTGAGCCCCAAAATAAATTTTCCTACTCTAATTGTTCTTGTCAGGTATTTTGGGTCAGAACACTGAAAAAGGTGACTAAAACAAACTCCCGGAGCTATACTAGTCTCTATACTGGAGTTCTGCTGCCAGAGTTCGAATATTCAAACTGAGGACTATAACAACTGTTATGTTAAAATTTCTAAGAGAGTGTTCTTCAGAAAAATTCTGTTCCTTTTACCAGTAGAATAGTTGAGAACAGAATTCATTTGTGTGGATCATTTTTTCCCATTTACTCATTTATATAATCCCTCCTTATTTCACTTATAATTAAAATGAAACTAAACGTAGGCCCCCACAGGAATTATAAGCATTTCCAAACTTGATTGAATACTGAGAATATAAAACCTCACTGTAAATTTCTTGATTGAATTTTCCATACTTTCTGACAATTGCCTTTTGTCATTTAAATAATTATAGTGAAAAAGGCAAAGAATAAATTTAATTTAGCATCTAATTCTAAGTGGATCTGATCAGTGTTTCACTAATAGTCCAGTTACATAAGATGGGATATGTTTATTAAGGGTTTATTAAATCCTCTTTGCAGAGTGTGAGCACTGTCCTAAAAGAGATGTAATTTTATGTTTCTAACACTAGTTGCATGATTGAGAATACATTTATAAAGCTACTCATTTCTTAGGATGTGCATTTGATAAAATAATCCTAACTTGCATGCACATTAGCTTTGCCTTATTAAGAATGCTGGTTGGTCCTGAAGCCAAGTGGGACTCCTTGACAATGCCAGTTATGCAAATGTTATACACAACTTTCAAAATGATTAATTTTGTCACAATATAAGCATTTATTTATGGAATAATTATTCCATAAATCATTTAAATATGCCTCTTAATATTTTAGTGAAATAGTTCCTTAGATTTTCTAAGAGTTGGGACTGTGTGTGTGTGTGTGTGTGTGTGTGTGTGTGTGTGTATGTGTGTTAGAGTTTAGTGAAGGATGAATTCTTATGTTTATTTATTCAAAACATTGATTTATCCCAAGGCAAAAAGAAATTAATTTTTTTCCTATAATTTACACAGATTTGAAATTTTCAAAGATATGACTCATTAATAAAGGAATGCATATTTGCATAGAAATATTTATAAAATCTTACATAACACTTGAGATTTTAACACTTCTATCTATATTGCTGAAATCTTTGAAGTATTATTCTCCAGTTTGTAGCAATTTAAATGTAAAAGGACCTCCTTCAAGTGACTACTATGATTCCATTAATTCTATTACATTCAATAATTTAAATTGATTAATTAAATTTTATTTAATTAGTATTTTATGTTGTACACTTTATAATTATGATGTAATCATCATATTTATATCTATTAAGCATAATTTAAAGAAGCAGCATGTTATCACTCTTGTCAAATTTCATTAGATGAAATTCATTTTATTCTTATTAATTTAATTATTCATGATACATAATGGAATGATATAATGGAGAAAGAAGAGATGGCATGTAAATATACTTTTCATTTAATTGGACAGTCTGAGTAATATGACAACTAAACATAGTCATAATCTTAAAAACTTCTAACTTTGAAAAAATTCTACATTAATGAAATTTTATAGCATTTGTTAAAGGGATAATAATAATCAAGCACTACCTGAAGCCTTAACAAGGGTATCTTGCCTTTTGAGCAATATGCATGAACATGAAGGAAATAATGATAAATAAACTAAGAAGAAACACAGAAAGACAAATGTTGCATGATCTCACTTATAAGTGGTCTCTAAAACAATAAAATAATAATAATAAAATTTTAAAAAATCAAACTCATAGACACAAGAGTAGAACAGTGGTTATCATAATCCTGGGGGTGAGAGAAAAGGCAAGAGGGCTGGTCAAACTGCATAAACCTTCAGCTCTAAAATGAACAAGTTCAGGAAACTTAATGTAAACATGGAAACCATTGTTAATAACATATTTTCAAGTTGCTTTGGAAATATGTCATTAAAACACAGAAAACTTAAACAATATACAAAACCAAATAATATGAAAAACATAAAAATCGAGGAATAGTAAACATGAAAAGACACCTTCAATTGCATTCAAATTAAGAATACATGTACAGTTAAAAAGACAAGAAAATGTTAATTAAAAAAAAATAACATATGTAACAGATAAAGAGATGTAAAATTGTCCCACAATTCTTGGATGTCGTTTGCATCACTGTGACTAAAACACCTAACAAGAACAACTTTGAGTAGGAAAATTTTATTTGGGGTTCACAACTTCAGAGAGTCTGCTTCTTGCAGCACTTTCCATTGAAATTAACTTCATTAAACTGGAGTCTTGTAGTAATACTGAAAAATAGGGAAAGGGAATGTTCTATACCTGTTGAAACTCAATGTTTTAGTAATCATGTTTCTTGTACATTCACAAGAATTTATTCAGCATAGCTTTTCTTGTCACTTCACCTCACCCATTTTTCTCTGTTGTAGAATTTTCACTCTTTTCCTTGAAGTCTTGATCAACCTTGAGTTTTCCCCTACTTTCTTCGGGTAGAAAGGCTAGAAGAGGATGAATTGGATTTGGAGTAACTTCCTTCTTCTAACTAGGAGAGTGCTCTGGTGATACTTTTTCCTTGGAATATACATCTTTGTTACAGAGAGTCTTCAGGATTGTTTAACCATAATTACTCTTCCCTCCCTTGCTAGAATCAAAAGTGAACATGCATTATGAGAACCAGCTAGTGTTATTTGATGTTAGGCACAGAAAACTAAGGTTCATCAAGACTTTTTCACTTACATATGAATTTGTATTCAGTATCCAGCAATTAGTCAAAGTTATCCTCACATGTTCCTATCTATTTATAACTACAGGGCTCCTGCTTCAGGTAAGCATAGCTGTCTGGGTCTCTCTAGATCAATCTCTTACAAGATTTCAAGATAGTAGATTGTCCTGCTTTTTATTTTTGTAAGGATGGAAGCGACAACTTACATGTCCTTTACACACCAGAGATGAGAATGACAGTCAACAGTACTTAATCTAAAAATGTATATAATTAGTAATTTTTAATTGAGAAAATATCTACAGTACAATGGTGAGCCCAAAAAACAAGGTATAATGATACATGAAAGTGTATCAAGTAACTAATTCACATAGTGCAAGTGTTTGGGGGAAAGTTTAAAAAATACCAAATTTTTAAAAATTTTTAAATGTTTTAATTATTATTAAATGATTATTTTTAATTTTAAAAATTATTTCTGGTTATTGATGTTACTGGGTGTAATGTTACATTGTTCTTCTTCTAGTTATTCTCTAATAAGCATTCATTACTTTATTGTCACACATAACAAATTACGCTCATTACACTTATATATGTATTTACCAATGTTTATAGTATACTAATGTGGTCATAAAAATGAAATATTTGAGTATGTAAACTACTTTAAGGTAATGACTAGTCAATACTTCCATTTAACAATAAAATCATGCTTCTAGTTAACATTTATTAATTACCACAATTTATCAGTCCATTAATCAACAAATAGTTATTATAGTAATTAATTTGGGACTGGAACCTTTAAGTAAGCTTGCTAGAAACAGGATCTTCAAGTTTGGATAAAATCTGAGTGATGAAAGTAAGATAGAAGGCACATATAAAAATATATAAATATACACACACATATATATCTACACACATGCATATACACACACACATGCTCCACTGTTTTTTACTCAAGTAAATAGCTGTTACTGAACTGGAAATAAAGGGGCTATGTGGAAGTGCTTTGGAGTGCTTTTTGTACATTATTATAGAGAAGTCATTAAGAATAAAGTTACTCCCTCTCCTCATGTGCTTGTCACTCGGCTTTCACAATATACACAACTCCTAGAGTGCCCCATAATTTATAGCACTTAACTAGCTGTCACACTTAATGAGAAGAGATTGTTCAATATATCTGACAATAATTCAGCAAGTTGTCAAACTGGATTATCAGGTCCATTAAAAGCCAATCAGACACAATAAATTGGATACTTGATTAATTTTGCCATATGTTGGTTATAGTTTGACCTTCTCTGGAGAAAAAATGTGTATTTATATATACTCTGGAGAAAAAAAGAATACCATGTATAGATGGGACAGGAGGGAGAGAGAGAGAGAGAGAGAGAGAGAGAGAGAGAGAGAGAGAGAGAGAGAGAGAGAGAGAGAGAGAGAGAGAGAGAGAGAGAGAGAGAGAGAGAGAGGAGTTAAACACACTGCTAAGGTTTGAATGCATTCCTTAAAGAACCCATGTTGAAAACTTAATTCCCAAAGCAGCAGTGTTAAGATGTAGTACCTCTGAGAAGTGATCCCACCATGAGACTCCTCCAGTGTGAATAGGTAAATAACAATAATAACAGTGGTTAAGGCTACAAGTTTGGTTAGATGCCTTGCTTTCTCTCTCAGGTAAACTAGTCACAGGTTAACATAGCACAAAAACCAGATGTCAATCCTTTGACCTAGGACTTTTCTACCCCCAGGGATGAAATAAATAAACTTTCTTTTTCTTTTTAACAAATTACCCAGTAGGAACATACAATAAACTAAGACACACACATACACATGATTACTTCAGGGAAAAATTTTATTTTAAATGTGAAACCAACAATAAAGTACCTACTAACTTTGAGTTACATTAAATACTTTGATGGATTTCTTATCTGAGCATGGAACATTCATTGACATGGACATCTCCACATCTCTGTGTATATTTTTTTTTGCAAATAACTGGCTGGGTTTCTCATCCATGACTCAAAGTAATAAAGCATGCTTTGTACATGTGTAAAATTATTTTTGACATAGCCAAGTGTGCCACATGATCTGTGTGTCTTCATAGTGGAAGTAAAATTGTATTCATACATAAGCATAAATGTTATAAGCATAAATGTTTCTCACATTCAGAAAAAAATACAAGTCATAGGAACATGGCTTAGGTTTTCTGGAGACCTCATGTGAATGTCTTTGGGAACATCTTTTTTGGTTATTATTGTTTTTGGTTTTGTCTGGATTACATAAAGTTGGCATTTGGGGATGTCCATTATGAATATTTTTTGTGTGTGTGTGTGAGATAAATGAGGAGGTATTATGTCCCCCCTACATGAAGTTCTTTTTTTAAGGTTACAAGGAAAAGTTTCAAAAGGTCTGGATTTCTATTCAAGCTGTGTTACCTGTTGTTTGTTTAACTTTCATCATATTATTAACCTTTCTAAGCTACAGATTCCTCATCAGTAAAATACCTTAACGTTATCTATCTCACAAATTTCCTTTTGATAGTAAATAGATTTTTATGTATGAATGAACTATTAAAATTTAAGCATCTATGAAAATGTAGAAACTAAGTAATATAGTCATTACTCTTACATGGCTCGTGAAATCAAATTACAAAATATTCAAAATATTTCTCTTGTATTTAAGAATGATGTAGAAATCTGCTTAAAGAACATTTAATAAAAATTTCTCTGTGGCACCTCGATTTGCATTCTTACCCCTCCCATCCCTTCAGGTCAAAGCCACAACATTGCCTATCATATTAAATTTTGACATCACACAAATCAAATTACTTCCTGTCTACAAAAATATTTTTATGAGAGTTAACTTTACATGAGTGACTCTCTTAATTCAAATGTGTTCCAAAGAAGTGTACATCGATTAATTTATTGAAAAATCCCACCTTTAGAATTTTCTGTTACCATCACCCTAGTTTTACAGATAAAGAAACTGAGATTTAGAAATTGAGATTTTCTTTCCAGAATAATTTACTATGACTATTTAGACAGATTTAGACAGATGAAATATTTCCTCTCATATAGTCATCTTGTAAGTGGAAAACTCATGAATTGAAGAAAACTTGCAGACTATAGGATCTACTGTATTAACCAACATGCTAACCACCTCTAACCTAAGTGTACTTAACTCAAAGATTTTACCTTTTCACTTTTATTTCAAAATTTGTGTCATGCGTGTTTGCTATGTGTGGTGAGCCGTGTCAGCGGACCCTGGTCGCCATTACAAGATGGCGCCGTGGCCTGTGATAAACAACTCCTTGTTTTGGGAGAGATGGCACGTAGCTGTAAAACACCCTATGAGAAAGGTCCACGTGGCAGTTGTGCATTGGGGCTTGATGTGCTTTATCAAGGCTGGGGCGCTCGGGTGAGGTAGTAGAAGAAGTAGTGGTAGAAGTAGTAACAGTAGTAGTAGTAGTAGTAGTAGTAGGAAAAGAAGCTTCCAGAGACACATAATTAAAGGCCTGAATAAACTGCTGAAAGAAGAATCCTGTGTCGTGTCCTCCTTGCTGGCGAGGGGGTAACAGCAGCTATGCTATGTCATTAACAAGAAAAGTACCAGAGTTACAGGAATAATTGCTGATAGGTTGAGATACAGGTGGGAAACGTTTTATGATTGCCATCATGTAATTTTTATGATATTGTATAGTGTTTATTTTACCCTCTTTTGATAAAAAAGGCGAAACTTTAAAAATAAGTGAGGTTCTGCTAATCAAACAGCTAGTATGTGAAGTTGCTATATCTTGCAACATTGACTATGTCTTCCATCATGGCACCACCTCAGCATTTGGAAGATAATTCTTTGAAAAAGAGGCAAACATTTCTCCATTATATATCAAATTCAGCAATATAAAGTAGATTAAGTGTATGTAAGCTTTATTAAATAAAACAAGTATCAAAGCAAATATTGTCAGACAATTTTAAGGCTGAGCATTCACCACTGGGTTTTGAAGGGCACTCCAGGAATTTTCCATCTTTTCTAAAGTGCCTGAGAATTATAGCTCAATATCTGGTCTTGAGATTTAGAGTAGGAAGATTTAGATTCACTATTTTTTTCTCTACCTCAAACAGAAAAGTATTGTGAGAGGAGAAAATACCATTAAACATATGAATATAGGTTTTTTTTGAGGCCTTAAAATTATATAAACAGAATAATTTACTATGACTAAAGAAAGATGCAAATGTGATATTAACAGAGTTTTTGTTAGAAATTGAAAAAAAATTTTCATTAAAGAGAGAAGTAACTAGAAGTGAACCGAATGTATCGTAGTTAAGGTGGCTTAACAGGTCCATGAGAATTACCATCAGGAAACTAGTTTCAAATCAGATTCTCGAGTGACAGGAGCCGAAGCAGCAGCCCAGGTTGTCCCCGTTTCCCCTCCCCCTTCCCTTCTCCGGTTAACTACCAGGGTCCCCTACACTCCACAGTCCCGGTCCCGTCATGTCCCAGAAACTAGAAGAAGAGAACCCTGCGGAGGAGACCGGCGAGGAGAAGCAGGACACGCAAGAGAAAGAAGGTATTCTCCCTGAGAGAGCTGAGGAGGCAAAGCTAAAGGCCAAATATCCAAGTCTAGGACAAAAACCTGGAGGCTCTGACTTCCTCATGAAGAGACTTCAAAAAGGGCAAAAGTACTTTGACTCAGGAGACTACAACATGGCCAAAGCCAAGATGAAGAATAAGCAGCTGCCAAGTGCAGGACCAGATAAGAACCTGGTGACTGGTGACCACATCCCCACCCCACAGGATCTGCCCCAGAGAAAGTCCTCACTCGTCACCAGCAAGCTTGCGGGGTAACCTGGGACCCCTCTCTTCCCCTTCCTCACCCTCTGGACTCTTAATATATTGTAGGCAGGGATGGAATGGGCACATAGTCACATCTTCTCATCGTGCTAGCTAGGAAGGACTTGAGATTCTGCTGGGGGATACTGAGAAGGTAATGTAGGTTGAAGAGGGGCTCCAAGTTTGTTTCTTAGTGGCTGAAACTTCCATACCCTCACTGTAGCCCAAGTAGGTGCCCAGAAATAGGAAAGACTAGGATTGGATAATGCTGCATACTTTTTCTTTTGTGAGAAACTGGAAAGATATGATTTCTCCTTTTTAAAAGAGAATGTCTCCAGATTGGGAATAATGTGGCAGGTTTAACATCCTAAGACTAACCTGACATAGTTGGGAAAGGTAGATTGAGACATGTTTTCTGTGCTTCTAAGTGTTTTGTCCCGTTAGGCTACTATTGCTTCATGTTTTCATTATGGGAGGTTTAGAGAACCCGCAAAAAGGAAAACTGATTTGCTTGCCTAAGACTATAGTGCCCACTTAACCTCCTTTATTTAGTATCTCTTACAGTTTGTCCTGGCTTGCAAATGATGTAAACTTTGATGAACATTTCTGATGGAAAATGGGCACCTACTCTCTCTCTTCCAGCATGTTACTTTTGAAAGTTTTGTTGAATAGTGGATCTAAGAGCACTGATTCAGGAGTCAGAGATGTTTGGATTCTAGTTCGACTCAGTGTTGGCAAACTGTTGTATAACTTGGTAACGTCATTCAGCCTCTCAGCATTTCTGTTTCCTCATCTGTAAAATAGTTAAATATGTATAGGACTGATTTGATCCTAAAATTCTTATCTGCCAGCAGAAAAACTTTGTGCTAGTTCATCATAAAACCAAAAGTGAGAAAGGCCCATGGGGGAACCTCTGCTTTGTATTACTGGGAAAATACTACAGAGGGGAACTAACTATTCAGGGCTACATGAAAAGGAAGTTTGAGATTTGAGGGCTTTATTCAGGCAACAGAAACTTATAGGTATCATGGTTTTGAGGGTCAAGAAAAAAACATAAGACACTAGCCAGCGAAGATTTTTACCTCTGTTCCACCCACTTTCCCTGCCTACTCTGGGTCTTAGCTGCTAAAAAGCTGCTCTGGCAGAGTTGGAGGGCCTGAAGAAACATGCTCAGTCAAGCCCATTTGAAAACCCATGTTTTTAGATGTAATTAGTTGCCAGGTGCATTATTAGGGAGAGAGAAAGAAGGGATAAACTGAGCTATTCCCTCCCCCAGAACTAAGTTCTACTGCAGGACTGGGGCGGCAGCTTCTTAGGAGTTCATTCGCCCAGGAAGCTGGGAAAATCTTCCTTTCTAGAGCTCAGTAACCTAGCTTTTGTATGATAAGGAGAGGTAGCAGTGCTGATTCAGGAACAGGTGTAAGGTTCATGGTGACAGCATGTTCAATCTGGTTACTAACAGCTTGGCCTGAATCTTACTGAATTCAACCTGCTAGTTATGACAAAGAGGGTCAGGCTGAGAACCAACTGTTCAAGAAAGCAAGATTCTGTAATCCTTTCTTGCCCTTTCACCCCACAAATTCGATTATGTCAGACATTTGGCCTGTTGAGAATAACTGTGAACTTGCTGGTGTGTACAGGGGGGATGAGCTGGGTGTATACTACTCTCCTGACTGGCTGTTTTCTGGCTGTTATTCAGATTGGATAGGAAAAGAGGCTGGTGAGGAAGGAATGGAGAGAGCAGGATCCCTGAATTCCCTGGATCCCAAACTCCTTGACTGTCACTTGTAATTGTATATAATTCTTTTTGTGTTTCTTGCTTCATTTCCTCATGCTGTCATTCTTAATCTAAAGTCCATGTGGGAAGGGGAAAATGCCAAACATCATTGTATAGTTTCCTCAACTGTCCCAGCCATGTTGTACATAGATATGTCATGTTATTATATATATAAATATATATATAAAAAATCAGATTCTCAAGCATAGTAACCATATATTTTTATCAAGTAGATATCCAGAAGGACAAAGGAGTGTGCTTTTTAAAAAAGTAAATGACACATAATATTTTCTTACAGAGAATGCTAACAACCTACTTTACAAAATGTATGCTTGGACTGCTTCTTTGTGAAATAGTGGCTGACATCAAAGTTTCTTTCCAGAATACTTTTTTCCTAATTGAAGCAACCAGTTGGAAATATCTCTAGTTTATCCTCAAATCATTGAAGGAAACGGCATTTAGCAAGAGAAGGTGATATACCCTTTGTATCATTCAAAGTTCTTAGTTAAAAAAGAATAACAAATACAAATTAAAACAAACAAAAACCCAAGCCCAAACTATCTTATGCATTTACAGAAAAAGATTTTATTGGAAAACATGATATGGCCACAAAACATCTTCAATGGTATGAGTGGAAGGGACTGCAAAGGTTTTAAGAGGCAAAGCAGTTTTTTTTTCCCCCCAGACTATTTGCCTTTTGCCAATCATGAAAAGTGCATGCCCAGATAACTACTATTCCTTGACCCTGGGTTTTTAAATGATAAATATGTAGAGGAAACTTAAGATTGATGATCTAGCCTAAAGCAGACCCAATAACCCATGAGAAAGCAATAAGTGAGATTTGGGGAGTTGTTCTGATGAATTTAGGTAGCAAATAAATGATTAATTCAGGGGCTCTGAAGGAAATATGTTTGAGTCAGACACCTGTACTCTTCTAGCCAATGACTCAGGTACTGTGGTTGCATGTTTGAATTAAACACCAGGAACTAGAGGTTAGAACCAAGATTAATGTATATTCTAAAGAGACAGATACCTACACTCATTTCCTAATGAAAAATAAGCAATTATTTGTAGCACTACATAAGTATGCTGCTTTTTTCTGAACTGATGAGACACCAAAGATGTCCTCATATTCACTCCTGATGTAATATCAATATATGTTAGATTTCATGATCAAGAGAACTATATGGATGGAGTTAGGATTTTGTACCATAAAATATAGCATTATTCTGGATAATCTGGAAAGGTCCCAATATAATCACAGCTTATAAAAGGCAGAAAACTTCAGAGAAATGAGACTGAAAAATAAGCAAGAGGGATGTGAATCAAGAGGAAGACCCAAACCCCCATAGCTGGGTTTGAAAATCCAAAAGAAATCAGGAGGCAAGGGATGCAGCAGGTTTTAGAATGTGTGAATGACCAGCTGACATCAAGATCCTTGTGACCACAGTCATAGAACAGAGGGGAGCTCAGTTTTGCCACTAATCTATGTAAGCAAGAAAGTTAGTTCTTCCCCCAGAGACTCTAGAAAGGAATGTGACCCTGCCAACTTTCATTTCAGGCCCATGAAACTCATAATGAACTTCTGACCTGCAGGTCTGTAAATGA
The DNA here is from genome assembly GCF_052094955.1 of Ictidomys tridecemlineatus. NCBI lineage: Eukaryota > Metazoa > Chordata > Mammalia > Rodentia > Sciuridae > Ictidomys > Ictidomys tridecemlineatus. The sequence goes on along the minus strand of NC_135482.1, from coordinate 42,157,861 downwards.
ATAAGTTCATATTGCCGTAAGCTGCTAAGTTTGTAGTAATTTGTTAAAACAGGAAAACATTTGTACATATTATATGGTGTGCATATCTACACCTTGTGATTTTTTTATTGATTAAAAAAATAAATGACAGCATTACAATTCTTATTACACATACACAGCACAATTTTTCATATCTCTGATTGTATGTAAAGTATGTTGACACCGATTAGTGTCTTCATACATGTGCTTTGGATAATGATGTCTATCACATTCCACAATCCTTGCTAACCCTCTGTCCCCTCCTTTTCCCTCCCACCCCTCTGCCCTATCTAGAGTTTGTCTATTTCTCCCATGCTCTCCCTCCCTATCCCACTATGAATCAGCCTCCTTATATCAGAGGAAACATTCAGCATTTCTTTTTTGGCGATTGGCTAACTTCACTTAGCATTACCTTCTTCAATGCCATCCACTTACCTGAAAATGCCATGATTTTATTCTCTTTTATTGCTGAGTAAAATTCCATTGGGTATTATGCCACATTTTTTTTATCCATTCATCTACCAGATCTTAAACTTGTGAATTTTTTATTACATATTGTTTTGCTTGACATTCCAACATATGAGAGAGGAAACTAGTGTGTTTTCAATTTTTCCTCATTATACTTTTGCTTCATCTTTGAGCATCATTCTGATATATACAAAGCTTACATTTTTAGGATAAAGAGTAACTGTGGTCTCATTAATGCTAATTTTAATTTCAATGCCTTTACTTACCAAGAGATTTCAAATGTATATAATTGGCTCTAAAAATAAAATGAAATAAATCATTGTGTAAAAACTAAAAGCTTTAAAATACACCTTATTTATAATATTTTGACAATGTAGGTATGATTCATTGAAAAAAATCAGTGAATAGTAGTGTCATTCTCTATCTAGAGTAGTAAATGGCCTCTTCCATAAAATACACTCCATTCCATTCATGTTTCATATGTGGTCCATAATTACTTGCACTGCTATCAAATGAATTGTCTCTCTTTACATTCCATTAATTAGTTGAGTGCTTCTAACAATATTTATGGAATGCCCACCAAGTAATAGACAGCCATGAAACAGTAAAACACATGCCACATTTACTTTGGGGGATTACTTAGCAATGCAAAAATAATTCCATGTCTTAATTTCCTTCATATTTAAATAATTTTTATTTTTTAGGATTCTTATCATTTCAGTTTATTTTTGAAGAGCACACATATACCATACCTACTATATCATTAAAACTTCAATATTAAAGTTATATAATTTATTAAATTTGTGTATTCTTGTTTCTAGGCCTGGTATTTATTTTCATTTTAATAAAATATATACTCATTATGTTTTTTAATTCTATGACATTCTTTTGGAATTTCTCCTTCTTAGATTTTTTTTTCCCATTTTGCTGTGGTTTCCCTTAAAGTAATTTCTTCCATTCAAAAATCAAAGTTAATCTGGGCATGTTAGTGCATGCAGTATAGACATTGTTTCTCAGGAGACTGAGGCAGACAGATCACTGGATGAAATATACAGGACAGTAAGTTGTATTTTGACACATTGTGCATACCCAGAGTATGACCCATTCCAATGGGGATCCCATTCTTATGGTTGTACCTGGTATGAAATTTCTCTTGTCCAGTATTTGTATTTAAACATAGGAAAGTTATATCTGATTAATTCTATATTTCTTGTTCCCATTCCTCCTCCCTTCCCTTTATTCCCCTTTTGTCTAATCCAATGAATTTATGTGCATCCCCTCCCTACCCAGTTGCATCCACATATCAAAGAGAATATTTGGCCTTTGGTTTTGGGGACTTATTTATTTCATTTAGCATGATATTTTCCATTTCCATCCATTGTCTGGCAAATGCCATAATTTCATTCTTCTTTATGGCTGAGTAATATTCTATAATATCACATTAGTTTATCACATTAGTTTATCCATTTCATCTGTTGAAGGGAACCTAGTTTGGTTCCATAGCATGGCTATTGTGAATTTAGGTGCTATAAACATCGATGTGGCTAAATCACTATAGTTTGCTGATTTTAAGTCCTTGGGTATATGCCAAGAAGTGGGAAAGCTGGGTCAAATGTTGGCTCCATTCCAAGTTTTCTGAGGATCTTCATGTTGCTTTCCAGTGTGGTTATGTCAATTTGTAGTCTCACCAGCAATGTATGAGTGCACCTTTTCCTCACATTCTCTCCAACATTTATTGTTACTTGCATTCTTGACAATTGCCATTCTGACTGGAGTAAGATGGGACTCTTGGGGGTAGTTTTAATTTGCATTTCTCTAATTGCTAGAGATCTTGAACTTTTTTTCATGTTTTTTGACCATTCATTTTTCTTCTGTGAAGTGTCTCTTCAGTTCCTTTGCCCATTTACTGGCTGGAGTATTTGATTTTTGGTGTTCAGTTTTTTGAGTTCTTTATATATGCTCTATCTTAGGTGCATATGGTAAAGATTTTCTCTTTTTCTGTAGGTTCTCTCTTCTTGTGGTTGTTTCCCTTGCTGTGAAGTAAGTTTTTAGTTTGATGCTATATAATTTATTGATTTTTGATTTTACTTCTTATCATTTAAGAGTCTTATTGAAGAAGTCAGTTCCTAAACCAACATGATGGAGATTGGACCTATTTGTTCTTCTCTTCGGCTAAGGGTCTCTGGTCTAATGCCTGGGTCCTTGAACCACTTTGAGTGGAGTTTTTGGCAGGATGAGATATAGGGATTCAATTTCAATGTACTACATAGGGTTTTCCAGTTTTCTGAACACCATTTGTTGAAGAGGCTATCTTTTTTTCAATGTATGTTTATGGTGCCCTTTGTCTAGTATGAGGTAAGTATTTATATGGGTTTTTCTGTGTCTTCTATTCTGTTCCACTGGGCTTCAAGTCTATTTTTGTGTCAATACTGTTCCACTTTTGTTACTATAGCTCTGTAGTATATTTTAAAGTCTGGTTCTGCATTACTTTTCTCACTAAGGATTGTTTTGGCTATCCTGGGCCTCTTATTTTTCAAAATGAATTTCATGACTACCTTTTCTATTTCTATGAAGAATGTTATTGGAGTTTTAATGGGAATTGCACTCAATCTGTACAGTGATTTTGGTAGTGTGGCCATTTTGACAATATTAATTTTGCCTATCCTAGAACATGGGAGATCTTTCTATTTTCTAAGGTCTTCTTCAATTTCCTTCTTTGAAGTTCTGTAATTTTCATTGTAGATGTCATTCATGTCATTTGTTAGGTTGATTTCCAAGTATTTATTTATTTAATTATTTTTTGAGGCTATTGTGAAAGGGATAGTTTCCTTGATTTTTTTTCAGCTGATTTGTCATGGTGTATAGGAATGCAATTGATTTATGGGTATTGATTTTATATCCTGCTATATTTTGCTAAACTTATTTAAGAGTTCAAGCTTTCTGGTGGAGTTTTCTAAATATAGTGTCATGTATCAACAAATAGGGATAGCTCTTCTTTTAATATTCATATCTCTTTAATTTCTTCCTTTTGTCTAACTGGTTTGGCTACAGTTTCAAGGACTGTGTTGAATAGGAATGGTGTAAGAGGACATTCCTTCTTGTTCCACTTTCTAGAGGAAATGCTTTCAATTTTTCTCCATTTAGAATGATGTTGGGCTTTGGTTTAGCACATATACCTTTTACAGTGTTGAAGTATATTCTTATTATCTTCAGTTTTTCTAGTGTTTTGAATATGAATGGATGCTGTGTTTTGTCAAATGCTTTTTTCTGCATCTATTGAGATGATCATAGGATTTTTTTTTCTTTAATTCTATTGATGTGATGAATTACATTTATTAATTTTCATATGTTGAACCAACCCTGCATCCCTAGAATGGATCCCAATGGATTATGGTACATATCTTTTTAATATGTTTTTTACGTGTTTTACCAGTAATGATTTTTTTAAAGAATTTTTGTATCTATGTTCATTAGGGATGTTGATCTGAAGTTTTCTCTCCTTGATGTGTCTTTATCTGATTTTCTGCTTTTTTATTTTTGTTTACTTGCTCTAGAATAGGCTGGTCCTATCGTTGAAATCCAATATTCACTGAAATTCTCTCTCATATTTCCCATCTCATTGTCCTTTCCCTCTTATTTCTTATCAATACTCAACATTTCTTTTTTATAGGAACAATCACATTTTTAATTTTTGTAAAATTCTTTCTTGTTTTCTAATTGCTCATTCCTCACAATGTTTGCTCTGGTTGTGTAGTCATATTACCTTTTCATATATCTCCAAATTTATTAATTAAAAATGTTATTTGCTTCTTTCTTATTTTAGTTTTTTTTCAAAAGTTCTATATCTTTCTCAGAATTATCTACTTGCCTTCCAGAATTGGCTTACTCATACTTTACCAAGATAAAGTCTTTTTGCCTTTTTCTGCTGATTTTTCTAAATATTTGACAATTCTTTGATGATCAGACATAGTTGATTGAAAACCTCAAGTTACTAATTTAGGTAGTTGTCATAATTTCTTCTGCATATCTGGCCACGCCTCTGAAAGAACAAACTATATACATATCCTCATGCAACACCAATTCCTGAAAAATGACATATTATTTTTCAGAGTTTGAGTAAGCCTAACTCCTATCCATTAAAGACAAAGACCAAACAACATACCGTGAGGCAGCAGTCCCATTCTGGAATCTCAAGCTCAATCTCATTAATATACGTTTAACTATTTTCTATACATAGAAAAAAAGACATTGAACTGTGTATTCTAGATATTGAGCAAGGTCATGAAAAAACAGTAGTAATTTGTAGGAAGGTGAATGGAAATCATTGGGGAAAATTTTTGATAGAGTTGACATTTTCCTCATCTTGTTCCCTTTCATCTTTTCTGAAGAGCAGTGACATCTGATAGCCTCTTTATCTTCTTTCCTTTGAAATATATAAATGATACTCCTTCTTTTGTAAAATTAATTTACCTGCAACGGAACTTCTCAAGGCAATTTCTATGAATCTTATAGGTGAACATATGTATGTATTTGTATATTATATAAATATATATGTAGATAACATAATTCATGTATATTTTCTTAATTGCAAGAACTGGCACACATAAATTGTTAAATTTTAGTGCAGTCTATATTATTTCTCCCCAAAAATATATTTCTGTGTTAGCTTTGTGTTGTTGTGACCTGACAAGAACTGCCTAGAAGAAGAAAAGTTTATTTCAAGCTTATGGTTTTAAGTGTTCACTTCATGATCAGTCAATTCTGTTGCTTGAGGCCATAGGTGAGTTAGAACATCATGGCAAACAGGTGTGGTGGAGGAAAGCTGCTCACCTCAGGCATCTAGGAAGCAGAAAGAGAAAGCAACCTTCAAGGGACAAAAATATAAACCCCAGTGACATGTCCCCAGTGATCTGCTTCCTCCAACCACAACTTATTTGCCCACAGATGTAACGTAGTATAGTCCTTTCAAATTATTAATCTATCAAGGCATTAATATACTGATTAGGTCTGAGTGGTATATCATTATTTTGAAACTCTTCATTGTAAACTTTGTAAATTCTCATTACACACACACACACACACACACACACACACACACACACATATATGTATATTCAAATTTACAGCAATGTGTGAAGCTGTAAGAAGAAAGCCGAAGTTGAGATGGAGACTCAAGTATTAAGAGATGCAAGTAACAGGGATTTTCTGCTCATAATGGATCCGAGACCTCAGGGTTCATCCCCGCATTCTACTTAGCATAGATATTGTAATGTTCGAAATGAAAATGTTAGAGCAATGAGCAATGAATACAAGTATACAAGTTGTTCCATTTACAAATGATTATTTTAAAACTTACCTTTCATATTTCCAATGGTTCCTCATAAATCTTTAAAAAGCAAAATTTTTCAAATGACTCTCAGAATATATTTGATACATTCAAAGTCACTTTTATATATCCCATTGAGAAACTGCAGTTTCAATTCTTTCTATATTACTTTGTAACGCATGGTCAATAATGGACTCTGCCATATAAATACTTTAACATAGGTCAGAATTATAGTAATTTCATGTGCTTGCAAAATAAGAATACTTTGACAAAGAAAAAGTCTTGAGAACTGAAACAAATATTTAGAATAGAATACAAGTGATATATCAAATATAGAAGAAACATTTTAGTTTATGAACATCTTCATAAACATTTGTTAAAATAAAAGCAACATCACTATCTTTCAACATATTCTATAATAAAATAAATGAATTAAAGATTTAGCAATAAAGAAGCAAAAATCCCTGCAAGAGAAATACATGGTGGATATTTACAGAATTTTAGAGTGGAATGTCCATTTTATAAATGACACTATAAACAAAAAGCATAAATGAAAGTTTGATATATTCATCACAAATAGATCATAATTTTTTTCTCAGAAAAGTACTGGAAGTAATTTGAACAATATTCCTGAAATAATCACTAATTATTTGTTTTCACTAAATATAGTGAGTTTGAGTATAATTTAAAAATATAACTTATATAAAAAGTTAAGTTTACATTTCTTTTGATAACAAATCTGTGTGTTAAATAAATAAGTGGGGAACTTAGAAATTATTCAACCAAAGTAGACCTTGTTTGCACTTTTATATATAGAGAGAAGTCCACAAGCTTCATAAAATAGGCCCTTGAGCCTTGTTTTTCTTTATCTGGTTTATAAATCAAAATGAGATGATTCAAATGGGATTTTAAACATTTATAAAACTTATCAGTGATGGATTATATTTTCAGTTCTGAAAGAGAAGTTATAAGACTTGCCATTTATTTCCATTTATTTCACATACTAGGAATTCTTACATTAGCCAAATAACTTAGCATATTGCTTAATCATCAATATATGCATTTTTATTTTAATTTTTCTAAATGGCACTGTTTATTTAATAATTTATACATGTGTTTTTATGTGATAATATTGAAATTTTGTTTTCATCAAAGCTATAATTTAATTACAATCATTTTAAAACAATACAAATACAAAAGTGTGTTATCCTATAATTATTTCCAAGAATATGTATTTAATGTCTACTCTGGTCAACAGATTGTCTAGATACCAAAGATGTAACAATTAACACAGGAATATCACTGCTCACTGTGATAAAGAAAAATCAAATGAATATATATATTTTCAAACTCTTTATTAAAAAATGTTTGTATAAGTTTGAGAGATGGGGTTAAAAAAAAAAAGATGTTACTAATCTAATTTTCCACAATAATAAAGCCAAGCAAACAAGTTGCTGATGCAAACCAGCTTGTTCCTCCCACTATATTGCTGTAGCCAGGGCTGAGGTAGCCCTTTGGTGGCCCAAGGAGAAGGATGAGCTGCTGTTGCTATCCCTCAAACTCCAGACTTAAAACCCAGGTAGTCTTTGACATGTAAGCATTTGGTTTCTATGTTTCTATCTGCCATGTTTAGAGAAGGAATTCTGAGATTCTGGTTGATTTGACTTACTTTTTTAAAAATCCAGCATTCATATGTAGGACTTTAAGTCTGAAGTACTCTGTAAGAACCACTGATGCATTTACATTTTGTCCCAGTTGGTCCAATCTTCCAGGATACCTTATTTTAATGATACAGCTCTTCCAGTTTTTATGTATTGACATACTTAGTCATGTTCATCAAATGAAGATCAACAGCAGTCAATTTAGTTATTTTTTATGACAATACTCCTTCCTCTTCTAAGTTAAGTTTCTCTTTAGAAGTTCCTTGACCTTGCACTTTGTACCATGGCTCACTTCTACAGATCATCTCAATCCATTAGATGTTATAATAAAACTGAATCTCAAAAGCAGAGTGGTAGAAGTCTTGAAACCTTACTTCCTGGGTGATTCTTTGAACCTTATGGTGATGGATGACACCATCCCAGGGACCATATATGACTTGAAACAATGAATGAAAGGAAAGTACATGTTTTAATTGTGCCAAAACATCTCATCACAATCATTCTCCAGAGTAATGGATGCTCTTATAACATTCAAAATTTGTAACAACTCTCCTGGAATAGGAACTGTCCTATCAGAATAGTATGTACTACAAAATTCCAAATTAATGGCATATTCTATATGCCTAATATATGCATAACTAAACACTAGTATTCATGAAATTCTTTCCAAAATAACTCTACTGTTAGTAATAACTTTGAAATGTTGAAATGGTAATTTCTATCTTTAAAAATAATAAACCTTTATAAATGACTGTTTTTGAATTCTTCCCCTTAACAAAAGTGTGGTAGGTACACGTAGATAGTAGAATATATTTTGAATATAAATAGAAAGAACTTATTCTAAGATATATGATATTGGGAAGAATTTGTGAAGAAATTGATATCACATTTGAATTTAGAAAAATCAATAGGACAAAGCCAGAAAGAGTCAAGACAGGAAGATTGATATAAATGTCATACATAAGGACCTTAGGGTGAGAGGCCATGAGGTGCCTGACAACCAAGGTTACTGAATGTTGCAGGAGTACAGAGTTCAGAAAGGGCAATTATTGAAAAATGACCCCAGAATGATTAAAGTGACTCAGATTATGAAAACCCTTGGAAGTAATGATAGAGGATTTTGGTTTTATTAAGAAACCAATAAGAAGATGAAATATCTTAAGGGTCAAGAAAGAAGATGGAAGCTTGAGTTCTGAGAAATTTAACTTTATAGTATGAAGAACTGACCAGATATTGTACAAGAATAGAAACATGAGATCAGGTTAGGAGGATGTTTTGTGTTTGATGACATACTTTCAGGCTGAAGATTCCTCTGAGATTTGACTAAAGAGAATGACTCATGAGTAGTGATTGTTGGGAAATGCCTCATTTTTTAAATGTATATGATAATCTTCATTTTGTAAGTAATTCTAACTAGGAGCAATCATGCAGATTCTTATTCAACAACTATGTTTATATAAGGCTGTGTGTGTGTGTGTGTGTGTCTGTGTGTGTGGTACATGTTGTAAGCTCACTTTTAGAGATAAAATATATTTTTTATTAAAAACAAATAGGGAAGATTAACATTCTTTGCATCTAATGCAAAAAATATATATAATCCTAGACTGGGAATGATTTAGAGATTGGGGGATAGGCATCAAATCTTAGAAATGGAGTGAGGTAAGCTGATCAATACATCATTGCCCATTGCCAAGTGTAATGCAAACTGTTTTGGGGTCAGTGACACACTTTTATTGGAAATTAAATTTATTTAACTTAATTTCAGTTCATCATTTATTAATTATAATTAGATGTCAATTCAGTATCCATTCTTATTAGCACATCTCTGCTTATTTTTGTTATAAAATTTTTTCCATTTTCTGCACCTGGATTAGGAATTATGCTGATGAGTAAAACATTAAGGAACCAGACTCAGCATACCAGGAGACCTTTGTGGGAAGAGGGGAGAGTTCATGTCAAGAGGAGAACTTATATGAAGTTAATCAGTGTGAAGAAGATGGACTGAGGTTTGTGTGGACCAGAAATTCCGTTCAAAGAAGCTTTGTTAGATAGACTGGAGGCAAATTTATTCACATTTAGCCACAGAATCCTTAGATTTGGAGGATAGTGTTGGCACTCATAATAGTTCTAAAATAGAATAACCAGACTGAGATCATTATTTCACAAGAAAATATCTAAGCTGGACATACAAGATTTGTTTTCTTATTCTAATATTGTTTCTGGAAGCTCTACAAAATTCTCTGTGATGATTTCCTCATTATAAAATGAAAAATTAAGAGTAAATATCACCTACAGTCTCTTCAATACTTGAATCATGTAATTCTGTATAGTAATTTAGAAAAGAATTTATTTTGAAGCCTTTTGATATGTCTTTTTTCATGTAAATATTTTGATAGATTGAAAGCATGAATATATAAAGTACTCATATATAAAGTAAGTTAAAAAAAACCTCAAGGCTAAATGAAAAGGAAATATAATAAAATGCAAGCAAATAACTGCCAGAAAAACCCAATCAATGAAATATATAAAAGTGTAATCTTAGATGCAATTGGAATTTACAATAAATCAGAATTTGCAATGAGTTTAGAATGAGACAATGAAATATTTGATTATTAAGGTTAAGGAAAATCTGTGAATAAGAAAGTTTTATTGTTGTTTTAAAATAAGTGCAGCAAAACCAGAGACTATCATTTTGGGGTCATATAGATTGCTGTATAATACTGTGCAGTCATCATCTTCATTTGTAAGTAAAAAAAATATTCCTTTCTTTAAAAATATTCCTTACTTTTAATTAGTCACAGTAAAATCTGGGCCTATTTTTCCTTTGTGAATTTTCTAATTTCATTGTGCAGTCAGGAATTAAAATCACCTAATATATTAGGAAAGTTATGAAACACCTGAATGCTATGATTATTCACACAAAGGAGCAAGTACAGATGTTCAGAACAGACTTTTTCAAAAATTGTGTTCTGAAAATAACATAAATTATGATATTGCAATTAATATGATTATTAACTTGATTTGGGCTGCTAGAAAACAGTCATTTGTCATTATTAATATATTTATGAAAATTACTACTAGAAAACTCTTGACTGGGAAGAAAATGGGAAATAAAATAACAAGTATATCAAATGAGAGCGCTCACCTAACTTTCTTCCCCCTTTCTTCCTCTGTTATTTCTTTGTGAACACGGCTCAAGACACTGACAGGTCATTGGATAAATGAGAGATTATTCTGAACAAGTAGATATCTTTATCGATTAACTAATTAACAAATAAAGATTCTTCCCATTTTATTTATCAAGAATGATCCTGAGCACATAGTGGTGATGTCCACATTGATATGCAATAGCATTCCATTGTAATAAGTACTCCATTTTTGAAAAGTTATGCCATTTGGAACATTTTTTGAAATGTATGTCTTTTTTAAAAAACAAAGCACATACCTTTTTTAAAAAAAATAAATAAATGTATTTTCTCATGTAATGATAAGTCCTACTGCAAAGTAGTTGCCAAATTTGTTAAATAACAGATGACATTGGGAGCTTAGATTCAGTCTCTACTAGTGTGTCAGCTAGGCTATCCTTATTGTGATGCAGAACAGGGTTTGTCACAGCTGCAGGCCTCACATCCAAGCAAAGCATTCCAATCAGTGAAGATGGAACCTCAACTTCCCCCATTCCTCACAATCTCCTTTTGCCACAAAATGTATTTCCCAGTATCCTCTCAGCAGGTGTTTTCTAAAAAAAAAAAAAAAAAAAAAAAAAAAAAAAATTGGTGGCTGACTTTGCAACACTGGCCCATTTGTAAACGCATCACTGTTAAGGAAAGTGGGTTTGTGTGATTGATTGCATATGTTTGTTCAAAATGTAAGGCTGTCCAAATATTAGCATGCCATTTCCGTAACCAACAAAGAAGGAGGGAAGTAACTGGTACTCATAAGTCAGTTTAATGAAGAGCCATGAACCAGACTCACTTCAATATTTCAAGTCAGTAGATGAATGGTTAAACATCAAGTAAAAGGCATATTCTCCATTTCTCCAGCATTTAAGGTCTTTGAAACTAACCAACATATACATAAGAATATAAAATTTACTCAGCCACCTGTGGTGTCAAACAGCAGAAAACCCAGCAGCTCAGGAGGCTGAGGCAGAAGGATGGTGAATTCAAAGCCAACCTCAGCAACTGAGTGAGGCCCTAAGCTACTTTCCCTGTCTCAAAAAAATAAAAAAAGGCTGGGAATGTGGCTTAATGACTGATTGTCCCTGGGTTCAATCTCCAGTACTAACAAAAAAGTTTTCTCACAGCACATACAGTTATGAACCAACTTAGTAATAAAAAATAGCCACCAAAATATTTTGGATAGCATACTAAATAAATTTTACTAATGAATTTTATTTGATATAATAAACCTAAGATATTTTGACTTCAAGATATAATCAAATTTTAAAAATATTGTTGATATATTTTACATTTTTTACATATAAAGTCTTTGAAATACAGTGTGATTTTACACTGAAAGCACATTTTGTATTTGTACTAGCCACATTTCAAATATTCAATAGATATATGTGGTTACTAGCTACCATAATGGAGAACTCAGTAAGTCTTTCTGGGAACCACAACTTTTGTAATGATATGCCAATTTGATACCTTTCTCAGCAACTCTCAGGAAATTATGAGTCTTAACTCGGATATATTCAGGAGAATTTAACAAAGTGTTTTCTAGAACAGTCACCTAACTTACTTATGACCTGAGTAAACTTGAACAATTTATTTTATCCTTACAGGTCTCAGTCACTTCATCTGTAAAATGGAGATAATGATCCAACTTAATAAAAACATTATATGATTATTATGAAAAAACAAATTATAAAACACAAAAACATAGTAATCAGTGTATAGGAAATAAATAAAAATCAGCTGTAAAAAATAAATCAGTAAAATTAGTTATTGAAAGTAGATAAAAAAATTGTAGGCTGAAATTTTTCCTATGAATTCCTTTTATATGTTTATAATCAATATTCCACTGCTATGTCTCCCAGTGGCTAAATTTAAGTGGTTTGCATTAAATATTTTAAATCTTGCTGAGTGCCTAATAATAGACAATTTGGGAAAACATAAGTTTTGATTCTGAGGGTTTTTTTTTCTCAATTTATGAGTCATAGGATGTCCAGAAAGTATTTTTCAGAAGTTGCTTCCTATTTTTCTTTGATTGAGAAGTATACTGTCTGAAAGCATGTATTTCTTACTATTCATTTAATTAACTCAGTATAGTAGTGATGTGATAACTATGGTATTCAAATGACAACACCAAAAAGGAGCCAATAAGTATTTTCTAACCAGACATACACTTTAGAAAAGCAGCAAATATTACTCTTCCTAATTATTATTTGTTTGGGGTCTTTTTGGCTAAAATAAAGTTAAGTCACTCTTAACTTATTATGTCTTTAGTCATGACATAGCTCTTAAAACCCAGGAGCATGATATATTTCTTAAAAATAAACAGATAAAGGTTAGAGGATATGTGCTTTTGTATTTCCAGAAGAAAACTGCGAGAAAAGAAATAAATTTGGATGCAAATGTTGGGAAGATTCTCAGTAAATCAAATTCAGAAATCTTGATATCCACATTAAAATAACTGATTGTATAATTAGTATTGTACAAAAAGAAATCTTAAATATTTTGATCAAGGCATTTCATGTCAATCAAAGTACTGTCTTAAATGATTTGTTTATAGAAGAAATATTGATTTGCTTCAGGTAGATTCAGTCAAAACTTTTTTTTAATGATTGTCACAGCACAAGAATGAGTTGTCTAAATGCATATGTTGATAGAATGAGAAACACATGTTAGAACTGAGAGAGATACAAACAGGAGTCTAGTATAGTTCACGTTGCATTCAGCTTTAGGTATAATATATATTTACTAGATTAGTAGCTAAGAATTGACATAAAAATAGAAAACATTGAAAAGAATTTTATAATTGTTATTTTGAAATATATTAAAAAATACACAGAAAAAAAATAATATGGTACTTCCTCAAAAACAAATATGGGGACTGGTGTTTATTTTGTAATGTTTATTTTGTAATGTTATACAATACAAGGATCTATATTTTTTATGCTTAGAGTGTCTAGATAGCTAATCTGACCCTGTTCATTATGCAGAAAATGAGTCATGTATAAATTTGTGGCTGATTGACCATGAACAAATTAAAACAAAACAAAAGTATGTTAGGCCCCTCAAAATTATTAGGACTATTAAGTCTGAAATAGGATACAGAAAATAAATGATCCCCTACCAAAGTCATTTCAGGGCTTCTGAAGAAGGAGTTGGAAAGTTTAACCAAGTACTTGGTCAAGTGCAAAGGAAGGCAGTTCCTGGTCCAAAAGCATCAGGGCTCATTCCTCCATACTTCTGACCAGTCACTGTGTTTTTTCAAAGAGAGTGTCCATCATTCTTGACCATTGTTCTTCAGTAGTAAGAGAAAAGCTATAATTTACACCCGTTTTATAACATCTAGCAGAACATTCTCTGATTATGAGAGACTGGAGAGACCAATTTAAAATGTTTTCTAATTTTTATGTGATTTTTATTGACAAAAGAAAATGCATGGTACTAACTTTTTCAATCTTGCTCTGACTACCAAGAGACTCAGAGATAAATGTTACTTAACTGCTCTTTAATTACTATGAATCTTTTCATTTTAGCATTTCTTTCATTAGTTATATTCATTATAATTATCCCAAGTGTGCACATTATATTTGCATATACTTAGTAAGTTATTAATTTAGTGAAATCTATTAATTATGAATAAATATGAATGATTCAGATCATATCTAAACTGAGTTGGTCTGGTTTATTTCTGGGCTATTTATGTTAAGTTGATAACATACTGTGATACAATAAAAATAATTTAAAATTGACTAATGAGGTCTTTGATCAAATGGCCTATGTTTTTCAAGCCATTAGGGAGGAGGTTAACTAATTTGTTAGTGATTATTAGGAGCACATGAGTATGAGATATTAATTAAGTCCAAAGAAAAGAAAATAGGTTTATTTAGTATTTGGATTTCCTCAAATGCTACTTAATTATTTGTTTCAACTTTTCAATACAATCCACTTATTATTTCCTTTGCTTCCCTGTAATAATTAATTTTATTGTCAAAAGGTTTCCATAACACATAATTTCAAATAACTAACAAGCAGTATTTTGCCTCTTTCTCACATCAATATGAAGAAAGTAGTGTAGGACTTATTTTCCAGTTTCTGTATTGATAATGAAAATGAGGTTTAATCAATTTGGTCAAACTCCTGTGGCTATATAGTAGAACTCTAAGAATCAACCACATGCCATTTGATTTAAAATCATTGGAAATTCGTTTTTCACCATATTCTATATATAATATCTGTTATATATTCTATATATAATTTCTGTTCAATATTTAGAAGTTGAAAATAGATTTTTAGTTTAGTGAAATATTTATAATTTGAAGAATTTACTAGTGAAAAGAGAGTAGAAAAGGTAAAACTCAAAATTTTAGAAATTCATGTTCTAAAATATTGTTATTGCTCTATTTCTCAACTTATTAGACATATCAAAACAGTAAAATCAAGAACATCTACAATATAATACCCACTAAAACAAGAAATTATTAGTTCTATTTAGATACTGAATAAAGTATTTCATCTTTCAATCTATAGCTTCTAATTTTATATACCAAATTAATGTTAGCTTTCTCCTTGGAAATTGTAATGGTTAATTTGAATCATTAACTTGATTGGATAAAGATGTGAGGCTTAAGAGGCTTAATGGTATATCAATGAGAATGTGTCTAGGAATAATTGGCATGTGGGATAGCCAACTGACATGGAGACCCTCCCTAAGTGGGGACAGCACCGTCCAATAGGATGATGGCTTGGATGGAATAAAAAATTTAAAGAACAAGGAAGCAGCTGCAGATGCAAGGTTGATTCTTCTTGAACAGGTTCTTAATTGCTGCTGGGATCATCTGAGGATATTGGAGTCTTGCTTCTTCAATTTTCCAAAACAAATTCTTCCCTTCATTCTTCAGAAGCCTTTGATCTCAAAGTAGGGTAGCACCATTGATCCCTCTTCTGAAGCTTCAGCCTTTTGAACTACACAGTTACTGGTACTTCCAGCTCTCCAGTTTGCAGAAGGTCATTGTGGACTACCAGCTGCTTGTCACCTAAGTCAACCTTTTTATAATTATACTTCCTGTTGACTCTGTTCCTCTAGAGAACCCTAATACAGAAATATAATGCAAAAAATCATAACTTAGAAATGTAAGCAAATTGCACATTATAAAATATTTGGAAATAAAAGAAAAGGAAATTGAAAAAATAAAATAATTAGTCTCTCCAGAAATAGCAATGTTTAATATTCAAATATTATTTTAATGTTTAAAATTAATATCAAATTTGCAATATTTCATGTTTGTATTTTATTTCATTCTTTTTTGTCTATAATATTCATACATATATGTACCTACATCACTCATGTAAACATAATTTCCTAATTAGAAATATTATTTTAAATATTGCTCTGCTCTCTCTCTCTCTTTTTTTTTTTTTTTTTCCTGGTACCGGGGATTGATCACTAGGGCACTCAACCACTGAGCCACATTTCCAGTCCTTTTTTGTATTTTAGTTAGAGACAGGGTTTTACTGAGTTGCTTAGGGTTCACTAAGTTGCTGATGCCGATTTTTGAACTGATGATCCTTCTGCCTCAGCCACCACACCTGGAATATTAAGTATTTTTTAAGCTTATTAAAATTAGTTTTAAAGTCCTCAATAGTGGCCCATATCTGTGATTCCAGCTACTTGGGAAGCTGATGCAAGAGAATTGCAAGTTTGAAGTCAGCTGGGACAACTTAGGGAGATCTCATCTCAAAAATAAAAAATAAAATGAAAAGGGTTGGGAATATAGCTCAATGGTAGAGCACTTGCCCAGCATATGCAAGCCCCTAGGTTCAAACCCCAGAACACATACAGACACACATGCAAATTTATTTTATATGAAATACATTAAAATGTGACATAGCAAGATTAATATAGCTATTTATCAGTGTTTGAAATTTAAATTATTTTTTCTTTTTCAGTATAGTAAAACCTTGTAACATAGATTCTCATTGTTCCTTTTCCATAGCTAGTCTTCTGGCATCAATATTTTTCTCCCCTTCCTAACAAGAGTTGAGTGCTTTTTAAAATTCATTCTTGATGATATTACTTTTCTAATTTGTACTATTTTTTTAAAAAATATATAAACACTTTTAAGACCCTTTCAGATCCTACAATGTACTGCATGAACTGACTTCTGATCATTCTGATCATTTTGCTAACCTCACAACAAACATCAATTATTACCATGTTGCTCCTATACTAGCCAAGTACCTGCCCACACCATAGATTTCACATTCATTATTCTCTTCCTATAATCCTCTACAGATTATTATCTCAGCTCATAACAGCTAGAATAATAGCTAATACTTTCAAAAGTATTGCGAAAAAGGTTTAAAATATCCAACGCTATAAATTAAGTTGTGTCACCCTCAAATTCACATGTAAAAGCCATAAAATTCCATGAATCTGTATTAGAGATCAACCCTTTAAGGATGTGATTAAGGTTCTATGAAACCATCAAGGTGGAGCTTTAATCTGACAGGGTATGTGTCCTTCTAAGAAGAAGAAAAGAGACTTGATCATAGTTAGCAAAGTACATAGCAAGAAGGTAATTGTCTATGAGATAGGAATATAACTGTTACCAGAAATAAAACCCTCCCAGAACCTTGGTCTCAGACTTCCCAACCTCCAAAGTCATAAAAAAAATAAATTTCCATTCTTTAACCATGCAGTCTCCAGTATTTTGTTATTAGAGTCCAAGAAGATCAAGATTTGGGTACAGAGAAGTGAAATTATTGTCTAAGAAATATATAAAAATGTAGCAGCAGCTTTGGTACTGGGTAATAGGCAGAGACTAGAAGAGTTTTGAGGCAAATGGTAGAAATATGGATGTTATAAGAAATTCTGATGAGCTCCCAGATACAAGAAAAAGGCTATGGAGAACTACCTTTAGCATTAATGTAGTAGACTTAGGTTTTAATGTTTTATGGAAGGTGAACTTAA
This sequence comes from Ictidomys tridecemlineatus, assembly GCF_052094955.1. NCBI lineage: Eukaryota > Metazoa > Chordata > Mammalia > Rodentia > Sciuridae > Ictidomys > Ictidomys tridecemlineatus. The sequence continues at coordinate 42,140,239 of NC_135482.1, read as the reverse complement.
GAGCAATGAAATATTTAGTGGAGGAGATTTCTTTTCAAATTTTTATTTGTTTAAATTAGTTATACATGGCAGTAGAATGCACATATATACTTTGATATATCATACATAGATGGGATATAATTTCTCATCTTTCTGTGTATACATATTATAGCATCACATTGGTCATACAATCACATACATACATAAAGCAATAATGTCTGTTTCATTCCACTATCTTTCTTATCTCCACAGTCCCTACCTTCCCCTCCTTTCACTTCCCTCTACCTAATCTAAGGTACCCCTGGAGGAAGTAGGATACTGGTCCTGTACCCTGTGTTTTCCCTGTGGCCCCTTCTTCTCACTTTTTCTGCTTCTTAAACTTGCCATGAGCCTAGAAGCCTTCCTTCACTAGGCTTTCTGCTGATATACTGCCTCATCTTGGGCCCAAAGTAATGGAGTTGGCTATCTATTGACAGTGACCTCTGAAAATGTGAACCCCCAATGAATTTTTCATTCTCTAAATTATTTGTGGTGGGTGTTCTGGTCACAACAACAGAAAATCTGACTAAATCAGTGACTGTCTGCAAGCATGTCACTTAACATTGGGATACATTTTCAGAAATGTATTCTGAGACATGTTTTCATTATGCAAACATCATAGAACACACTAATACAAACCTACAGAGGATAGCCTACTCTATGCCTATGTTTTATGTGACCACCACCACTGTAAATGCATTTGATTGTGTATATACACACACACACACACACACATACCATATTGTTTTTGTTTCCCTGGAGAACTCTGACCATACAATATATATTTAAAATATTTATTTCTTATCTACTGTGTGCTTTGTTGGAATTATTAAGAATGAAGAAAGTTATAAATAAATCACTAGACATCATAATCAGACCACAAGAAATTACTACTCTTTGATTACATGTTTTCTAAAATATTCATCAAATCAGGGTCTTAATCTATTTTAAAATGGCATTTCTTCTTATCACATTCTGTATAAATAAGACATATGTTGATATAGAAAATCAAGAGGTCAATCTGTGAAATTAGAATCCAATTACTGCCATCCACTAATGGTGGTCTGTGCTATGGAAAGGTGAGAGATAAGGGCAGAATTTACACTATCTTTCTCCATGGGCTGTTCTCATCAAGCCAAGAAATTAAATTTAAAGATAGACCAGAATAAGTACAAAGCCTGTAGGCCTTTACAGCAAGTATATTTAAACTTCTATTTTCAGGGGAAACTCCCACAGGAAATACATACCACATGCATGAGCATGCAATCAACCATGCTAAAGGTAGGATCATAATCAAAATCTGTGAACTGAGAAAGAAAATGAACTAATGTGACAGTTAGCAAATTCAATATGCAGGAAAACTAGCTCCTTAAATTTTAAAGCACTTTATATATAACTCCAACGAGTACCCCTAATTTCAGTCATCCTCTCCAGATCTATTTTTTTGGGGGGTCCTTATATGTTCTTAAAAACGTTCTCTTTATAATGAATTCAAGTTGTCAACCTGTCAGTTTTATGTTTTACTATTTTCAAAGAGGTGGTAATTCTGTAATTGCATTTTTAATTTCTCTTTCTAATTTTCACCATAATTCTCTTATTATTTTCTGCTTGTATTTTACAGGGGACAAATATTTTTATTTTGAAAATATGAAGAATTTTCTGTTAATTCATAGGGATCAAGGCATACATTATTTTCTGAATCTTTAGTAACACATTTAACTGCTCTTTTATTCTTTATTTGTCCTTGATTAATAAAATAACCAGAGCATTATTGGTCTATGCAAATGGGCATGAGAATTGGTTCAAGTGAGTTAAGGATAACATTGTTTTTCAAATCTAAATGTAGAGGGTATCGAATGTAGATTTCCTGTATTATTTTCCTCTTTGGATCAAAGAGACTGTGGTCTTCCAATGTTTTTATTCCAATATAGTATATATAAATACTAAAATCTCTAGTATCTGTAGTAAACAGGGAAGTTCCCATTTCCAATGCTGCCTAGAACACTCTACACTTTTCGTTTAAAATTTTAGTGGGTGCTATTAATATGCTGGTTAATAGGGATTTATCAATATATAAAGTGTATAAAACTTCTGCTGCCCTGGAACCTACAATCTAAATGGAAGACTTCCCAGGATGGTATATATAAAGGGCAGTCACTCTATCTATTCCATTTCTTATCTGTGTCCTCTGGGTATTATAAACTTAAATGTAAATGGAGAGATATATGAAGGAAGAGAGACTTTATATGGATCAAAACATTGCAGCCACATGGTAGGGAACAGGTATCTAATTTTCCAGTTGTTTAAAACCACTAGTTTTTCAATTAGGAATATGTGGAGTGCTTTATTTCTCTCCTTAATTATTTTTAGATTTTGAAGGATATTCACATCAAATAGCAATATAGGGAGAATATGTTGGTATTAAAAAGAGTTCATTTTGTTTTATAGATACCCAGTGTTTTCCCAGGCTTTCTTTCTTTATTTTTTTATATTTATTTTTAGTGGTAGGTAGACACAATACCTGCATTTTATTATTTATCGAAACCAGTTCCCCATGCATACTAGGTGACCACTCTACCACTGAGCTTCAACCCCAGGCCCCCCAGGCTCTTTTTTTTTATCACTTTTATTATTATTTTTATCTATTTTCTTTCATTTCCCCCTTTTTTCTCTCTTCACTCTATATAAATAATTATTTAAGTAAAAGTTATTATAGGTTGCATGAGTCTTTTTGCTAGACTCAAATTTAAATCAAAGTCCTAAAGCTCTTCTATTTTCCAATAGCCTATTGGTTAGTCTCTTATTTGTGGCTGGGAATAAAATGCCTGACAAGAACAATTTAGATGAAAATAAGTTTACTTTGGTCTTAGAGTTTCAGAGGTTCAACTGTGATCGTCCAACTCCATCAATCTGGACTGAAGGTGAGGTAGAACATCATGGTGGAAAGGCATGGCAGAGGAAAGCTACTTAAATCCTGTCGGCCATTAGAGAAGAAAGAGAAAGGGCAGGAGGAGCCAACAATAAAATATAATCCCCAAAGGGCATGCCCCCAGTGACCTACTTCCTCCAGCTACACCACACCTGCCTACAGTTACTACTCAACCATCCACCCAAATTTTAAATTCATCAACTGAATTAACCCACTGATGAAATTTCAGCTCTCATAATCATTTTACCTCTGAGCATTCTAGTATTTACAGAAGTTGTTTCACCACATCTCATATCTAAACCATAACAGTCTACAGTTTAAAAACAGTACTAAACTGAATTTAAAAGTGTGTTTTCAGGTGTCAATGCTTCAGTTCTCATGGATGTTCATTGTAGTACAGAAGTTGTGATGCTTTCTTAAATTGCTTTACCTTTCTGTGACATGGATTCTTCCTCTGTAAAACTGGGTAATGATACCACTCATAAATCCACTTCATAAATCATGTAATAGAATAACAGTGGAACACTGAAAACAAAAACAGTGTCAAGAAAATACCTAAATTATTATTATTATATTATTATTATTGTTCCATTTTAGTATACATACTTAAGTGCAACAAAATAATATACATTTTAAGAAAAATATTTTTCAAAATTGAAGCTCAGAAAAACACAAAGAACAATAATTGAAGCATTTTGTCTCAAAGAAATAGAGGGCAAATAAAAAATATACCACACCAATTAATCCAAAATTATCTGGGTCATATAAAAGAGCTATGGTTCACAAGAAGAAGGCAAATATTCTTGCGCAAAAATGGAATATTAGGACTGGAGATATTGCTCAGTGGTGGAGCTCTTGCTTGACATGCCTTGAAATCCTTTCCCAGCACTGTGAAGGAAAGGAAGGAAGGGAGGAAGTGGGGGGAGGGAGGGGAGGAGGAAGAGAGGGAGGAAGGCAGAAAGACATGTTAGTAAAACAGAAAGGTGTAACAACAGTCCAGAATAAGGATGACTTAGGTTTTGAAATGTAATGACATAAAAAGTATTTTAAATGTACAATGGCTAATAATTTATATATATATGTATATATATATATATATATATACATATATATATATATTCTGGATCCAATAAAATGGATAGAAGCAAATTAACCGTAAAATCCTAAAAGTCTTCCTTTTATCATTTTTCACAAAATATGACCAGGTGAACCAGGTGAAATGATTCAGTCCTTCCTTCCTTTCCCCCTTCCTTCCCTCTCTCCTTCCTTCTTTCCTTCCTTCCTTCCTTCCTTCCTTCCTTCCTTCCTTCCTTCCTTCCTTCCTTCCTTCCTTCCTTCCTTCCATTGTGATTCTCTAATAGTATGATGCTTATTCATTGTTTCTTTCTTTTCTCTCCCCTCAAATGAATGAAGGCTTCAGGAAGGCAGGCATGTTGGCCATGCTATATTGGCCTCCACATCCAGATCATTTGGAACAGCGTCTGATTCTTAATGCCTATAAACTAAATATTGCCTAGATAAATAGGTACACATTCATGAATCATGATAATATCAGTGTGCCATTAAATATAATTGAAGATAAAACAAAACATGACAATAACAAGATCACATTAAAACAAAATAAAATTAGTAATCAGACTAACTAAATTTTAAAATATAAGTGACTTGAATTATATGTGCACCATTAGTGATTATATTTTTAAAAACAATAGCAGAAATTTGAAATTTTTTTCTAGATTAATTTTAAACTTTTAGCAATTTCAATTAGAATTTCAGTAAAAATAATATCTTTAACTGGAAAATAGAAAACAAACTTCTAAAATGATATTTTCAACTAACACACAATGATTCTTTTATAAATTATTAAATATTTATTTAACAAAATAATTATATTTATTTGATATAAAGGAAGGTACTTAAGAAAATAAAAATACATGCTATGTAAACTAATAATTAAAGGAAAACACTCATATAAAATACAAGTAACTTTACATATATTCTCCCACCTATAACACCTAATTATAACAATAGAAGTGAAATTTAACAAAGGTTGGTTGCAAAACTAATTATAAGCTGGAAAACACATTAGATTTATACCTTTTAAAACATATATAGCAAATTTCACAAAGGATAAATACATTCTAAAAATAAATATAAATTGCAATGTGCCGCAGTCCGGCTGCAGCAAAATAACCGGGGGGGGGGGGGGGGGGGGGGGGTGGGGGTGTGTGTGACAAGCAACTTGTGTACATTGATACAGCAGGAGTGGGAGCCGTTTATTGTAGGACAGGAGGGGTATATATACATTACACACAGTGTATCTTAATTAACATAAACTAGATACAGCAGTCAACCAATAAGGAATCTCCACACTTAATGGCGTCACCTCACAAACCACTCTCTCTGGCAAAATGCCAGGCGCCATCTTGACTTGTTTACAGACCCTAACAGCAATGGGCTGCAGAAATGGGTTCTCTTCTCCATCTATCTGGAGAAGGAATTGTTGTGTTTTCAGCACTGAAGTTTACATAAGGGATAAAATTACTAGAAGTAACAGTCTTCACTATTTAAAGTGAACTAAAACCAGATTTAAAACCAGGCAAAAGTTTACTATTACACAATAAGTCACACAATAGCAAAAAAAAAAAAATGTACGTCTAACAAACGAAAAGGTCAAAACTTTGATGCGATTTTAGCATAAAATACTGAGGAATGTAATTCATTAAAAATGATGATCTTCATAAGTAACCAGAGAAATAAAACTAAATATTTTTAATAATTAGGAAATTAGAAAAAATTAAACTTAAATAATCTCAATAGTTAATTTATTTCTTAAGACAATTTGTGTGGAATGAGCAAGTGGAAAAATAGTAGCACACAAGTTTAGAATGTAACATGGAGCAGGGGTAGATCAGATTTTGATATTTATTTTTACACTGAATACTTTAGAAAGGAAAGGGAGACAAGTTTAGAGAAGAGATGGAGTCATGGACCAAACTGACTTAGTGCAGTGTTTGGATATGGTTAGATTGCAAACCTATTTGATGGTAGGGGCAAAAGGATAAATGTGATAGTGAAAAATATACAGGAATCGAGAATTCTTGAAAGATTGTTGTGGGAGAAACTACATATTAACATTTACAAGACAAAGAACAGGGCCTCTGGCTGCAGCACATTTAGGAAAAAAGTAAAGAACTCTGGATCTAGATATGTTATGTGTGAAACATTATCAAATAGTTAAGTAAAATCAAGAATGAGAAATTATAATATAGTAGTCAGAAGTAATAGAATTTTAGGGTTTTTTTGGAAGCAAAGTCAGCATTTTAAAAACAAATTTCTATCTATAAAATGTTCAGATTCATAGAGTCTATCTTGTGTTATGAGAAGTAAATGATAGAATGCACATGTAAGACATTCTTAATCAATGTTTTGAGAAACTTAGTTTCTAACACACAGAGATAGAATTTCAGTGTATCATGAAAAAATAAAGTATCAGGGAAGCTATTGCAATGACATGAAAAGTAGGTACAAGTGGGTATCTCCAAGAGACTTGTCACCTCGTGCAAAATCAACTGTGAAATAACAGGCATTGAAAATAATTTATGTGACACTGGACCCAAAGGAATGTTTTTAGCCAGCTAGTATTCAGGCTTCAAAAGCCTTGTATAGAAATAAATTCAATAAATGATTTGGTGTATTAATGTCTGTGGGTTTTCAACGTCTTGCAAAATTCTTATGGAATGCTGTGAGAATAACAAGTCTGGCAGATTTACTCAGTCTGTTTGTTATAAAAGAATGGAAACCAGGAGGGATGCAAATTTTATTGATTCTTAACCTAACAACCAATCTATGGAGTCAATGTTATCTATAAAATAATATTTTAGGAAAAAAGTTTTGCATCAGAACTTATATATGGTAGAATAAAGCTGCTTTAATGCTGTAGAAAGGACCACTGTCTAACACTAAACTGCCTTGCAAATATAGGAAAAAACCAAATGGAAAGTTTGTGTAAGAAAACCTTTACCGCTATAGTGTGGTGTTGTTTCTGCATACAAAAATAAAAATAAGTTTAAAATGAACAAAATACCCCATGCTATGTTCAAAACCTATCTTTTTTCCTTTAGGAATTTAAACAGCATCCAAAATATCTATTTCATAAAAGATTCAAAGAAAAGTTTCTTTGAATTACAAATAAATTACCCCAGGTTCATTTTCCAATATGCAAAGAGGTTTGATCATTTTTAATCCGAAAACTGGTGTGTTTTAATCCATGGACATTACTCCCCATGCACAATGCCTTGATGTGCATTCCAGGAAAAACAATCTCTTTTCCTTGGTGTTGAATTTGTTCTTCACATACTACTTCAGACACAAATCAGTATGCTTCCTTTGAGTATATTTGAATTTGATGATGTAAAATAATGCTTAATGCTAATTCTGACAAGTCTTTGGAGATAGCTTTAATAACAATGTGCATATATTATTTTGTAAGTAAATTAGAAAATAAGAAAAATTTTATAACAGAGAAGTTAGCAGAAGTGACTACTCCTTTTACATTGTGTAATTATTCTTACATCTACAGCTATCCTTACAGCATCATCTACTCATTCTTTTTTTTTTTTTTTAAAGAGAGAGTGAGAGAGAGAGGGGGACAGAGAGAGAGAGAATTTTAATATTTATTTATGTTTTCTTAGTTCTCGGCGGACACAACATCTTTGTTGGTATGTGGTGCTGAGGATCGAACCCGGGCCGCACACACGCCAGGCGAGCGCGCTACTGCTTGAGCCACATCCCCAGCCCATCTACTCATTCTTTAAATAAATATTTATCAAACTGGATGTTTCAGGCTACCGAGGATAAGCTGTGAAAATTTCCTGCTCTTGCAGAGCTGCATTTTATTTAAGGGAGGGGGCAGGCTAAAAATAAATGAATAGATACAATGTATTGTTTGTCACAAGTTGTCACAAGTTGATAATAAAGAAAATAAAGCAAGGAGGGAAAATCAAGAGTGATGTAGAGGTGGGAGGGCTGAAATCGCAAAGGGATAGAGTTCTCATTGAGAAAGGACGAAACAAAGAGAAGGACTGTGGCTCTCCAGGGAGAACAGCACCAAGTGATAAGTCTATTACATACTTACTATGGTGGTCAAGGTAACTGAAGCTGATCAAGCCAGAGAGAAAATGATGGGGATGAGAGTGTAGATATAACAGGTGGCTGAATTCCTATAAGCCATTTTACACTTCTTGACTCTGACTGAGACTATCTTGGAAGTCTGTAGAAAGTTATGATTCAACACATGTGTATAAAATCACTCTGATTTCTTGTTGAAAATAAACTCAAAGAGAACAAGAAGAAAAGCAGGTCAACATTTAAGAGGTTTTGCAATTAACTAAACACAAAAGTGGTGGCAAAGTTTATTAAATATTTATATATTAAGCTCTTTAGTTTTCAATATTTTTATCAAAGTAAAAATTGTTGCTTATAAATACTGGCTGGATTTTCAAGTCTTATAATTAATATGCAGCTTCCTTACTTTCCTCTTGTGCTCATTTCATATAGGCAACCACTCTCAAGTCTTCAAGTTAACCCCATTTCTACTATATTTTGTTTTTAAATTCTGTTTTAAGTGCAAACAGCTTTTTGGTTTTTTGTTGTTGTTGTTGTTTGGTTTTGTATACTCTTTGGGCATTCCACCATGGAAAATGAAATTTTAGCCTTCTTTCCCTCCTTACAGACACACACATACTACTTATGAGCATACTTAGTATGTTTATGAACATACTTCATATGCTTATGAACATACTTCCCATGAGCCTTTTCTATCAATGTAGTCAGATTTGGGTAGACCAATATTCTTCATTTACATTAGTGTGATTTGATAATAATTATTTTCTGATCAGCCATGTAATTCACCAGGATTTGACTTCATTCAATTTCTTATACCCTGTTTTTGTCTTTCCAAAGTTAATAATTATATACTTCTATGCAGATGTTTTTATGGATTTGTCAATCATTATTCTCTGAATCTTTTTAAAGTGTAAAACATTAATATCCTTGTATCTTGGGTTATTATATCATTCCTCTAATTCTGAATCTTTCTGGGCTTAATATAAAAATAAATATATAAAGATATTTAAATCTTGTTTTTCTGCATTTTACCGTCTGCTCTGTTAGTAACTACTTGGTTTGTGTTCCAGTTACTGATCTTTAGGATATTCTGTGATCATTTTCAATTATTTTTTCTAAAAATATCTCCATTTTTATTAGTGAAGTCTGGGAAAGGAGTACAGAGGGGGCAGATAATGAGTCAAATATACTTAACTCACCATACTTTCATTTACTCACATGAATATTTTTTATCAATAAATGTTTGCTCTATTATGTGCATTTGGATGGCATTTAACAGTTTAGTGTTATAAACAGTGCAAGAGTAAACTTCTTGAAAAAACATGTTATACATCCAGGTACAAGTCTTAAGCAATATCTGTAGAATAGATTTGGCTTAAAATAGAGATAATAAAATATACACCCTTTTAAAAATTGACAATAGTTATTTCTTACTTTCATGACAAAAATCAAATACATAAATTTAGAAAGATAATATTTCTTTTTTAATTAAAAAATAAATTTTATTGTGCAATATTGTTACTATTAAGTACTTTAAAATGGTAATGGATTTTTAAAATCTCTTTTTTCTCTGCCCACTGCTACTACCTCTATCATATGCTATGCATGCTTATATTCACAACTACATATTCACAAGTATGCTAGTAAATGTCATCGACAGGCTGGGAATGTTAAGTCTACCTGTAGTGTTCACAAATTTCTGAAGTATAATCAATACCATTGTTATCAATTTTAAACTATGAACCCCATATCACTTTGGAAAGTAGAATTGAGAAGGGGTGAACAAAATTGACACTTCTGAGTAAATGGAATCCTGATCTAGCATATTGTTACCATACCATATGTCTTTTAAATATTTTCTGGCTTGTCATTTATATTTTATCTTTTGAAGCTTTTACTATCATTTAACAATTAATTTGTTTTGGTATTTAAAGAAATGATAGTTTTTATAATTTTTAAATTATATGCTTAGTATATAAGTTTATCCTATATTGGCTCCAATAGGATGTATATTATTGTGGCTTAGATATAAGGTGTCCTCCAAAACCTCATGTGTGAGACGATGCAATAAAGTTTAAAGGTGAAATGATGGGGTTATGAGAGTCTTAACCTAATCAGCAGATTAATCCCTGATATTAATTGGATGGTAAGTCATCAGGTAAAATGTGATTACACAAGGTGTGTCCTTGGGGTTATGCTTTTGAGTGGTGTATATTTTGTCCTTGTTGAGCAGAGCTCTTTCTTTAACTCTCACTCTCTGCTTCTTGGTGTCACATCCTGAGCCATATTCTTCTGCCACACTCTTCTGCCCTGATGTTATGCCTCATCTTAGACTCAGGACTGGTCATCTATGGATTGAGACCTCTGAAACCGTGAGTTCTAAAACAATCTTTTTCTCCTCTGATTGTTCTTGTCAGGTCACAGCAGCAAAAACCTGACTAAAACATATATTATTCATTCTCAGTTTCTTCCAGTACTGCTTTAATTACATTTTTAAATACTATCGTGAACTCATTACATATGTATCATGATATACTTCCAAAACTGTTGATGGGACAACAGTTTCAAACTGTGTTTGATGGGACAACAGTTTTGGAAGAACACTACAGATAGACTTACATTCCCAGCCTGTTGATGACTAAATGATTCATCATCTTTCTAATAATTTAAACCTCTAATTTTACTATAAACTAGCTTTTATATTAATTGTACTCTTTATATTCTCTTTATCTAATGGTCTGCCTTTGCATTAACATTGTAATATTGTAAAAAATTTAGGTTTATAATAAAATTTACTCTCTAGTTTTTTAAGATATTTTTTTCTTTCTGAGTTGTCTTTCTATTCTTTCTAGATTCCTTTGCAACAATGTTATCTTTTACAAATTGAAAAAAAATTAGAATTGTTCAAAATTAAAATTGATTTGAGGAGAATTTATACATATATATCAATTATACATATGTACATATCTATGTATCTATCTATATCAATTATATTTCCATCAGTCATTATGGTTTGCTTAATTTGTTGATTTGCTTTTATGAATCTTATAAAATTATTATGCCTTAGATACAAATAGAGAGATAGACTTTCAGGCATTCTGTCCTTTATTTTGTGGCCATTTCAATTTCTTCTATTCCTTTATTTTATTGTTGTATAAAACATTTATATATAATTTTTATTATATACAAGCTACACATTGCCATAAACTTAATCCTCCCACACTATTTAAAATTTAAATGATTTTAAGATTTTGGTTAATTGTTCTTATGTTTTCTCTATACAAAATATTATCATTTGTAAATAATTACAGGCTTCTGTTTCTCCTTTCTATTTTTTGTCTTTTCCCCCTAATTTTGCTTATTTGCAAGAACATCAAGGAAAAGTGTTTAACATTACACATTTTTGTTTGACTATTATTTTTATTTATTGCATTGATTTATTGATTGATTCAGTACTAAATAGTTTTAAGTACATATTATGAACTTGGAAATGCCTTTTGGGTTTCGCTGCTGGATGGTTTATTTTAAGAGTCAACTTTATATTTTTTTTCCTGATTTTTTAAAAATATTTTATCAGGGTTGATATGATTGTCTGGCATTGGCCAAATATGAGGTAAAATACAATCAAACCAGTAATAAAAATAATTTTCTAGTACTACCCTTATATAAACTCTTAAATTACATTTTGTTTTTAAATAACCATTTCAAAATGGACTACATTGGAAACCTTTTTTTTTCATATAAATTTCAATACTTCTGACTTTGGTTATATCAATCTATAACTTGAATAGAATATGCTAGAAAAAGAGAACTGATTTATAATTTTACATATCCAAACATCTATCTAGCAATTTGATTCTGAAAATCAATTAAGTTCTTCTGCATCTGTATTAATGTTTCTAAGCTGAACTACGATATAAATTTTTAATTTGAAAAGTTTGCTTATATAACAATCAAAGTGAGATGAGAAACCCCAGGTATAGAAATATAAAGGATGAGGAATTAAAAAGAAAAAAATTAAGACTCACTTTTTAGTAGGAAGAAGCTATACAATTCTTGTATCCCCAAAGGAATGACAATTCTTAATAAAATAAACAAAATGAAAGGTTTCTTAATAAAATAAACAAAATGAAAGGTTTCCTATAGATTTTTAACCTAAAGATAAGGAACACATAGTTATTCATGCAACTATGTCAATAAAAAGGGAAACCAGTATTACGCTAAAGGGGAAACTTATAGGATTAATCCACTTTCATTGACTCAAAATGACCAGCCATTTCCTTATGTATTAGTGTACCTGGCTTACTCTAATGTTCCAGCAAGTGGACAATACTAGATCAATAAACTTGTGCTTCATTTCTAGGTCCGAGGAATCTGGAGCTGGGGTTCACTTCAGGCATTTGGTTTTAGCCTTACTTGCCTGAGGCTATTCCTTCTACTTCCATTGTCTCAAACAGCTTAGGATCTGCTGGGAAGAGTGCAAGTCATTCAAAGTCTCACCAGGGCTGTCTGCAGGTGACAGCTGAGTCCTGCTGTGGGGAAACCTACTGTGTAAGTGATGTTGAAGGTAGAAAACATGCAGCCTATGACACCAAAGGGTTTCATGTCCTGGGTAGGAATCAATAAGATCTGTGCTGAATTCCACTTTCTCTTCTAGGAGATGGGGAAGATTTATCCTTGGCTCCTCTGTTGAAGCAGTTGCTTCTTCATCTTTTGGAAGAACTAGAGCTGGTTCATTTCTCAAAGTGCTTTTCCCCATTACAGAACTGTAAATCACAGTTTGACTAATCAATGATTGTAACAAAAACTGGTGGTAGTGAAATCCACTGTGGTCTGAAACATTCGTGGATGCCCAATGGTTTGTAGAAGATAGTTCATCAAGAAGAATATTGACATCTAGCTTGGCCACTGCTGCTTCACTATAGACTTTCATCTCTTTTTGTATTAGTAGCTGTGTCCTCTCTGCAGGAATTGTTCCCAAGTTTCTTTTGGTTATAAAGGAAGGCAAGAAAGTTTTCTGAATTAGCTGCTGTAGCACCTATCGCCTATGAATCCATGTTTCTGGACTCTGGAAACTCAGTTAAGACCAGTTTTCCTAGCTGTAAATCCTTAATTGGATTTAAAGTGCCAGAGAGGATCAGCTCTTTTTCACATCCATGCTGTAGTAATGTCTGGGTTTAAAGCACCAGGGTACATGTGAAATGTATCAATTCATCTGTGTTCAGCTATTGCTTGTTCATTCTGTAAAAAAGGAGCTTATTGTGGATATATGGCAAAAGGAACTTCACATACCACCTCTACACACCAAGTTTGTTTTCAACCAGGACTATGGGACTTCAGTTATATGTTGCTTCAGGGCATGGGATCAGGCCAATTTTATCTACATGTGGGTTCCTCTTGAAGGTGTTGATGATGTCCTTCACTATCCACTACCCCAGCACCACTACTTCCTCGATCATCTCAGTCATATTGGATCAACTTGACTTTTGTGAAGGATACCAGATATCTGGTAAAACATTATTTCTGAGTGTGTCCCTAAGGACGCTTCTAGAAGAGATCAACATTTGAATCAGTAGGCTGAGTAGGGAAGATTAACACTCACCAATGTGAACAGACCTCACTTCTAGTCCATTGAGGGCCAAGATAAAGCGAAAAGATGGAGGAAGGGTCCATGGTCTGTCTCTCCTTGAACTAGGACATTTGTCCTCTACTGCCCTTGGACATAGGATTTCCTGGTTCTTGGACTTTTGGAATCAGACAGAATTACACCACTAGCTTTTCTCATTCTAAGCTTGCAGACAAAAGATGGTGTTGGATTTCTTGGCCTTCATAATTGTGTAAGCCGATTCCCAGTTTTGGGTCTCTGGAAAACACTGTGTAAAACAGTTATCAAATGGGAGGTCCTCATTAGTGAGTATTTGATTTGTGTTCTTTCAGAAAATTTTCTGGATGATGGATGCATTTAAAACATATTCAAAAAAAGTTAGTTAACAGAGTATATGATACCATATAATTAGTGTATAAGTATTATATTACTTACATATTAAGAAAATATGTATTTCCATATATATATTTAATATATATGATACCATATAATTAGTGTGTAACTATTATTTTACTTACATATAAGAAAATATGTTTCCATATATATAATATATATATGATATACAGATATATACCACTAACCATATATATATATCACTAATAGTTTTTCCCATTTTATTGTAGTATAGTTGACAAAATTGTGTGTATTTAAGATGTGCAACATGATATTTTCATATATTGCATGTATTGTGAAGCATGATGATCACTGTCAAGCTAATTAACATATCCATCACTTCACATAGTGGGTTTTTTTTTATTTTTGGTGTAAGAATACTGGAGTTATCGTGTTGTACATTTGGTTTTCAAAACTTTATCATTTTATAACTAAACTTGTTACTATTTTTCCCACCTCCTCCCAAACCCAGTAATGACCATTCTACTATGAACTCAGCTTTTTTAGATTCTACACACAAGTGAAACCATTAAATATTAGACTTTCTATATTTCTCTTATTGTTTCAACATAATGTACCCCCAAGTTCCTCTGTTATTTCAAATGAAAGAACTAGGTATCTCTCCTTTTTTTTTAAGTTGAACAATATCGTGTGTGTGTGTGTGTGTGTGTGTGTGTGTGTGTGTGTGTGTGTAGTATTCACACCCACAGACCCACACACATACATTTTCTTTACTTATTTATCCATTCATGGATACTTGGGTTGTAATCCACCTCTCGACCATTGTGAATACGCTGTAATAACATGGGGGATATAAATCTCTCTTCAAGATATGTATTTCATTTCCATTGAAATTATAACCAGTAGTGGAATTCTAAATGATATGGTAGTTTAAGTTTTACTTTTTTGAGGAATCTCCATATTGTCTTCCAGTATATTTGTATCAATTTATATTCACAAAACAATGTATAAATATTTCCTTTTCGTCATATCCATGCCAATTATTATTTTTGCTTTTTTTATAGTAGATACTTTAACAGGTGTCACATGATATCTTCTCATAGTTTTGAATTTAATTTCCCTAATGATTAGTAAATTTGTGTACTGCTTTATTTATCCTCTTGTTGGTCATTTGTATGCCTTCTTTTGAGAAATGACTATGTAGATCCTAAGCCCAATTATTAATCAGATTTTTTTTACTCCTGAATTATTTAACTCAATAATTGCTTAATATTTTGGATATCAACCCTTTTTATGATAATACAGTTTTTAATTATTGTGAACTAATGGCAAATTTTGGAAGCTTCAACATTATATTATATAAGATTTCAGTTTTTTTTAATACATTAATATTTTTAAAATGTTGCACACACATTTACCAAGTACAGCCATGTATTACTTTATGATAAATTCAAAGAATAAGGTTTCTGGGACTCTCAAGTAAATACATTTTAAATGTCAATATATGGCTCCAATTGCCCTCCAGAGGGCCATAACTCAGCTATAACTTGCCTAGCATGTGTAAGGCCCTAGGTTCACTCCCTATTACCACAAAAATAAAATAAAATTTTAAAAAATAAAGCTATTAAATTGAGTGTATCAATTTATACACCCAATGGCACTGTTAATATTTGGTGGTATTTCCTATTGAAAAAGAATAGTTCAGGGGCTGGAGATGCAGCTTAATGGCAGAGAGCATACTTAGCATGTGGAAGGACATGTGATGGAGCCCTGAAATATTCCCACAAAAAAGAGTTGGCCAAATATACTTTTGGAACATATAGTTGTATGTAGAATTTGATTTTAAATTAATTTAGAATACATTTAATCCTAATGCCCTAAAATATTATGGATATTTTAGATTGCATGCACTTGAAAGTAATATGAACTTTACAATGCAAAAGAGAAATGATAGATATACACCTGAAATGTTTCAGAATCAACTGACACAGACCTCAAACTAATTATGGGAGAATATGCTTGAACACTAGCGATTTCAGAAGGTTCATAATGACCTAAGCCAACTTTATTTTACATTATCTAGAAACTAATTCCATATGTGATTAAAAAATGCAATTCTTTTACATATGAGCATATTTTGTGAGAGAATTATTTAAATTTTCACATGACACTAAAATTAGATCATTAAAGCTATGTAGTTATGACAAATCTATGCATAATGAATTTAAATATGATCAAAACACTGTTGTTCCTTTTTCAAAATATGAATGACAATTCCCAGATAATATGAATGAGTTTTATTCTTAGCCTCTCATTTTTGCTTTGTGAGATTTGTTTGGAGAAGAAAGGCAAATTGAATTTTAATTATTTCCAAGTTTATTGTTGTGAATTTTAATATATATATACAGACTAGTATGACTGTACACTACTTTTAAATTGAAAAGTGAATTTTTTTTCTGAATAAATCATGGTCAAAATATGACAAGAAAATATGAGGCTCTCATAAATGAACTGTGATAAATCATGTTTCAACTATAAAGGAGAAAAACAGTGTCATCCTCTCCTTTTACTGGTAAAGTACAGCACTTATTTCATGAGAAAAGTAATTACCTCAGTGACATTAAAGGCCCATTTTAATATTATTTCAAATCTTTCTTTACTTTTTTTTCCAGCTGTGTTCCATTTGCAACATTTTATCCATTCAAGCGCTGAAATGGAACTTACTTTATATGGCATGTAATGCACATTTTGTTTTATTTTGTCCTTGAGAATTTTTCTGTATACATATGCACAGACACAGTTATAGCAGTATTAATGGATCTTTGTTCAAACTAACTCCTAGTTCAGATTTCAATTAACGTTTTTTTTTTTCTTTACTCTTTTTCTTGTCAAGGCAAGATTACTAGCTGTCTGAATATATTTATACATGTAGTTCCTTTCTTAATATTTCAATATCAAAATTAGTTCTTTGTTTTAATTTCTGGAGATATTATTCAATTTGAGAATTGATTCATATTGTTAAAGCAAACAAAATAAAATTTAAAAAATCATTGTTCCTACATAAACACCAGTTTATTTTCATCTCCACAGTTTAGTAACTACAAAAATGGAGAAAGTTTTGAAGCTTTATTTTATAAGCATACCAGATGCATTTCTATCTATCAATAACCAAAGCAAGTCTGGTTTTTTTCTGTCCATTTTTCATCTCTTTTTGTTGAGGTTGTACAAAGCACTCAGGCTAACCAGCATACAAAGCTGGAGTGAACTTTGTCAAGTCTCTCTGGTCTATGTCTTGTCTGGTCTTAGCTGGCTTTGCTTAATCACATCATGGGCTCACTAATTCTGTGTATTTGACTTGAAAATACTGATATTGACAAAGATAGAATTAGACAAACTGTACATATACAGCAAGGACACAATTGGTAAGTTGGTTAATGAATAGAATCAATTCTAAGAGTTTCTAAAATCAGTCATTGTACAAGAAAAACTGCAATTTTTCAAAATTTTACAGCTGACATATGAAAGAAAATGTCTGATGGCAGTTTCCTTATGTTTAACAATTGTGAAATTTCCTAGTTGTTACCAATAATGAGCAACAAAGTTTTCTAAAATATTGTTTTAATTTTTGCCATAGTTAACCTTACTGGAGGAAAAGCTGAACACTTAATGAAAAATTATGTCACAAAATTGTTGACAGATGAAGATATAATCAAAGAGAAAGAAGCTATAATTGTAGAAGAGAATAATATCCAAGTGTGTAAAGCTATTTAATTAAAATAAATGCTAACTTATGTTTCTGTAGTTATTGACTTTGTTGAGACTAAAATGAAGAGGTGTGGGCAGGTGGCTCTCAGGGTTTGAGTGACCCTGGGGTTAATCCTGGAACAAAACAAAAACAAAAAAAAAAAAGAAAGAAAGAAAGTGTCAGGAGCGGCCACATAGGAACTGAGTGCCCCTTAGCCTTGAGCAATGAGAATGTGAAGATGTGGCAAGCCAGCCATGGTCTGTGTGTGTGTGTGTGTGTGTGTGTGTGTGTGTGTGTGTGTGTGTGTGTGTGAAGTAGGAGCACTGAACACACAGGGTTGACTGAACCAATGTTGCCTCTCTGTTTGGGAAGGCAACATATTCATCTTTTTGCTTGCTCTAGCCTAGGATACCTACACAGCACATAAGAGGGGTGTGGCCTTCCTAAATGTCAATCAACCTGCTGACAGCTAGACATTGAAGCTAGACTCAACCCCCTGAAACCTGACCCCTTGCCTCATTTGAATAGCTTCTTTCCAATAAAAGGGTTCTGCAAGTACCCCTTGCTCTCTTTCTAGCCTGCCTTTTCCCCCTGTGGGAGCTGCTGCTGAGGAGTGGTCACTGAACCCAAAGAAAAAGTACTTTTTGTGTCTGTGTCTTTATTTAGTCTCCAAATTCACTTGGAGTGACCCTGATCGGTTTAGTCCTATGATGCCACAAGAAAGAAAGAAAGAAAATCTGCCTGCTTCTTGTTTCAGCAGAGCTGAGTTCAGTTTTCACCCCTTTTATGATTACAAGTATCTTTTTGATTTTTTTCTTTAGTAATGGCCAAAACTGTATAGTTTGTTGCAATTTTCTTCTCCTTCTAAATCCATCATATTTTCCCTTAAGTCATATTTATGTAGTTTTTTTTTTCCTTAAGGATCTCTCTCCCAATTTTATAAACCCCAAACTGCACAAAACTGGATTCCTCTCTCATATTACTCTTTATCCTAATATCGTGTATTTAAAAACGTTTAGTTTATACTCCTCTCTATGCCTTTATTGAAGATGATAGACAGTCCAGACAAGTTTTTTTTTTGCTTGCTTCATTTTGTTGTTGTTTGTTTATTTTCTACAAAATGTACTCATCAAATAAAACCAATATATGAATAACTCAGTCCATGATTATTTGGGGGAAATTTATGTGATTCTTCAATTAGAATTAGCTGTTTTGTCCATTTTTACAACTGTTTTTAATTTTGTAATTGGATTTATTATTGCAGAGCACATATGATTACTAGTCCTTATAGCACCGTTTTTACCTAAATGAATAGACACAAAAATATACATAAAATTGAGTTGCTATACCTTGAATGTTTTATATTAAATAATCTCATGAATCATGAATCTCATGAAAGAAACATTGAAAAATCTCCCAATATAATAGGTTACTTGGAGAAAAATATAATAATTGAGTAAAGAATATTTATGAAATACTGTCATGTACCTCAGGAAGACACCTTCTTTGATGAGGTGGAGTTGAACTCTTTCATATCTTTTGAAGCTTTCTCTAACATTGCAATCATTAAATTCATGTGTATCTCAATATGCCCAATATTCCTCTAAGAGATTTCCAAGTAAACTAGAAACTCTTGAGGTTGTTAATGATGTTCTTATTTATCTCTGTGTCTTTGGTGCGTGGTAGAGGCCTTCTCATGAACTGAGGATTTTTTTAGAAAAAAAATTAATATGTATTAGAAAAAAAAAGACATAAAAGGGAATGAAGGAGACAAAGAGGTAGGGAGAGAAGGAGAGAGACATTACCTTCTAGTAGTCAGATTCCCCCCCCCCTTTACCTAATTTCAAAGCCATGTTCTCCTTTCTCATTGCAATGTCTCCCATCACAGACCAAGAATCAGCTGCAGAGAACAGCCAATTCTGCCAACAATTAAAGATTCAGGGGGGGAAAAAAAACCGAATGCAGGCATTCATAAAGATTATGAAATGAATCATATCCTTTTCCCATGTAAATTACACAGCAATCAGCATAAATGGGTTTAATAAAGAAGTTGCCTTAAAAATCCAAAGATGCTGCTCAAAGTGTTTTATTTTAAAACCGAGAATAGCTCTCTTTAGCCAGTGACACATGCTAGGCAGATAAAATTGCCTATTCACCAATGCATTTGCAAACTTCTCTCTTTACATAAGACCTCACACTGCTTTCTTTCCAGTGGCATGAATTATTTTATTTTGATATAAAATTTCTACTAACAATAATACATACTTACTTTATAAAATTTAGAACATTTGAATGAAAAAAGAAAGAAAGGAAATTGAGTGAGCTAAAATAGTTCAACCAAGAAAACCCCAATTAGGATTCCATTGCAGTTATTAGACGAAAATGTTGACAGTAGCGACATCAGAAATAGAATCATGATACATATTTGTACTTTTCCTGTATAGATAGGATAGTATAATGGTTTAGACAAATAGCAGAATAGGGATTTAGGATGCTGTCTTAATGTGCGTGCACTTCTACAGGAAAATATCATAGAGTGGATTATAATAGCCATTTGTTTCTCATAATTCTAGAGTGTGGGAAAGACAAAATCAAGGTACAGGTAGATTCAGTTTCTGAAGAGGGCCCTCTTTTTTGATGACTAATAGTTGCCTTCTCACTGTATCATGTGGCAGAGTATATTCTGTTCTCTCTTCCTCTTCTTAAAATGACACCCTAATGTCATGGGCACTCTAACTTCATGACTTCCTCTAAACCTAGTTACCTCCCAAACGCCTTTTTTCTGCATATCATTGTGTTAGGGTTAGGGGTTGAACATATGAATTTTGGGAGAGCCAAATACATTCATAACAATAGTCTGTGCATTTTTGCCCCAAACTGTGGAGTTTATGTTAGTAGCTGCTTTTTAGGAAGAGGGACAAGTTTGGGGCCATATCAAGAGTTTTACTTTGGAGGAACGTAGCTTATATTTGAGGTAACAATTATAAAATCACTTCAATGTGCCAAGCATTTGGTTGTGGGAGTTGACAGTCTAAGGTAAAAGAATCAAGATGGGTCATTTAAAATGGATGGAAGCTAATTTAAAACAATATTTTATATTTGAAATTTCTCAAATTTTAGAACTTGGTTTCTTGAATAAGTGAGGGGAGACTATCATTTATTTAGCTACTTTTTTATAACATATAC
This sequence comes from Ictidomys tridecemlineatus, assembly GCF_052094955.1. Taxonomy (NCBI): domain Eukaryota; kingdom Metazoa; phylum Chordata; class Mammalia; order Rodentia; family Sciuridae; genus Ictidomys; species Ictidomys tridecemlineatus. Next base: position 42,119,275 of record NC_135482.1, on the reverse strand, counting down.
TTTTCACTTGATAATCATTACTGTTTTATAGAACTAAAAAGAAAAATAATGGCTATTGATTTTTTAATGCTAATGATATAACTCTGACTTTTCTGAAAAATTCCAGTTTGGATATTAAAAAAAAAATGTGTGTATATATTCAAGATATTTTCATGTAGTTGATTTGCAGAAGTGTTATTTTTCTTCTTGATTCCTACTGAAAGCACATTTTATGTTTTTAAAATAATTAGATTTTATATTGTTATACATTGTTTAGTGTGAGAAAACAGATATCACATTAAATTGTACTGAGTCACTGAGTAGTCTGCTATTACATAGTTATATTAATCCACAAGCAGTAATTTACTATGTGTTATGAAATGTTCTGAAGCCTTGAGGAATTAAAAAATAACTACTCTTAAATTATATTATTTTATTAGTTATATTACCTTCCTAGCTTACTAGAATATGAGATATATATATCTGTTTATATATCTATGTAATCACATATATAGTTATATAGTGTGAGGTGTATACATATAATATAGATAGATAGATAGATAGATAGAAAGATATAGATAGAAAGATATAGATATTAGATATAGATATAGCTACAGATATCTATAAGATTTTCCCCAAAAACACCATAGGAGAGTGCAGTTAAATTCTAAGAAATCTGAAGGCCAAGGTTAAATTTGAATGAAAAGACTTTCATCATTTGGGCTGGGGATGTGGCACGGTAGCGCGCTCGCCTAGCATGCGTGCGGCCCGGGTTCGAACCTCAGCACCACATACAAACAAAGATGTTGTGTCCGCCGAGAACTAAAAAATAAATATTAAAAAAATTCTCTCTCTCTCTCTCTCTCTCTCTCTCTCTCTCTCTCTCTCTCTCTCTCTCTCTCTCTCTCTCTCTCTCTCTCACCTCTCTCTTTAAAAAAAAAAAAAAAGACTTTCATTAAGAATAATAGTCTAGATCTGCCCACACTGACTTGCATGCCCAGGCTCACAGTAGGCCTGGGTCCATCCTGTCACAGGCAGACAGCTGCCTGAGCTCAGGCTCCAGGACAGGACCACCTCTTTCGACCAGGAAACCACTGATGGAGCAGAGGCCGGGTCCAGATCCATCCAAACCAAGGTACATGGGACCCACATCTGGGGTAGGTTGAAAGACATTAAAAACCTATTATATGGAAACATATCTTCTGTTCCTGCATTGGAAGACTTAGTGTTGTTAAGATGATAATACATCCCAAATCATTCTACAAAGTCAGACCAATCACAATCAAAATTCAATAGCCTTTTTATGCACAAATAGCAAACCAATAATTGAATTCATATGAAATTTCAAGTTGCATTGACTAATCAAAACAATGTTGGAAAAGCAGACAAACATTGGAGGACTCACACTAAGTTTCAAAACTCATTATAAAACCATAATAATCAAAACAGTGTGATACTTGCATAAGGATGAACATTTAAAACAAAGAAATAAAACTGATAGTCTAAAAGTAATTCAAACATCGATGGTTAATTGATATTCAATGAATATGCCATGGCCACTCAGTGGTAAATAATTAAATCTCTAACAAATGGGTCTGAGACAACTGGATAATCATATTAAGAAGGATGGTTTATTGCAGTATATATGAGAAATTTTTGCAGTTTAATCACAAAAGACAACAATCCAATTTAAAAATAGGCAAAAGACTTAGATGATATGCAAATAACCAACACAAACAGTAAAGGTATTCAACCTCACTGGTCATTAAGAAAATGCAAATTCAAATTACCATGAACTATTGCTCCATACTTTCTAGAATGGCTATAATTTTAATAACAACAAAAAAGAAAATAGAATATAGAAAGTGTTGGTAAAAATTTGGATGAATATGCCCAGACCTGCCTGGCTGACCTGCACAGAAACTTCAACCCAGGGTAGGCCCTAGTCCATCTTGCCACTATCACACACCTACAGTAGCTCAGGACTGTCCCAGATCCACCTTGACAATCTGCAAGGCAGCCAGGGCCCAGGATAGGCCTGTATCCACTCACTCCACCATGTGGGAGTCCAGGTCTAACCCACTTCCATCTTGAGACACTGCAGTCATTCCCATAGCCTTCCCCACAAAGTAGCCTCTATCCTGGGACAACGGACAGGGCCTAGAAGCAGCTGCATCTTGGAGCAGGCATCCCAAACCAGTGTAAGGCCCACCCTTTCAGCCCCAACTCTGAAAAACCTTGCATCCATCCTGGGGCACCTCCACTGCTACCTCATGTTACTTCCTGCTATTGACACTATGACCTTCCATGATAATAGTTACAATAACATCCCTCCTAGGACACTGGCAGGGTCTGGAAGCTCAATACCACAGTGAGATTCAGATAATGTGCACAGATATTACAAGATTATAGGGTAGAAATTATAATGCTTCAGATCCAAACTGTAAGAAAGGAAATCACATAGACAACATGAAAAAAACAAGGGAGGAAATTGCCCCAAACAAACCAGGATACTACAATAACAGAACCTTTGGACAGCATGGTTGATAAAATGCTAGAGAAAGAGTTCAGAATGTTCATAATTAAAATTAACTGTGAATTAAAGAATGACCTAAATGTGCAAATACAGGCAAAAATTGATCACTCCAAAAAAAGAGTTAAAAGAGCAAATACAGGCAACCATTAATGACACTAATAAACAGATAAGAGAGCAAATATAGACATACATTGATCACACTAACAAAGAGGTAAGGGAGTAAATACAGGTAGAAAAAGATTACTTCAAGAAATAGATAGAGATTCTGAAAAAAAAAAGTCAGAAATCTTTGAAATGAAGGAAACAATAAACCAAATAAAAAATTCAATAGAAAGCATCATCAACAGACAAGATCAGGTAATGAAAACAAAATATACAATCTGGAAAATAAAGTTGACCACACCATGAAGATGGTTAAGAAACCATGAGAAGAACATCCAAGAATTATGGGATAACATCAAAAGAACAAATCTAAGATTTATTAGGGTAGAGGAAGGCACAGAATTTCAAACTAAAGAAATGCACAATCACCTCAATGAGATAATATCAGAAAATTTCTCAACATGAAGAATGAATTGGAAAATCAAATGCAAGAGGCATACAGGATAGAAAATGCACAAAATAATGAAAATGGCAAGCATACAGAATAATCATACAATTTTAAAGGCCAAGAGAAAGAAATCAGATCACATATAGGGGGGAGATTAATTCCTATCTCAGCAGGTATTTCAACCCAAACCCTCAAAGCAGGAGATCCTGGGACAACATATACCAAGCTCTGAAAGAGAAAGGATGCTAACCAAGAATCTTCTATCTAGCAAAATTAAGCTTTAGATTTGCTGATGAAACAAAATCCTTCCATGTTAAACAAAAGTTTAAAAAATTTACAGCTACAAAGCCTGCACTACAGAATAATGCTCGGCAAAATATTCCATGAAGAGGAATTGAAAAATAACAATGAAAATCAGCAAAGGGAGGTATAAAAACTAATCAAAGGAAAAAGCAAGTCAAGTTAAATACCAAAAATAAACAAAAATGCCTGGGAATACAAATCATATCTCAATAATAAACCTGAATGTTAATGGTGTAAACTTACCAATCAAAAGACATAAACTGTTATACTGGACTAAAAAAACAATACCCAACATATGCTGCCTCCAAGGGACTCATCTCATAGGAAAAGACATCTACAGACTGAAAGTGAAAGGTTGGGAAAAATCATGCCACTCACATGGATTGCAGAAGCAAGCAGGGATTTCTATTCTTACATCAAATAAAGTAAACTTCAAGCCAAAGTTGATCAAAATGGATAAAGAAGGATATTTCATACTGCTTAAGGGATTCATTTATCAACAAGAAATAACAATAATAAATATATATTCCCCAAACAATGGAGCACCTATGCTCATCAGACAAAATCTTCTCAAGTTCAAGAGTCAAATAGACCACAAAACAATAATTCTAGATGTTTAACACACCTCTTTCACCACTGGATAGATCTTCTGAACAAAAGCTGAACAAAGAAACTATAGAACTCAATACTACCATCAATAACAGACTTAACTGACATATATAGAATATTTAATCCTTCAATGAGCAAATACCTTTTCTTCTCAGCAGTACATGGGTCTTTCTCTAAAATAGACCATATAGTATGCAACAAGGCAACTCTTAGCAAATATAAAAAGTAGAGATACTATCATGTATTCTTTCAGATCATAATGGAGTGAACTTAGAAATCAATGATAAAATAAAAAATAAAAGCTACTCCAACACCTGGAGGCTAAATAATATGCTACTGAATGAACAATGGCTTGAAAAAGACATCAAGGAGAAGATTAAAATATTCTTAGATGTGAATGAGAACACAGATACAATGTATCAAATCTCTGGGACACTATTGTGTCCCAGAAGCAGTACTAAGAGAAAAGTTTATTGCATGGAGTTCATTCCTTAAAAGAAGAAAAATTCAACAAATGAATGACCTAACATTTCATCTCAAAGCCCTAGAAAAGAAGATCAAATCAACACCAAAAGCAGTTGAAGACAGGAAATAATTAAAATCAGACCTGAAATCAGTAAAATTGAAACAAAAGAAACATTTGAAAGAATTTATAAAACAAAAAGTTGTTTCTTTCAAAAAATAAATAAAATTGACCAAACCTTAGCCATGATAACAAAGAGAAGGAGAGAGAAAACTCAAATTACTAACATGCATGATGAAAAAGTAAATATCCACAGATACCATGGAAATACAGAAGATACTTAGAAATTATTTTGAAAACTCATACTCCAATAAAATAGAAAATATTGAAGACATCAACAAATTGTTAGTCATATGATTTGCCAAAATTGAGTCAGGATGATATAAACAAATTAAACAGATCAATTTTAAGCGATGAAATAGACGATGCCATCAGAAGTCTGCCAATCAGGAAGAGCCCAGGACTGGAAGGATACACAGCAGAGTTCTATAAGACCTTTATGGAAGAAATAACACAAATACTTTTAAATTATTTCGGGAATTAGAAAAAAAGGGAGCACTTCCAAACACATTCTATGAGGCCAATATCATCCTAATTCCAAAACCAGGCAGACACATCAGAGAAAGAAAACTTTAGACCAATATCTCTAATGAACATAGATGCAAAAATTCTCAATAGAATTCTGGCAAATCAAATGCAAAAACATCAAAAAGTTAGTACACCAGAATCAAGTGGGGTTGGGAATGCAATATATAGAAATTTCAATAAAGAGAAATCAATAAATGTAATCCATCATATCAATAGACTTAAAGATAAAAATCATATGCTCATCTCAATAGATGCAGAAAAAGCACTTGACAAAATATAGCACCCCTTCATGTTCAAAACACTAGAAAAACTAGGGATAATAGAAACATATCTCAACATGGTGAAAGCTATCTATGCTAAGCCCCAGGCCAACATCATTCTAAATGGAGAAAAATTGAAGACATTCCCTCTAAAAACTGGAGCAAGACACGATGCTCTCTTTCACCACTTCTGTTTAACACAGTTCTTCAAACACTGGCCAGAGAAATTAGACAACAGAAATTAAAGGGATACAGATAGGTAAAGAAGAACCTAAATTAGCACTATTTGTTGACAATATAATTCTATACCTAGAAGACCCAAAAATTTCCACCAGAAAATTTCTAGAACTAGTAAATGAATTCATCAAAATAGCAAGATACAAAATCAAGAATCAATAAATGGGATGGATTCAAACTAAAAAGCTTCTGCTCAGCAAAATAAACAATCAGTGAGGTGAGTAGAGAGCCTACTAATTGGGAACAAATTCTTACTACATGCATGTCAGATAGAGCACTAATCTCTAGAATATATAAAGAACTAAAAAATTTTAACACCAAAAATACAAATAACCCAATCAATAAATGGGCCAAGCAACTGAGCAGACACTTCTCAGAAGAGGATATACAATCAATCAACAAATATATCAAAAGTTGTTCAACATCTCTAGCAATTAAAGAAATGCAAATCAAAACAACTCTAAGATTTCATCTCACTCCAGTCAGAATGACAGCTATTAAGAGTACAAACAACATAAGTTTTGGTAAGAATGTGGGGGAAAAGGCATACTTAAACATTGCTGTTGGGACTGCAAATTGGTGCAGCCAATATGGAAAGCACTATGGAGAATCCTTGGAAAACTGGGAATAGAACCTCCATTTGACCCAGCTATCCCATTCCTCAGTCTGTCTGCAAAGGACTTAAAAACACATACTTCAGGGACAAAGGAACATCAATGTTTATAGCAGCACAATTCACAATAGCTAAACTGTAGAACTAACCTAGATGCCCTTCAGTAGATGAATGTATAAAGAAAATGTGGTATATATACATAATGGAATATTATTCTGCATTAAAAGAGAATAAAATCATGTCATTATCAGGTGAATGGATGAAGCTATAGAATATAATGCTAAGTGAAATTAGTCAATCCCCAAAAGCCAAATGCTAAATTATTTCTCTGATTTAAGGATTCTGATCCATAATGCGCTATGTGGGAGTGGGGAGTGGAATTGGAGGATTAAGTGTACTTACTCTAGATAGGGAAAAGGAGAAAGGGGGAGGGACAGGAAGGGAGGGGTGATAATGGTAGAAAAGATGGTGGAATGTGATGGTTATCTACACCCTAAGTACATGTAAAAAGACATGAAGGATGTGACTCTACTTTGTGTACAACCAGAGATATGAAAAAAATGTGTTCTATATGTGTAATATGAATTGTAATGCATCTGTTTTCAAATTTTTTTTTAAAAAAGAATAATAACATAGTTATTGACCTTCATATCCACCTATTCATATTACTATTAATATCAATGAACTGATTGAGCATATCATTGGGCATTATGTGGCAGACCATCTCATAAAATCATCAGAATTTCCCAAACTTCAGAGTTAACCATTTTTGCAGATGGTTGAGATATTTGTATGGAAAGTGTTTTCCCCTTTTTGATCCCCTGTCTCTAATTTTGGATCATCTGATGATGTCATAGCCTTGTGTGTCTGTGATATTTGAATTGATTACAGAGGAAAAAGAAACCATGGTAAAAGCATGCATATCAAACTTAAGGAAGAGCCTGCTGATTACACAGAAGAAAATTCCTATTTACATGCAAATATCTTTGTAATCAGCAGTGATAGGAAAGAAAACTTAAGAATCTAAAGCCTTTAGATTTATAAATGTTCTAACATTCTCTAAAACCCTATTTCAGGAAATTCTTCTGATATCAATGATAAAGCAAAGCTCATTTAACAAAAATTTAGCTATATTTTATGTGGAACAATGCATACTAATATGTTTTATTATTTTTTAAACTAATTAATACTATCTTTATTGACAACATAACTTTTACTAGACCAGAATACATTAAATGGTTTGAATAAATGCCTGAATTCCTGATTCCCACTTTATTTTTTAGCTTATTTTAATTAGTTATATATACTCACAGAATGCATTTTTGATTTATTATACACAATTGCAGCACAACTTTACATTTCTATGTTTGTACATGATGTCACATTGCACCAAATGTGCAGTCATACTTGTATCTAGGGTAATGATGTCCATCTCATTTCTCAGTGTAGTTCAGGCATTTTTCAGTAGTCTTAAACTGGATATTCTATGGTCAATCTTTGGGTCTCAAGACAATGATAATTTTTTAGTAATCTGTGCTTAAATCTTATTTTTGTTCTCTGTAAAAGGGGGATGATACTGACTATAGAGGTTATTCTTAGGTTTAATTAAAATAAAGTACATTTCAGTACCTGAGTGTTGGTATATAATTTAAATGTGCTCTAAGACATGCCATTTAACAAGAATCGATAATTCAGCCATACAGAAAAATGAAATTATGGCATTTGCTGGTAAATAGATAGAGTTGGAGACTATCAATCTAAGTGAAATAAGCAGATCCTCAAAATACCAATTCTGAATGTTCTCTCTGATATGCAGATGCTAACACTCAATAAAGGATGAAGGGTAAGAGAGAACAGAAATAATAGACAAAGGGGAATGAGATGGTGGATGGGAATCGGAAAGACAGAAGAATAAATTGCACATTACTTCCTATGTTCATATATAAATAGACTACCAGTGTAACTTCACATTATGTAGAACCACAGAATGGGAAGTTATACTCCATGTATGTATAGTAAGGCAAAAAAATTTTACTGTCATGTGTAACTAAAAAGAACAAATAAAAAAAATTGAAAACACGTGCCTATTGAATATGATTATTATTACTATTTTTTGATTAGCTTAATACAAGACCCCCAGTTCATACAGCGGTAAGTAAGTTTTAAAGGAAAATATTTTTATGCATATATATACAATTTTATAGGAAGTAGAGTACAGTAGGTAGTAAGCAACAATGTTGGCATATTTCAAGAACTACAAAAATTGGAAATTCATACAAATTTAGAAGTAAGGGACTTCTTACAATTAACACTGCATCAGAAAAATCCTCATTTGATCACTTTTCTAGTTTAAAGTTTGAAATCCAGAGAAATAATTCAGTTTCAATTTGTACTTGGGAGATCAATATGAATTCATTTGTTTGTCAAGTGATGTTATAAACGATCATTATTCTAAATTCCCTTGTTCCTAATCATATTACATGTGCATGGATTGAATAGCACCCTGACAAAATAGATCAGAAAAAAGTTTTGTTTTTTGTTTTTTGTTTTGTCTCATTTGGTTTGGTACTGGGAGTTGAATCCAGGGGAACTTTACCACTGAGTCTCATATTCAGTCCTTTTTATTTTTATTTTAAAATGGGGTTCCACTGAGCTGACCAGCCTGGATTTGAACTTCGGATCCTTCTGCTTCAGCCTCCCTAGTCACTGGGATTACAGATATGCAGCACCACTCACCCCCTGTTTAAGATCTTCAATCAAAGTGATACTACAGTGTGAAAATACTTAGAGGCAGGACAGCAGTTCTCAAAGAGTAGTTCATGGACCTTTTAGAAAAACTGTAGGGTAAACTTTTTTTTTTTTTCAAAATAATGCTAGCTTCAACAAATATTTCTGGAAATTCTATATCTGCATAAATTTAGATACTTATCATAAATTATATACTCAGGTTAATTCCAAGTAGATCATAGAACTAAATGAAAGAGCTAAAATTGTCAAATTTTTAGAAGAAAAAGTGAAGAGTAAATCTGAGTGAACTTGGACAAAGCAGTGGTTTTTTAGATACAACACTAAAAGCATAAATCATAAAAAAGAAGATTGTTAAATTGAACTTAGTATAAATTCTAGAAATTTGTACTTTAAAATACACCACTACGGATGCAGAATAGCAAAGCTCAAACAGAGAAAAATCTCTGCAAATCAGATCTCACAAAGTGATCATATCAGGTTCTTCAGAAAAAGAGGATAAAGTTCATATACATAGAGGAAAAAAATTAAGGAACTATTTTATGTGATTATGGAGGTTAGCTAAGGCCAAAATCTGCAGAATGTGCTAGAGAATGGAAAGAAATTGCAATCTGAGTCCACAGGCAGTTAGCCAGTTAGCAGGACTCCTTGTTGTTAGTTCTGTTAAGGCCTTCAACTGATAAAATGAAGTCCATTTACATCCTGGAGGGCAGTCTGTTTACAATCCATCAATTTAAATGTTAATCTCATTCAAAAACACCTTCACAGAAACATTCAGAATAATGTTTGATCAAATAACTAAATAGCAGTGGTTCAGGCAAGTTGACAAATAAATATACCCGTCATGACTTTTGCTCAGGATATATAAAGAACACTTACAACCCAATTTTAAAAAGGGACTTGCTTGTGGTTTGAATACTTTTTTTGGGGGGGTGGGTACTAGGGATTGAACTCAGGGACACTCAACCACTGAGCCACCTCCTCAGCCCTGTTTTGTATTTTATTTAGAGACAGGATTCTCACTGAGTTGCTTAGCACCTTGCTTTTTCTTAGACTGACTTTGATCTTGTGATCCTCCTTTCTCAGCCTCCCAAGCCTCTTGGATTATAGATATGCAACACCACACCCAGTTTAAATAGATATTTTTCTTAAAAATATATCTGACTGAATAATAAGTACATGAAAAGATGCTCAACTTCATTAGTATTTATGGAAACATAACAACAAAATAAGAAACCACTGTGCATCCATGGTACTGTCTAAAATAAACAAGACAATGATAAGTTTTGGTGACAACCTTCAAACATTGCTGGTGGAAATGAAAAGGTGCAGTTACTGTGGAAAATGGCTTGGCAGTTCCTTGAAATATTAAAAATAGATTTACTAACGACCTGACAATTGTACTCCCAGAAAATCATAGCACATATCCAAAAATATCTTATGAGTTTATGTTCATAGTGTAATTATTCATAAATGTCAAAAAGCTAAAAAAAAGTCCTTAGGTCCAACAACTGATAACAAAATGTTATATATCCATATGATGAAATATTATTTGGCAAAATAAGAAATGGGGCTGGAGATGTGGCTCAAGCTGTAGCATGCTCGCCTGGCATGCGAAGGGCACTGGGTTCGATCCTCAGCAGCACATAAAAATAAAATAAAGATGTTGTGTCCACCGAAAACTAAAAAAAATAAATATTAAAAAAGTTCTCTCTCTCTCTCTCTCTCTCAAAAAAAAAAAAAATAAGGAATGAAGGACTGACACATGCTACAACACAATAAGTGAAAGAAGCCAGTTATAAAAGGCTACTTCCCTTATGATGCTAGTTATATATAAAGTGTTCAGAATATGCAAATACCTACAAAAGCTAGATTAGTAGTTACAAGGTGCTGTGGGAGGATTGACAGATAATGGCACAGAGTTTTCTTTTCATTGATGAAAATGATCTGAAATTAGATTATAGTAATTACTATATAACAGTGAATGTAAGAAATATTGAATTTTATAATTTAAACAAGTGAGTGTTGCAGTAGGTAAATCATATATCTACATGCTTTTAAAATAATACTAATATGTCATTACCCTTTTCTCTTATTCTTTTACAAATATTCAGTGCAATTTTTCAGAAGCTACATAACCCATGATATCTCCACATATTAACACTACAGCAGAAATTATAATCCAGATACCTTGTATTAAACCAAATATTTTTAAAAATTGCAAAAAGTAAAACAATGACTTAAATTACTTTTTTATAAAGTGCTGCTTTTTGTTAACATGTATTTTGTTGTTATACTTTAGTAAATAACTATGTTTAAAATGTTCTGAGTTTCAGTTTCCAATATAGTAAATATCTTAAAGATGCAATTTGCATAAACAAACGCTCTATGAAGTTCTCAATGACTAAGACTATGAGGGAATCCTGGAAGCCAAATGAGACAAATTCTCTGTCTGGGAATGACTAAAGAGTAATGAGCAAACACATAAATGGCAGAGATGGCCAGTGCAAGAGTCAGCTCTCAATTCCACATGCTGTGACCGGAAGGTGAGTCTACATTATATATAGGAAAGTCCTCTGTTTTATATACTGTGATGCATAAATGGTGCTGTGACATTTTCTGATGATTACAGGCACATGAAATAAGAAAAAGGAAATTATTTTTAGTTTTTGTTTTGTTTTGACTTAGTAAATGATCACAAAGGAAACTGAGCAAAGAGATTGCCATTTTTCAGAGACATCTTTGTCTCTGCAAAGTCTCTCCACGAAATAATTAATGATAATGAAGCACTTTGAAAATGAATTCATGCTATAGTTGTCTTTAGTGATCAAAGTTAGCTCTGCTTATAAACATACCAAAGAAACTTATTTCAAAGACAGCAAGGAACTCCAGTTAAGGGGAGGCTTTTGATGAGAAACTCTGAGTATTAAATTCAGTTCTACAAACACTCAGCTAAGAAAAAAATAGTCAGGAATGTGCCATACACAGAAAGACAGAGCAGAGGACAGACAAACTGTGGTGCTTCCTAGCATTTGTTACTCTTTACTAGTATAGAATTCTAGGCAAATTCTCATAAAATTCTGATGAAAAATTTAAATCTAGGTTTGATTCTGCCTCTTAAAAACTTATTTAATCTCTTTCTGCCACCATTTCCCAGGCTGTGAATTGACAAAAATAATGGAAATCTCTTAAGTAGGGTAGGAGAATTAAATGAAAAACTGCCATTCAATAATAATATTTAGCTTTCTCTATGTTCCCCTTTCTAATACATAGCTAGATGAATCAAGGCAGAGAAGATCAGCAGCTTTAAGAAGGTGATACTACAGCTATTAACACAAGCCGGCACAGTTATTATTTAAATCTGATTTCAAATACTCTGACCTACTTTACTACTCAACACGTTATTTGTGAAGTGGAAAGAGCTGTACAAATATAAACTGTTCTGGTTATAAAAGTAAAATAAAATTAAAAGGCACTTTGTGAAATTTAAGAATCATAAAATTATATGACTAGAAAGGTCTCCTAATAGCTGTTTCAGAGCTGCACTCAGGCCATCTGCAACAGTTATCATTCGACTATTTCCAAGAAAAAAAAATTCAATTTCCAGCATTTAACAACAACAATAATCTTTTTATTGCCTTTTTTTCTTATTTTTTAAATAAAAATTAAGATTGCTACCACTAGGGTATAATATTCTCAAGTCATATTTCCTTATACTTGATCCAAGGTCATTTCATTTAGTAATATTGTGTAAGTTGAAATCTGTCTTTTCCTTGTGATGTCTCAAGACTCATTGTCCATGCAGGAGCAACACTATTTGCTATTCAATGAGACAAAATCTCTAACAAAGGCAAAACGACCATTCTCCATCAGGAATTAAAATATTCTATATACCTGGTTTTGCCTCGTGGAATTGAATGGCTTTGAGACAGTTATTAAGTAAGTCAGGAGGGAAGGTATATGATCCTGGGAATATGCTACCAAACAAATCATTGATTCTGTTGAAATTGGGTGTGCACATGGAGAGCTCCAACAGCGGCTTTTTCATGGCATATCAATATTTTATTCATTAGTTAATTAGTCAATCGATTTGGGTCTTACTAAATGGCTAAAGTAGGCCTTGAACTTGAAAATTTCCTATCTCATCCTCCTAAGTTCCAGGACTTATAGGCAAGCGTGTCAGTGTTTTATAAAAGTAAAAGTTCAATTAGTTCATAGTAATATAGTTGAAGCATTTTTTATAAAAAAAATTCCATTTCTCCCATAAACTGAAAATCTGGTCATTTTATGACTGCATAACAGGAAGGCAACCAATATCTGGAGCTGAGTTAGGACTGTTATCTTTGCTTGCAGTGACTTCTCTAAGTTATGTCATCCATTCACTTGAAGGTCTTCAAAATCTGCTACCTTCAAATTTCATTGTGCAAAAGCACCAGAAGAAGCACTTATTAAATGCAGATTTTTAAGTTTGGTGCAAAACACATTGCCGGTCCTCTACATGGGCATATCTACTAGACCATTTCCATCTCACTACTTTTTTCTTGAGATGTTTTTTTTGGGGGGTGAATGGGTGGGTGGGTTTAACAGGGATTGAACTCAGGGGCACTCGACCACTGAGCCATATCCCCAGCCCTATTTTATTTAGAGACAAGGTCTCACTGAGTTGTTTTGGTGATTTTTTTTAAAGATTTATTTATGGGCAATTTTATTTGATTTTAGCATATTTGACATTTTAGTCATGTGATTGATCTCTATCTTTATAAAAAGGTCACATTGCCAGAAATATGGTTTCTTAGTAATAAGTATTAAATTATGGCATGCTGCATTATTCTCAATTCTGAAAGCACTTAAATACCTCTATTTTTTGCCATATTTTGTATTTGTATTTTTTCTTTTTAACAATGTTATCATACTTTAAATTATATATTTATATATAAATCCATTCTCATGATAAAAACAATAGATATATATTGCATCAAGGGAAATTTTCATCTAAGCCACACTTCTATTTTTTTCCCAAATTAACTCCAGTTATTAAGCCTGCTGCTTTCACAATTTTTGTTTCTTAAAGTCATTGATTGAGTTTTCTTTTCTTTTGATTTTTTAGTATTAAAATGTAAACCTTCAGACTTCAGACTTTTTAGAAGTGAATTTACACACATCTAGTTGAAGAATTACATGGAATTTTTGAAAGTTTAAAATATGAAAAAGAAACAAAATTGCCTAAACTTACCAATTTTCACTATTTATAGCTAATATCACTTAATAGTACCATTTCCAGTCTTCATTTTTCATGAATAGTCTATCCTAAAAATGAGCCAATGATTATATGTATACTATCTGCATTATGTATTAAAACAATATACTTTTTGAAAACCTACTTATGTATCCAAAAGGTGAAGTTCTACTACACATGCACTTAGGTGTTCTCCATAAAACAATCTCACTTGCTACTTTGTGGTCAATTCTTCCGTCCAACTAATATACTGCATTGGGTCTATTAGTTTATGCTTAGTGTTTAATATTTTCTCATTTACATATGGACATATTCTCCAGTTTGTTCTCTACATTTTCATTTTACTGTTTGTTTTGGAGATCTAGCCATGTTAATACATCTGATTCATTTCTTTTAATGTTCAACACACTGTATTTACATTCCTCTACTGGAATAAAAGGAAAAGAGGTATAGATACAAAAAGTAAATCGTAATTTAATTAAAAATCTGCCTACCTCATAATCCAGCATCTAGATTTAAATAACATATTGCCGACTATCCATAAGTGAAAAATGACATTGTACAGTTTCCCCAATCTCTATTTGTAGGATAGAGTGTCTCATCATTTCCCTACATTTATGCAAACGTTTGATATAGTCAGATGTGTTAAGTCTGAAAGGAGGTAATGGGTAAAAATAGCATGCATTATTATTTTAATTTGCATTTCTCTATTTTCTCCAACATTATATTGCCTGGCTTACAAGAAATCTGTTTTAATTGCATATTTGTCGTGTTTATTTCTTGTTGTGAATTTGCTGTTTGTATCTTAACCTATTCTTCTTTACTTCTTATTGATTTGAAAACTTAATTTTCATGCATATTTTTATAATTACATATGTTGGTCACATCTCATACAAGACTATTGCTCATCTTTTAATATTGTTGATAGTGTTTTTCTAGTACAATTTAGTTTTTAATTTTCTTGTAATCAAATTAATCTAAAGCTTGATTTTTTAATCTTTTAAGAAACACTGTTCTACTGAGTTATGAATCTGTGTGTGTGTGTGTGTGTGTGTGTGTGTGTGTGTGTGTGTAGATTGCTTTTTTAATAAAAGGAGATTGAAAAATAATGTAGAGCAGTTTTAAGTTCACAGCAAAATTGAGCAGATCTCAGAGAGGTTTTTCATGGAGGACATGTTTTTTTCTCAAACAGGCATAGACTCTTCTCTTATTAATATCTTCCACCACAGTGGCACATTTGTTACCATTCAGGAGACTATTTTGAAACATCATTATCACAAAAGTCTGTAGTTTATTTTAGAGTTAGTTCTTAGTGTTGAATATTTATTTTTGTACATACATTTTGTATGTTCATAAGTTTTATCCTCCTTTGAGAAAATACAAAAGAGTGCAATTGCTGGATTGTATCATAAGAATTTTGGAAGACACTGCAAAACTGTCTTTCAAAATGACGGTACCATTTTGCATTGCCACCGGCAATGCTGAGCCTTCTTGTTTCTCCACATCCTTGCTAGCATTGGTTTTGCCAGTGTTCTCCTTTTATGTGCTGTGCATCATCTTTTCATATGCAAATTGTCATCTGTATATCATTTTTAGTAAAGGGTCTGCTAAGGTTTTGATAAAATTTTATTCATATTAAATTTAAGATTTGTGGCTTAATAAACTCTGTATCTTGGGAAATGTTCTGTATGTATTTGAGAAGAATGTGTACTCTGCTGAGGTTGGCTGGAATGTTCTCTGTGTGCCTATAGCTCCACTTATGTAAATTGCATAAAGTCCAGTGTTTCCATATACATCTTCTACCCTCATAATATATATTTTTTAAAGTAAAAATAGGGTACAAAGTCATCTACTGTTTTAATCAGCTTGTTCCCCACTGTAACCAAAAGACTTGACAAGAACAACTAGAGGAGG
This sequence comes from Ictidomys tridecemlineatus, assembly GCF_052094955.1. Taxonomy (NCBI): domain Eukaryota; kingdom Metazoa; phylum Chordata; class Mammalia; order Rodentia; family Sciuridae; genus Ictidomys; species Ictidomys tridecemlineatus. The sequence goes on along the minus strand of NC_135482.1, from coordinate 42,103,182 downwards.
AAAAGTTTATTTGGGGGCTCAAAGTTTCAGAGGTCTCAGTCCATATAGAAGGGGGGCTCCATTCCTTGGAGCTCAAGATGAGGCAGAATACCATGGCAGAATGGTATGGTAGAGGAAAGCAGCTCAGGACATGATCAGGAAGCAATGAAAGACTAAAATATATACACCAAAGGCTCACCCCCAGAGACCTGCCTTCTCTTGCAACACCCAACCTGTCTAAAAATTACTATTCAGTTAATCCTTATAAGAGAATTAACTCACTGATTGGGTTATGGCTTTCATATCCCAATCATTTCATCCCTAAACCCTTCTGAAATTATCACACACATGAGCTTTCAGGGGACACATATCTAAACCATAGCATCTGTTAGAATTGCATTCTTGTTTATTTCTCTCTTTATATCTACAAATATTTGCTCTATATATTTAGGTTGGATGCATATATATTCACAGTTAAATTCTGTTGATGAATTGACCACTTAATTATTATTTAAGAATCTTCTTTGTCTACTCTTTATGCTTTTATTTAAAGTTTAGTTCATTTGATATAATTTGTGCTCTATTTGTGCTCTTTTTGTTTTTAGTTTTAATTAGTATGAAATATCTTTTTCCATCATTTTACTTTCAGCCTATGTGTGTCCTTAAAGCTGAAGCAAATCTCTTCTAGATAGCATACAAATGGTTTTAGTTCTTTTTTTTTTTTTTTTTTTTTTTTTTGTTATTTTGTTGTTGTTGTTCTGGGAATTGAGCCCAGTGATGCTCAACCACTGAGCCATATCTCCAGCCCTATTTTTTTTTTTTTATTTGAAACAGGGTCTCACAAAGTTGCTTATGGCCTCACTCAGTGGTTGAGGCTGACTTTGAAATTACGACCCTCTCCTTCAGCCTCCAGAGCCCCTGGAATTACAGGTGTGCACAAGGCATCCCACTTTGTTTTGTAATACTTTGAACTGCTCTATGTGTTTTGATTAGATAACCCAATTCATTTACATTAAAAGTCATTTTGGCTAGGCAAGGACTTATTATCATTTGCTAACTGTTTTCTGGCATTTTCACAAATACAGCAATCATTTTGTCTTCTTTTTGTTTTTCATTCTCATTTGATAATTTTCTATAGTAACATGCTTTTCTTCTTTTCTTCTGGTCTTTTGTGTATCTTTCCTAGGTTTTTTTGTTCTGCGGTTACTATGAGGCTTACAGAAAATAGAGTAGTAATGACCTCTTTTAAGTTGATAGGTTAATTTTGATCATATACAAATCTCTACACTCCCTCTCTCCACATTTTATGTTTCTGATGTGACAAGTCACAACTTTTTATATTGTATGTTAACAAATTATTATATCTATAGCTGTTTTTAATATTTTGTCTTTCAACCTGCATATTAGTTTTAAGTGATTAACATAATACTATTAGAGTATTTGATTATTATGAATTTGACTATATATTTACCTTTACACAATTGAGTTTTATACTTTTATGTTTTCTATTCTATTAACATCTATACCCGTTAGTAATTTTTTAGAGCTTAGTATAGCCTGCTATGACTATAGGATGTTTTTTTTGTAAGCCTCAGATTAACAGCAGAGAAAAAGCCTATACAGTAGATGAATAAAAGATGAAGAGAATAGAATCAAGCATATTACTTCAGAAACTTTACTAGCTTTTGTTTTGTCCAGAAAAGTTCTTATATCTTGTTTCTTTCTGGAGGACAAGATTTTCCCTGTAAAGTAGTCCTGGTTGGCAGTTCATTTTTTTTTCCCCAGCACTTTTGATATATCATCCCATTCTTTCCTGACCTGTGACTTTTCTGCTGAAAAATATGTTGATAGTCATATGGAGGTTCCTTGTATTCAATGAGCCCTTTTCTCTTGCTATTTTCAAATTTCTGTCTTTTAGTTTTGAAAGTTTTATAATAATGTACCTTTACAAAATCATCTCTGGTTTGAGCCAGATTAGAAATTTGAGCTTCATGTACCTGAATATCTTTATATATCTGTAGAATCTGGACATTTTCAGCCATTATTTCTTGTGACATTTAAAGTTTTTTTTTGTGTGTGTGTGTTGTTGTTGTTCATTTATTTGTTTATTTTGTCTTTGATTCTTCTTTTTTATTTCTGTAGCTTGAATATTCCTAAGGATTTTTTTTTTTTTTTTTTTTTTTTTTTTTTTTTTTTACATTTATCCTATTTGGTGTTTTCTGAACTTCCTGAGCCTGGGAATTAGTGTCTGACATTAAATTCGGGAAAATTCTCAGTCATGATTTTTTCAAATATTTTGTTTGTTCTTTTCTCTTTTTATTTTCCTTCCGAATACATATATTTTGTTCTCCTTCCAATTACATCTTTTGTGGCTCCACAGTTGTTTCATAATTTTTTTCAGTTTTCTTTTTTTCCTTTTGCTTTTCAGTTTTGAAAATTTTCTACTGAGACATTATCAGGCTCAGATAGTCTTTACTCAATCATGTTCAACCCACTAATAAGCTTATCAAAGTCATTCTACATTTCTGTTTCAATGATTTTAGTCTATTTTTTCCCCAGTACTGATGATTTAACACAGGGCCTCACATAAACTGGGCAATCTCTCTACCACTGAGCTACACCTCCAGTCCTTTTAAACTTTATTTTGAAACAAAGTCTTGCTAAGTCACCCAGGCAAGCCTTAAATTTGTGATCCTCCTGCTTAGTCTCTGTACAGCTAGGATTACAGGTATGTAATACTATGCCTGGTTTTCTAATACTTCTTTTTTGATCCTTTCTTAGATTTTCTATCTCTGTTCTTGTATCACTCCTCTGTTCTTGCATGTTGGGTACTTTATTCAATAGAACCCTTAACATTCATCTTAAAATTCTGACATTTTCAAAATCTCTTCCATATTGAATCTGGTTCTGATGTGTGCTCTGTCCCTTAATATGTTTTCTTTTGCATTTTAATAAAATCTCTTGTACTTTTTTTTCTTGATATTTGGCCATAATGTCCCAGGTAAATAGACCTTTAGTAATGTAACGATAAAGTGTGGGAAGAGAAGTAATACCCTGGTTAGGGATCAGTCTTTGGGTGAATTGGTATCTTCAATGATGAACTTCAGAAGTGCTTCTTAGTCCCCCATCCATAGAGGGGACCTTGTGGCTAGGGGCTCTGGAGTTGTGCGTTTTCCTTCCTCCAGGTCACAATGACTCTGTTAAGGTCTCAGTAATGTGAACTCTGGTCAGACAGTCTCTCCTGAGTTCATGCCTGATTAAGAACAACAGAATGCTTAGATTACCTCAAAACATTCCCTTTATTCTTCCCCACTGGGTGAAGCACAGGGGGATTTTTTTCTAATATGCATGGTGAGAACTTGGAAGAGCTCCAGGGGATAAAATTTTAATATGTGTGGTCTCTCATTTTTCCATGATTGGGTGCCCTTGGAAATTTGTCTCTCAGGCTGGTTTATATGTCATCCATCAATCTGTAATTACTATTCAGATTTCCCTACCTAAGAACTAGGTAGTTTACCTGCAGAAGTTTCTAATAGTGAATTTCTGCTCCATAAGTTGTGATTCTCTATTTTTATATTGAATTTTCCAGTTTTGGGGTCAGCAGTTTATCCCATGATCTCCTATGGCTCTAGGAAGAGTGCTTAATTTTTCAGTTTATTTAGCTTTTTATTTGTTGCTAGGATGGAGTAGTGAACTTCAAGCTACTTATATGTCAGAGATTTCTATTTCTTGAACATAATCTCTGTATCTAAAAGTGTAATTTAATATATATGTATATATATATATACACATATATATTAAGTGATGAAATTTTCTTTTTGAAATAAACTAAGCAATATTGACTGACTTTCTCTTAAAAGTGTTATATTGGCATTCACTCATATTCATATAATTGATTTTAAAGTTAATTTTTTTCAATAGTTCTGAACTACCAACTATGCCATACATTAAGAACTGATACATATCTGTTTGCTTCAGTAGTTTGTTTTCCCACTACATTTGTCTAATCCTTCACAAAGAACAAAGATGTACAGGGAATATACGTGTTAATACTTCTTGTTAATTAGTAAGTATCCTCTCCTCCACTGAAGAGTTTAATTTTGAAAAGTCAGTATTATTATGCCTTTACAATTTTATGGGAAATCTAGAACACATTTTTTAAGTTCAATGAACTCTCTTTCAGTTAATTTTGTAGATTTCCTGAAATTAGAGTTAAATTCAAGATAATATATTCAGAATATTGATGTTTAAACTATTTAAACATGATATTATTCACCCATTTATCCATCAAGTCCTATCTTCATTAATGTCCTTCAATAGCAATTTATGCTTTTATCAGCAAAGGATCTGCATATATTTATGTTATAACTTTTTAAATTTACTCGTAAACACTATAAGGTCTATATACTGTTTTCTCAATCTATTTGATTTCCAAATTAGTTATTATACCCTTTAAATATTAGCCTTGAACTCAAATTAGATAACTTCTTTAAAAGTCATATCATTTTACAAATGTCATAACATTTTACCTATATATGCAATTTTTCTGTTATTTATTCAATAAATAGTCTAATTTTTAAAATTATATGCATGACACTTAATACCTGCTCAAATGAACATAACAATGAAGCCTAAATATTTTTAGTGATCCATTTCTTAAGTAAATAAGCAAGTAGATGGGCAGAATTTCTCCTAGTGCTGCTAATTAACTTCCTTTCAATCAAAGAATGACTGAAACAGTGAATTTGGCTAAGGTCTTGCTACTTATTCTCCCAGGGAGATAAAGAAATAACTGATGGTTCTTCTTAGTAAGAACCATCTTCTGAGAATAGAGGAGATTTCCTCAGCACAATAATGATAAGTTATTGATTTAAGAGGATGAAAGTTACCTCTGTAATCCAGATTTTTCTTAATATAGATTGAATTCTAGCATTCTATCAAAAAAAAGGAAAAAGCAGCTTTACATGTATGAAGACATGAATTGGTGTGAGCATATTTTATACACAAACAGAGATATGAAAAATTGTGTTCTATATGTGTAATAAGAATTGTGATGCATTCTGCTGTCATGTATTTAAAAAATAAAAGCAATTTTTTTTAAAAAAAAAAAAGAAGGAAAAAGTAGCTTTATTAAGTGAACAGGAAAGTTGATGAAGCTAACTTCTGTCATAAATGAGCTCAGAGTTAAGCACTGCGTACAGACTAGAGCCTTTATAGTACAATAAGTGCTCTATGTCAATGCACTGGGTGCTCTGAGCACACAAAGAAGATCTCTGTGCAAATTTGAGCAAATCTAAGCAACTATCATAAAATATAACCACTGGGCTATGCGTTGAGTGGTTCATAGCAGTTAGTTGCAGAAGGAGTGGGGTGGTAATACAGAATAACTTACACAGAAGAAAGAGCCAATACAACCTGCAAGTGTAAGAAATGAAAGGTGTACTCTAGGAGAGCGATTGTTTAAACTAGATACATACAAGGGAATGACTGGATAATAAATATGAAAGATAACTGGTAGGGATGTTGTATCATGGATACTTTTTAAAGATGCCATGTCAAGGGATCTTTTCTAAAGATACAAATCTCACAACAAAGTTTGTATGAATTCGTTGTCCTAAGTTTAATATAAAAAGGTATACTCTTACTTAGTCCTTATTGAGACTTTACCCTTAGTTACTAAATTGAGTATTTAACAAATATGGTATACAAAGATTTTATTTTGATAATGTCACTGGTCATATATTCTATTACCTAAAGTAGTCATGTTAAAGGACTCTTTGGAATTTCATGCAACTGTAGACAGGCTCATACATTTAAAGGTATGCCTATCTTTTGAATAAATGACACCATAATTCTTGATGAATGGTTATGAGAGATTTCTATTTCTGCCTGCTTTTAAGTTTCACTAAATTCATTGAAAAAGATATTTTACAGCACACTTCTTTGTTCAAAACACAATGCGAAGGTACCTAACAAAACCCATGTCAATATCCCCACTGCCATAAAAGTTTACACTCCTCAAATGCTCACTTGTTCTATTGCTTTGGTCCTTTAATAAAATAAATTATAACATGACAATTTTTTAAAAAATTGAATTGTGTTTCAATCTCTATTTCTAGTCTATCTACTTAATCAAGTAGAAATGAAAACAAAATACTAAAAATGAAAACAACCAAAACCAAAGTAAAACTTTACTTTTTGCTTTCTTTGCTCCTTTTTAAAAGTGAAAGTTCCTTTTAATAAATTTTAGATAGTTCAAGTTCGAATTTTTTAAATTGCCAATTGATCACAATATTCAATCTTCTAAATACGTGATCATCATGTATTTTTGAAAAGATACATCTCTGGTTGAATTAGTAGCCTCCTGAAGATTTAAAGAAAACATTATTCAAATTATGAGATATATTTTAATCCAAAGGGAGCAAAAAAGAAACTCATGAAAGTAAATCTATTTTTTTTCATTTTTCCATTGTTAAGGTTATATTAAATTCATATTGGCAAAGTTCTTTGTCTAATGTTTTAATCAAGTTGTTTCACCTAACATTTCACAATTTTGTGATTGAGAATTGCCAGTGATCTCAGAGATTCCTCAATATATTATTTGATTTTATAATATAGTTTTAAAATCTTGAGTCTTGACTTTTACTTTTTAGTTATCATGTATAAAAAGATCCAAGTAGATTTTCTTCACCTGGCGCCATGGCATAAACCTACAATCCCAATAACTCAGGAGGCTGAGGTAGGAGGATCATAAATTTGAGGCCAACCTCAGCAGTTTAGTGAGACCCTGTCTCAAAAAGTAAAAAAGACTGTAGGTCGTTGGTAAAATATCCCTGGACTCAATCGCCAGGAACTTCACCTACTCCACTTTCCCCAAAAAAGATTTATCCCCTTTTCTATTACTTCTGGGGAACCATTGTTTATAGCAAAATTTGTGCAATTCCATCTTTCGAAGATAAGAGGACAATTTTGCAAAAGTAGAATAGTAAAGATTTGTGATGCTCCTTTTTGTTTTCAAAGCTTTGTAGGAGACCATGGAAAGATAAAATCCATATCATAAATGCTCACAAACTGAGTTTTCAAAGTGTAGAACAAAAATGTTTGAGATAGCACATCTTAAGTCAACATAGATACCAACCCCTAAAACACAGGGTGACCCTCTGATTCTTTGTTTATGGATCTTTGTACTAAAGACCATTTGGACAAACAAAGCTATGTTGCAGTTGGTTACAAATTGTCCAGTCCCTGATGTATAGTGAGCTGTTCTCTACCAGATAGAATGCATGTTTACAATACTCAATTAATACATCTGGCTGACTTTAATTGCATTAGCTTTGTCGCACCAGAGGTGGCATAACTTTCATGTGAGATAATTAGGTTTGCTCAATTTAAACAGACACATTAATGCAGCTCAGCAAGGCTCAATTAAATCTGTTTTCAAAGCAAAATCACAATGCGAGGCATTGTGGGTAATGTTATGCAAATTGTAATATTGGCAGAGAAACTGAGTAAGGTTTCAGCAGTGCCTATTGGCACAAAATGTATTTCTCCATTTGGAATATTGAGGCAAAATCAGCAAGATGCCTGTGTTGTAATTTCTGTTTTTTTAGGGTTTATCAAAGTGATACAGCTGTTGACCTAGTCAAATGAATTGTTCTGTCACTTTGGTTTTGTTAATTTTCAAAGTTTTATTATAATCAACATATGTATGGTTTCAAAATCTAAACACAATTTGCCCCTCTCCTAGGTGCCAGCCATAATTAAAGATCCGTCTACTTCATTATGCCTCCATTTCCAATAGGGATGTTTTGTGGTAAAAAGGGTAGTCCATATCTAACTACTGAAATATTTGAAGGGGCCCATTTTCAATGGGTGGCAGCTTCTAATTGCTTATAAGAGTCTGTTTAGGTGGGACATAACTTGTCCCTTGAGGCAAATATCAACATTCTCACTTGAAATATGTGAATTTTACTAAATTAACCACTATATGCCAAAATCATAATTTTCACTGATTTTATGATTGGAATGTGTACTATAAGAAGACACTAATTTTAATCAAACTTTCTACACTTTTAATAAATTAGAAATTAACATTAAATTATGTGAAGTCTAATGTTTGATTGTAAGGAATTCTCTCCATGAATCACATAATACATATATACAAACTTTTAAATAAATAAAGATATATAAAAATTTGTAATAATATATGTATTAAAATGCAAAATATACATTATATAGTATATATTTATAATATATGTATGTATATGTACACTTATACAAAATTAGTTCTGTGAGTAATGTTACCAAATCCTCTCTATGCATACACCATTACATAGAATGTCACATAGGGAGTTTTGATCATATTTGGTATCCTTTTCTTCTAACTATGAAAATATATTAAAAAATACAGTTGATAAAACACCTTTAATGTTTATTTTAAATAATACACAAATATTTATTAGGAATATTTCACAATGTCTTTCTATGTTTCTGAAGAATTATTACATTATTTTAGATTAGGCAGTATCAGTGCAGAGATGTTATCAAATGCATATTATGTCAGGATGTAAGTTTGATAGATATAAAGAGATCAATGTGATACAGTAATGTTTGAAGTTGGGGATATGATAAATAAACAGGGACCTAGTGAATAGTTTTATATCTATTTTATAAATTTACTGTAGAGTTTATATATTTTTATGTGTAGAATCATAGAAAAATGAAACTTTAAAAATGTAGTAATGTATATTTGACTTTGATTTTATTTACATGAGATTGAAAATCTGAACAAAATTAGATAATCCTTATTCTTAAATGATATATAAAAAGAGATTTATACTAAAGAATTAATTTAGATATTAGTTTTCAAAGAATTGATGCTTGATATTAGCAGTTATTAATATTTTGAATTTGTATAAATTGGCAATATTGGTATGTTGATATAAAATTATTGCAACATACTTGAAAGATTCTATATTATAAAAATATTGATAAATTTATAATAATAATAGCAGAAAGATAGTTAAGGGATTTTCATTTTGGTCTGAATAGAGTCCGTATAAGTATATGCTAACACCACTAAAACTCAAGCTAATGAAACATCACACTATCCTCCTCTCTCTCTCTCTCTCTCTCTCTCTCTCTCTCTCTATATATATATATATATATATATATATATATATATATATATATGTTATATGTCAATCAAAAACAATGAAACAGACAAGAAAAGCCTTATAGTTCTAATGTTGTAGTTTGTGTTGTTATTGGTGGTGGTGGTACTAGTGTATTTTTTTGTTTTGGGTTTTGTTTAAATTTTAAAATTCAATTCATGAATTTCTTTATTGGCTACAAGGTAAAGGGCAGTTTGTTTGATGTTGGGATATTACAGTGAGTCTGAATCCATGCCCTCAAGGAATTTATAGTGTGCATCTGAGATTTTTTAACTGATTAATTTTGAGATAAACACTTGCATGGAGCTGTAAAAAATAATACAGAGATATTTCATATACCTTCATTAGTGGTAGTGTCATATATGACTCTAGTACAATATTAAAATTGGTAAATTAACCATACCTCATATTTTATCAATTTTGTAAGTAATGTATTTATGTGTAGACATATATTTAGTCCTCGGTAATTTTAGCACATACATAGATTCATATGACATCAGTTAAAATACTGCACCGTGCTCACTTCAGCACATATATACTAAAATTAGAATAATTCATAGATTATCATTGCCCCTGTGCAAGAATTCGTGAAGTATTCCATATTTAATAAAATAAAATAAAATATAAAACAATTCCAGCAGACTTAAGTTTATTGATAGAAAGGTTTTAAAAGTACTGTTACTTAAACAATTAAGAAAAACAATTTCTATATACATCTCAGGACTCACAAAATATCAAAAGAAAATAGGATAGAACATTTAAGTGCAGTTCATATTTGATGGACTGAGACAGAACAAAATATGGTTTCCTTTCTCATTTCTGAATGGTGATTTCAGTTACTTTAAATATCCCTGCTCTATTGTGTTTTCTAGTGATCTTTTCTATTGATTTATCTATTAGCTCTTTACTGTATGCTCACGGTGTATCAAGTATAATACTAGTTTTTTGTATAGAATTAATAATTATCTAGCACAATGAACTGATATTAATAATCACAAAGCTATAATCAGTAATCAGTATCATAGGTACATGAGAGTCTACAATCAGTGAGTTATGTTAATCCTGGGGTCAAAGGGAATTTTTCTTGCATCAAATTATTTCATATAGGATGCAAATAATGAGACACAGTACAAGTGAAGAATAGGAAAATACATTCACACTGTAAGATAGGAAGTATTAGACACATTCAAGAGATGGAAAGAGCTCCTTTATATCTATATGGTAGAAGAATAAAATGGCGATCTACTGTGTAAAAATGAATGTAAATTCTGGAAGCATGTAAAAAGAAAATTGCCTCATAGTTGGATTTTATAGCTTTCAAAGCAATTACCCAGTCATATCTCATTTGAACCCACATATTCAATAGCTGGGCATACATTTATTGAGAACATACCATTTTACATTGTGTTAATCTGAGTAATATAGCTGGTGGAGAGTGTTCTCTGTGTTAGATGAATGCAAATTAGATTTTAACCCTAAGCTATTTTAAACTCAATTACCAAGAATGGTTCAATTTCTGAGATTTCAGAGAAAAATACATCATAGTAGAAGCAAATACTCCCTAAGGATTTGTTTAGAGAGAATTCTCATTTAATATTTTGAGATTTAGCAATTGTGGAAGTGGCATGTACCATGCATCTCCATTCAAGAGTTCCAAAGACCCACACTAATTTTAAACATCAGCCAATTGGGTTAGTATACAATGATATTATAATAAAGGCCTCATCTTCAGCACTGAGGTACTATTTAGACCCTTTATTATACCCTTAACTTGATTTGAAATTTAGTATATTAGAGAAATTTATCTTTAAATGTAGGCAGTCAAACAGGAAGTGAAATATATATATTTTCACTAAGCTTACATTTTCACAAAATTGTTTTAATAAGCTATAAGAACGTGGTGTAATTTTCTTTAATCCTAAAAATATAACAAAGTACCAAAATTATTCTTCTGTTAAATATTAGAAGTAGCTTAGAATAATTTGAGACTTTTGCAAATGACTGAGATAATAAGTAGAATCCTAGATGGCTTCTAACTATGGTGGTCTGATGGTCACTTTTTGTCCTTGTAATCCATGTTTTATTTAAAAACACAAACATTGGATATTGACTCTATTGCATTAACTGCAAAGTTTACTAGACTGAATACTCAGAAACATGTTAGAAATTAATCCATCCATGAGGATAACAGAAATTGAGAAGACACATCTATGATAAAAAATAATGAGCAGATTATTTTACATAAAAGTGAAAAAACTTTACATCAAAATTTTAAAAAAATTTTCAGTTTTATTTTTAATGTGAACAAATTATTTAAATTAATTTAGATATTCAAACATCTGCATACATCATACTTTCCTAATGAAATAAATGTTTAGAGTTTATCTATGAACATTGTCTTTGTCAGAATACTTTGGTTAAAAACAAAGAACATTAAGTGTGGAATTTAAAGCCACCTTAGGTGGTATCAAATTAGCAGAAAATAATGCTAATTATTAATTCAGAAACTAAGGTAAAGTAGATTGTATATTAATCTCTGTCTCTTGAAGTACTTAATTTCAATATATTTCATCAAGTATATGGCTTCTTATTTTGTAACTCTGTTAACAATGAACTCTGATAGGCACTTTTTTTTCCAAATAACACATTCCCCCTTATGTATTACCACAGTTTATTTTTCCATTTACCTAATGAAGGGTATCTTGTTTGTTTCTACTTTTTGATGATTATGAGTAAGGCTGCTGCTATAAATATTTGAATACAGAGTTTTCAGCTCAATTAGGTAAATATAAAGAAATATGACTACTGAATCCTATAATATGTTTAGTTTTGTAAGAAACTGTCAAACTGTTTTCCACAGTACATGTACCATTGTCCATTCCTGCAGCAACAAACCAAAGTCCCTGTTATTCTGCATATTTGCCCCAAATGAGTAATATCAGCTTTTTTTTTAATTTAGCCACTGTATAGATTTGAAATGGTACCTCATTCTTGTTTTAACTGCAATTTCCTAAGGAAAAATGCTGAGTATCTTTTCATTTGTTATTTTTTTTAATCTACATGCCTTCCTTCATAACATGCCTATTTAGATCTTATTCACTTCTACAGTTATTTATTGCCATATATATATATATATTTTTAGTTTTGATTTAATGATATTTCAAATATTTTAGACAGACGTCTGCTATGTTTTGTAACTATTTTCTCCTAGTTTTGTCTTAGACTTACCTTAACAGTGTGTAAAGGAACACCTGTGCGGGGAGGCGCACAAAGAACAGACACCGACACAAAAGTACAAGCAGAAAGACAGGATGGGGTGGAGAGGAATGAAGTGAAGTGGTGAGGAAGAAGTGCAGAGGTGAAGCGTCCGCCCCTCCCTGCCTGGGAATACATACGTCCTATTACCATGACTACATTTTATTTAGTACTTCTTTAACCCTGAGTCTTAGCTAACTGAGATAAGGTCCAGGTAAGAACAAAGATGAGGTCCCCATTCTTCAGGGTCATCACCATGGAGACCAAATAGTGCTTGTATAGTTGTCTTATTACCTCAGAGGGAGGATGTTGGGCATCCCAGGTCTGGGAAGCAGGGCAAACTTGTGAAGCACAATGCTATGGCAGCAGGCATCCCATGCTTTTGCACAGGAGTTTCCCAGTCTCCAGGTATTACCTAGCAGCCAGGCATTCTGTGTCTTTGCACAGAAACTTCCTAGTCACCACGCACGTCACAATCACGAGGTTTGTAGACCCCAATCCCAAACACAGAATTCCTACAACAGTGCTTTCCCTAAATCAGAAACTTTTAATTTGAATGAAGACAAACTAATTTTTTTTTCTTTTATGGGTTGTGCTTTGGATGTTTTATCTAAAAATTCATCACCACACCAAAGGTTATATAGCTTACACGTTTCCTTTTGGAAATGTATAATCTCAAGTTTTACCTTAGATCTATGGTACAACTTGAATTAATTTTCATGAGAGTTGTAAAGTTTGTGTTGAATTTCAAGTTTTTGTTGTAACAAAGATTTCAACAAAGAAAAAATTACTAATTCTCTATCATATTGCCTTTGTTCCTTTGTTAAAGTTTCTTTGACCTTAATGTATGGGTCTGTATCATGGAAATTTATTGTTCCATGAATCTATGAGTCTCTTTTACTAATACAACCCTGTCTTGATTATTACAGTTTTGTAGGATCTTTTTTAATATCTAAAAACTTTAATAGAAATAAAAATTGACAGGACATAGTAAAGAATGGATTTATCATAGAAGATTTTATTAATGTATATTAAGTCACCTATTTAACAAAAGAGGCTTCACAATGTTTATGATGTAGGTAGTAGACAATACCTTCAAACCTGGGTGTTCTTTTACAGGCATTAGAGCTTATATCTCTAAATATTACCTATTTGCACAATGCCTTCACTGTTAAAACTCTCCTTATGTGGCCCATAATTCATGGTTTAAACATCATTTCCTAATTAGGATGTGAGTTTCAAGAATGAAGGGCACAGATCTTCTTCATATTTGTATTTATATTTCTCTTTCCTTTCAGGTGTTCTGGGGTTCATTACATGTTCATTCCATCAGTCAATGCATATGGTATAAGCAGAATACGGCACTGTGCTTATATAGTACATTACACATATTCACATACTCTGAGTAAAAAAAATAGAGATGGAAACAGCTTAGAGAACTGATACTTTGTGGTTTGTTATTGGCCCTAAATTTCTTCCATCATATGAAATATATGGTGTTTCTAGAAACTCTTGAGTAAACACAATTTGATTAGCTTGATGGGGATATAAGAAACAGAGCAGGAAGGGATGGTCATGATCTTGACCATGTGCAACTTTTCCATAGTTCTCTTCTGCTATGGAACTCCTTTCCTTTGGACTTCTTTGTCTGAATGTAGAAGTCAGCACCTCTCCTTTCTAATTTCTCTTTCAGTCAAGATGCAAATAGATGCAGTCATAAAACCCATGAGGATTTCATTCTGGGCAAGTACAAAAATTAAGTAGCAGAGATTTTAAGTTTTGTTGATGATCCTGTTGTTGTAATGTCCTGTTGGTTATTCTAGGTATTTTACCATTGCCTATGTACTTCACAATCAGTTTGTAGAGGTTTTGAGTGAGATTGCTTTATATATCAAAGTGGAAAAAAATGATATCTTAACAATTTTTTCTATAGTGTTAAAGATCTTCCATTTCTTTAGTTAGAAGATTTTGTTGTTGTTGCTTTAATTTTTTTGTTGTTTTGGATTTTTTTATTACTTGGTATAATTTACAGGTGACACTATCTAAGCCTGATATTTCATTTTATGGAAAATTGTTAATTGTAGATATAAGCCTACTCAGATATCTATTCCTGCTTGTGTTAATTTTAGTCTGTCTGTGTCTGTTAAGAAATTTGTCCACATTCAAGTTTTCAAGCGTTGGAGCCTAATTGTTGATAGTATTCTTTCATATTTTTTTTAATATCTGTGATTATGAAGAAAGCTCTTCTAGTTTCTGATGTTGGTTGTTTGTCTTGTGTTTAACTGATTTTCCCAAAAATTTTGTCAAAGAACACGCTTTTGATTTCAGTAATTTTCCCCATTGTCTTCCTATTTATAAAGTCCCTGAGTTCTGTCAGTTTGTAGCTACATATTTTGATGTTCTGTTGATACAGACATATTTAAAACTTTAAGTCCATTATAAAATAGACCTCTTTTTCATTATATAATGCTTCATTTAAGAATAATAATATTTCTGTTTAAATTCTGGATTCTCGGAAATTAACAAAGCTACTCTGACATTTACTTGTTTTATTAACGTTACAGTGCTTCATTTTCTCAATTTCTTTATTTTTAACCCATGTGAGTATTTATATATAAGATAGATGTTTTGTACATAAGAGAAAAAATGTATGTTTTTTTTTTGCATTCACAAAGAGGCCTATCTTTTAATTATACTTAAACCACTTCTATTAAAAGTGGTTTTTGCTATATTGGATTAACACCTACAGTATTTATAGCGGTTTTCTATTCTGGGATTTATGGGTTTCTCTTTTTTGTTTTTCAAAAAAGTTTTTCTGTTCTCTGTGGTTTTAATTAAGTCTATGATTCCATTTTGTTTCTTCTGTTTGTATATCAGTTATACCTCTTTTTAAAGAATTAGTTGGTGTACTGGCATTTACAATACATTTGTTAACCAATCTTTGCTCATTTTCAAATAAATATACAGTTACATGGGAAGTCACACAAACTAAAACCTCATAAAGGTCAAGGCAAAGAATAGAGAGTTGCACTTACAGCCAGGGGATGCCAAGAACAGCTGTCAATCACAAAAGCCTAAGGGAAAAGCATGGATGGTTTCTTCTTCAGCACCTCTGAAAAGGAACCCTTCTTGCTGACCTCTTGGCTTCCAACTTCCAACCTCCTGAACTGTAAGAGAATACCTTTCTGTTTTAAGCAGTCCATTTTGTAGTAATTTTTTTATACTCACCCTGAAAAACCAACATATCTTTAGAAGCATTTTTCAATTCTGTTATGATGTTTTGGACTTCTGACATCATTTTGAAATATTTTCTTACATTTTCTGTATCTCAGTTTATAATATTCACATGTTCTTCTACACTGCCTGCTTTTATTATTAAAACCCTTGACATATTAATCATAGTTATTTTCAGTTTCCCATCTGATAAATCCAACATATAGTCATTTTTGTATCTAATTTTGAACTTTTCTTTGCCTCCTTGGACTCCTTTTTCTTGACTTTTAGTATTTTTTGTAGGATTTTTGCTGTTGGTGAAAGATGGACATAATGTACTGCATTATAGGAACTAAGGTTAAGGTGAAAGCCATGATGCGAGGATTTATTTTAGTCTTAGCAGAAGCTAGGCTGTGTTTAATGTTCATGATAGCCATAGGAACCCTTGGTGCTAAATCTTCTAGAGTCATTATTTTCATGTCTACAGTTGACTTTGGATTTCTCTAAGCCTTCTATGGGAGTCTATGTCTTGCTCTTTTTGCTCTAATCCACTGTTATTACTGGAGCCTGTTAGAATGCCAGTAAATTGTAAAACGAAAAGCATTTCATCTCCCAAGTAAATCTCATTCTTCTAGTGTATCTCTGGGTTGAGATCTTCATCAGTTTCTCAGCTTCTCTTGTCACTTCATCTTTAGTTGAAATAGAAAGTCTACAAGGAGCAAGTCCGAAATACATTATCTTCACAGTAATGGGAGCAGGCTCTATTACAGTCCTACCTGGAATAGGATATGTTTTTCTTTATTTCCTTTTTAAATTTTTGTTCTTTTTAGTTATACATGACAGGAGAGTATAATTTGACTTATTTACACAAACATGAGTACATCTTATTCTAATTAGCTTCCCAGGCCTGTGGTTGTACGTGATGGTAAGATTCACTGTGGTGTATTCACATATGTACCCAGGAAAGTTATGTCAGAATCATTCTACTGTCTTTCCTATTCCTGTCCCTACTTCCTTCCCTTCCTTCCCCTAGTCTAATCCAAAGAATTTCTATGCTTCCTTTCACTATCCTCCTTTGTTGTGGATTAGAATCTTCATATCACAGAGAAAATTAGATCTTTGACTTTTTGAGATTGGCTTATTTCACTTAGCATAATAGTCTCTGAATCCATCCATTTTCTGGCAAATATCATGAAGTCATTTTTTTTTCATGACTGACTAACATTCCATTGTGTATATGCACCACATTTTCTTTATCCATCCATCCTTTGTGAAGGTATCTAGCTTGGTTCTATAGCTTGGCTATTGTGAGTTAAGCTGCTATAAACATTGATATGAGTGTGTCACTGTAGAATGCTGTTTTTAAGACCTTTGGATATATACCAAGGAGTGGTATAACCAGGTTAAATGGTGATTCCATTTCAAATATTTCAAAGAATCTTTATACGGCTTTTCAGATTGGTTGCACCAATTTGCCAGGACCGCCAGTATTATAGGAGGATATGCTTTTCTTAGGAAGAAACTTGGGAATATTCCACAATGGTTCTCCTGTCTTTCCCTGACAAGCTCAAAATGAGATCTAGGTCTTCCGTGCAGCATGAGAACTTAAGTATGATTTTGGAGGTAAAACAGGAATTTTTGCATCCCCTTCCAAAAAACTGAGGTCTCAGAAGTTCTGAATTGCAATTTCTTGTCTATTTATCCTCCAGAAATTTTCAAATTACTATTTAATCGTTCCTATGATGTTATGACTCAAGTGGCTTTAGCTATAGGTAAGCAGTCTCTGCTCTCTTCATAGACATGTTAAGGTGGTGATTTGCCCGGTGACTTCCGTAATCTAATGGGTCCAAGAAAAGTCACTGATTTTGAATATTTCAGCTCAGTTACCTATGAGGAGAAGTGATGACTTCTAAGCATTTTATGTGCCTGATCTTAAAATGAAGTTGGCCCTTAATTTTTCACTAACTTAGAGCTACAATGCTTTCCTACTGACATTTCTGAACTGACATTACTAAACCCCTTTGCCCACTGCACAATATGTGAACCACTAAAAACTCATGAATTTTGCAAAAGAGAAATAATTTATTCAAAAGGCAAAAAACTGTGGAGATGGAAGAACCAGGCTCAGATTTACTCCACTGAGGATAGTGCCTGGGAGTATTTATGGGATAAAGAAAGGTGGTCAGAGGTGAAGGAAAAATTATTGGAGATAATGTGATATTTGTGTTATCAAATTTCAAAGCTCTTCAAAGGATGTATGTTTAGAGAATAGCAACATTAGAAAGCTTTGAGGTGGAGTTTTGGCCCTTGGATATCAAAAGGTCACCCACAGGACATTTCTTCAGGATCCAGTGAAAACTCAGTACCTTTGGTTGGTTTGAGATAGACATAAGTAGCCTCCAAGTTCCTGAAAAACAATTTAGGTAACTATTACTATGGCGATCCACACAGGAATTATCCATTGCAAAGTTAATGGATGTATATTATTTAGTAACGGTGACCTCTAAAACTGATGATAAAGGCAAGCAACAAAAAAGAAGTGAAACTAGAGATTTATTCAGGCTTTTCCTTAATCTCATTCAGAACTTGTTGGAGTTCTTGTTTTCTTTTCTGTTCTCAGTAGGAATATTGTTCCAAATAAGCAATACATGATCTTTTCTAGTTTTAATTGCTAGGATTGTACTTTTTAGTTTCTGAACACTGTTTTCTAATGATCTTCTGTTTAGATATGATTTCTTTCTTACTTTAAATTCTTTCATAATTTTCTTACTTTAAATTCATTCATAACTTTAAAATGTGAAACCATGGTTGTTATATTCATCTAATAATTCTGTTACGCGCTTTATTTAGGATTTAGTATTGAAGACTGGTAGATTTTTGTTGTCATTCTTTTCTTTTATTTTTTTTTAAAGAGAGAGTGAGAGGGGAGAGAGAGAGAGAGAGAGAGAGAGAATTTTTTAATATTTATTTTTTAGTTTTTTTTTTGGCGGACACAACATCTTTGTTGGTATGTGGTGCTGAGGATCGAACCCGGGCCGCACGCATGCCAGGCGAGCGTGCTACCGCTTGAGCCACATCCCCAGCCCTGTTGTCATTCTTTTAAATGGAATTTAAATGGAATGGCTTTAAACTCAGATCTGACAGTGCTTTTTTCTGAGACTCATAAAGAGGTCTTGTTGAAATTTTGTTCTTCTAAATGTATGCTTGATTTTTTTAGACTCTCTCTTCCAACTTGGAAACAAATCTAACCATTTATCTATTAAGAATTTGAACACCTACCATGTGTTAGGAAATGTGTTATACAGTGTTTGACCCTCAGTATTTACCATCATAAAGCTTACCTTTCAATGACTATTAATATATACTATGTTAATATACACAGAATTACTTATTGCCTAAAAAATTTCCCTCCTCAGTACAGATGGTATACATTAATCTTTAGAACTACATGCAGGAGGGTTTTATTTCAGAAGAACTTTCTTTTATGTAAGAGTAAAGATAGAGCAGATGATATTTTTTTCTTGTCATCCCCTTTGTGGTGAGGAGTATATCTTATAATCACCTAGTGGCCTGAAGTAGAAGATTCTGAGAAAACTGACTTTATTCAGTTTATTCAGGTCCAGATTCCAAATTCCGGACCTGAAACTTTTCTTGGTTTAAAAGCTTTGTTCTGTATTCATAACACAGCCTCTAAAAATCAAGGCACTTTGTGATAAAGATTGGTAAGTATTCAAAGGCAGCTGTTCCATTACTTTGGATGTTGGCTTTTCCTTTGTTCTCTACTATATATCACTTTTTTCCCAGATTTTTAAGCATTTCAGATTTGAGAATAATAGGCTAGTACAGCATAGAAAATATTTATTTATTTCATTCCCTTTCCTGTACCTTTATATCCTTGCTCACTGCCAAATACAAGTTCTTCTTCTAAAGAGGAGAATAAAGCTTCTATTCTATGAATGATGCTATGCCTTCTAAATATAAAGAAGTTCAGAATTCTGGTAAGAAAGCTATCAGATTTTTCCACTTCTGGTTCCTTGATTTATAAGTTTTACAATAGTGATACAATATAATGTGAACTTGTAATTATATACTTACTCTTTTACTTTTAGTTAACAAACTTTATTTGCAAACTACTTATTTCTTATTAAATCTACTTTTGCTAATGTTTTATTTGATTAATCAATATTAAAAGTTTTATTTAAACTTGATTTGAAGCTATTTTACTATGTTCTAAAAGCAAATACTAAGTTAATACCCATATGTACTATACCAAGAAAATAGTGTAATTTTGTTTAAAAAATTATAAATTCAATTAATTGTTCTTGTAAAGCAATTGGAACTTAATATGTGCCTTTGCTTGCAAAGCAGAAATTAAATGTACATTAGTGGTCTAAAGAAAACTATAGTTTAAATGGTTTCTTATTTTATATTGAACAAGTATAAATAATATATTTATTTGATAATAATTATCTGATTTTCCAGTTACATAAAGAATGCATCTCTCTGTGCATTTTTAATATAGTTGCATTAAAGCTTAACAAAGGCAATTTACTACTTCTATAAAATTTATTTGCATCTTAATTAGAACTCTGTGAAAATCTGATACAATATTTTGTTATAAGAATAAATATTTTCCACATATACTGCAGCTCAATGTGCAAGCCAAAAATCCCTTAGGTAGCCTTAGGCAAACTTTTTCTCTTTCTTATACTGACATACAAAATATACTTGAGTTTGTAATGATAGGTCTGCTCAAGAGGAGAGAGATTATAAGACTTTCCTTTATATATCAGTGCTTCAGCTTGAACAAACATCTTGTATGGCTTTAAACTTGACTACAAAGTGTTTTATAAGCTTCTCTATAGCCTTTGCAAGTTATTGAGGTTAATGGTCAATGCAATTGCCATCTCTTATGCAATAAACTAATTTATTTTGTCTGTGAGTTCTCTAAGGAGTAACACAAGCATAAAGGGTGTATTCAGCATACATGAAATATAACCCTATTAGAGTAGCCAACTAAATTATAGAATCTCTGAAGCAGAAAAGCTGCCAACTCTGTAAAATGATGGTCTTTCTATTCTTGAATGAAATGAAATGATATGCCTGCTTATTTCAATAAAAGAATTTAAACCAAAAATCCCAAGTCATACAAAGTGAACTTAATAAAATTGGAATGGCAGTACACATAATCTATTTGATGATTGTATTGAAGGGGAAGAAAAGGATGGTCATAATCACTATGAATATTCCATCTCACCCTGAAAATGAGGAAATGTTTGGAAATAGAATAGTAGAAGTAAATTACTGTTTAATCTAGATGATTACTACCTACCACAAACCATCTATTAAAATATGGTGCTATTATTATATTTGTAATAATATAGTTGTTATTATTATTATTGTAGATAATATATTTTTAGACAACAAAAACCAGATTTTAAACTAGAGATCTAACAATGTGATGCTTGGTATTGTTACTAATGAGATACTTAATAAGGGTGATTTATGTCTCATTGAATTTTATTTCATGACTTGGATAGCCATCCATTTTGTAGTTGAATCCTTCACAACTTCTTTATATTTAATATTCTATAAAACTTGCTATTTAATTCTTATCAGCCTTTTCATTGTATTTAAATTTTTTTCTTTATTTTCCTTGCTACAAACCATGCATTCCCAATTACCCTCCAACTAAAAACTAATATTTATTTATACTAATGAATTTATGGATAGAAGGAAATAAGTCAAAAAATAGTTTGATAGGCATGCTGCTTTAAACTATTTTATTTCCATTGCTGAATTTTGTGTTGATTCAAGCTTGCAAATAAAATTATTCTTGATGAAAACTCAAAAGATGGTTATGTATGTCCTTCTTTATTTGTTTGAATACCAATATAAAGAACGTTTCTTGACATCACACATAAAGTCATATATGTTTTGTTCCACTTGATATAAATATTCCTAAACTGTATTTATGAACCGGAGATCTGGAGTTTGCAATGTGTTTTGTGTTCCTCCACCCCAAGTTCATAATTTTTAGAAATGTATGGTTAGGAGATTTTTGACAAAAAGTATTATGAAAAACTTTGCAAAATGTTATAAACACATTTTTAAAAATCTGACTATGTAGGTTATTAGCCTATAAAGTATAATTATTAATAGACTACACTTTAAATATTGAATACATGAGATGAGTTGAGGCTAGAAAGATGATATTGTCACAAGTCTCCACTTCAAAGAAGTTATGCTAAGGGAGAGAAACATATTGTTAAGTATTGATTACTAGACAATGTCTTAAGTAGCCACATCTCATAACATGTAAAAAATATGTGCTAGAATCTTAGATTTGTAGATGAGATTATAGAATATAGGAACACTAAAGAAAATACAACTGAATAAATGCTAGGGAAATATATTTCAAATGTTATTAGAAAACAAAATAAGTGTTGATACCTTGTTTAGCACAAAGAATCATCAGGCATTCAAGTGTTAACCTTCTAACCAGCTCTTTCAGATGATTAATAACATAAGTGGAAAATAGTGAATTAGTTAAGTATTGCTACTGATTAATAAATATCACAAATTTAGTGGCTTAACATAAACATTTAATTTATTATGTCAGTTTCTGAGGATTGGGAATCTGGGTATGCCTGTGCTGGATTTTAGTTTAAGAATTTGTAAAACTACATTCAATATGTCAGCCAGAACAACATTCATGTGTTACTGAAATGTGAAAGATTGGGGAAGAAAACACTTAGGATTATTCAGGCTCCTGACAGAATTTTATTCCCTGTGCTTTTTAGATTGAGGTTTCTAGTTTCCTGCTGGCTAAGACCAGAAAGCACTCCAAGCTCCTAAAAGCTACTGACAGTTCTTTGCCAGGTTTCCTCAACATGGTCTCTTTCTTCCTCAAATTCAGCCAAGGAGAAAGGCCCCAGCAAGGTGAGCACTAGAATCTTATGTAATCACAGAAAGACAAAGAGACACACAAACATGCTGCCAACTGTGTCATATTATATTAGTTAAAAACCAGCCATATATTCCACTACTTCAAGGGAAGGGAATCTTACAAAGCATAAAAACCAGGAGGCAGGATCACAGGAACCACCCTGAAAGGTGGCCAAGTGCAGTGTTGAAGGGAGAAGAAGATAACCTCTGTGTGAAGAAGATGCAACAGACAGGCTGAGAAAAGGTGGAAAGAATTGAGCTTTAAATTTGTCTTGGAAAAGTATAGTTGATTGCCTCTGGAAACTCTGAACCATACTTCTTTCAAAATATGAAATCCTGGAAACTCACCAAAGGATTATTTGAACAATAACAGCAGCAACAATATATTAGTAATGCTATTGCATAACTAATATCATGAATTGAAAAAACTGTGTTTAGGATTATGTATATGGTTCCCAAATTTAGCAAGTAAAAATATAAGATATCTACTTAAATTTGAACATTAGCAAATAACAATAATATTAGTATACTCTATGTGTTAGCAAACACTTGTTCAAAAATATTTAGGATGTACTGATACTAAAACATCATTTATTTGAAATTCAAATTTAGCAGACATGAACACACTAACAGTATTATATATGGAAACCTAGTCATATAAGATCTTACTTATAACTGACCAAAAATGAGGTATATCATTAATATCATTTTCATTATCATCTTAAATATGAGCCAAAACTTAAAATTCTTAAGTCCTTGTTGAAGACATTTTTTTGTTTGTTTGTATGGTACTGGGGATTGAACCCTGGGCAATCACTCTATCACGGACCTACACCCCAAACTGAAAACGCAGATATTTTTAAGTGGTAATCCTAGAATTCAAATATAGTTTTCACACTGTTAAAGAGACTACCATTTTGTCGTTTATACTTTCCTGCCTTTCTGCTTAAAATGACATTTTAAAGTATTTCCTTAATAACATTTTCTCAATAAGTTAGAGAACTAAAAACAACACAGAAAAAAAACTTGACACTAGATGCACTTACTAGACAAACTGAGCACACTTGGCAGTGATTCAATTTGGGAAACAGAAAGGCTACATAAGAGCAGCACCTGCTGTGGCATCTGAGCAGTGGCAGAACCAAGAAACAGAAGTTTAGTGGGGGAGAAGTTGGATGACGCTGGTGGAGACCTGCCATGGCAAAGTGTGAAGTACCCCAAATATAGTACTCTGTGATCCGTGGGTAATTGTATTATTCACTCTTTTTTTTTTTTTAATTGATCTATGCTGGAATTGCTTCAACAGAGGTCTCTTTTCAACTTGAGTTTATTCTCCTATTGGGCTTACTTTAATATGCATTATAATCTAGCAAATAATCTCCCTGCAGGAGAATGAAAGCTAGTGTAAACATCCAAAATAAACATGAGTCATTTCTCCTGAGAAGACTTTGCATTCTACGAGTCTACTAACCTTATAAACACTGAATTTCATTTGGGCCCTGAGGTGTATATTACAAAGTAAGGTGTTTCAGAATCTAATTCCTCACTGTGATTAAGATGGAAGGATTTCAAAATGTTCCTCAAACATCCAAAGTGGCAACTATTGTATAAGAAGAAAGCATTAGTTGCCAAAGGGAGGTCAGAGTTGATGGCTGAATATTACATTGGTTTTTTTCAGTCATCAAAATTGCAGTACGTCTCGTAAGTTCTTTGTTACAGATGTTAAACACTATGTCACATATCTGTTTCTATAACACAACTCTCTTCTCTTCCTTTGTTTACTATTTACCCCCTTTTCAAATTTATTCATCTATTTATAAATTAATATTTTCCAAATATATTTGTAACTGAAATTATTTATCTCTAATCAAAGCTTAAGAGTATGTGATACAGAAAAGCTAACTATACATTTTATGTTAAAATTTAGCAAAGAAACCAAGAGGATTTTTACTTGTGGTTATTAGAATATACTTATATTATGCTTTGGAGAAAAAAAAATAGCCTACAAATAAATTTCAGTAGCTAATCACTACCAAAATCTATTCCGTTAATGAATAATATGTTTCCCAAATAAGTTGCCAGTAAATTCTGTTCTTTATAGTCATCAAAAGCCTTAGGCAAGAAGAGGTTTATGCATCTAGGATAAAGAAAAAATTGGAACCTTGCATAAATGCATTGGTTCCTAAAATTCCTGTCTGAGAAAGACTCAGGTCACTTTTGTTCCATTATGCTGGTGCCAAATTATATGAGGATAAGTCAAGTACAGTCCTGTCATTGGTCTAGAAGGAGATAAAAAATACTTGGTGGAAAATATCAATGATTATTACTCCAAATTATGAAGAAATTTATACTTTTTTATTTTAAAAGTCACCTTACTGAATGTTTATGGAAGATTTAGAAGCAGACAGATCAATATTTACATTTGGAGATTAAACAAAATACCTTGCTGGGCAGGCATGAAATTGCTAATGCTATATATACATCATGAGCATACATTCACAATTTTATCAAATATGCTCCCTTGAGAGAAACAAAAGCAGTCCTCTTGATACACAAGTAATGAGTACTTTCTCTTCCACTCATTGAAGTAAATGTTTTTTAACGAGGGTCTTCAGTCAGGTTATTTGAGAAAGAACCCAAAGTAAGCAGCTGATGTGTTTTCTGAACTGGTTTCACACTTCCTTGTTCCTAGGGCAATCAACCAGAAGTTGTTATCTTGTGAATGTTTTATAGAAATGTGTGAATTCTCACTTATTATATGATTATCAATTTGCATTTAAAATATAAAAATGCTTATGGATCTCTGAATATTTTGTCATGAACCTGAACTAGTATCACTAGATGCAATTTTTATGTGAAATGGCTTTAAATCTCAGTCATAGACAACAGTGACACATTTTTCATAAATCCTTTTTATATGATATGTTTCAAATATGCAAAATATATGAAATAAAATGAATACCCAAATGTAGATTGGAGGTATTGAATACATGTGAGTTTCAATGTGGAAATCACAGGAGATGTCAAAATTGTGTGGTAATCTGATGGCTCAGCTCTTTCTTTCTATGCTCCCACCACACATCAAGAGGGTTAAAAAATAATAACAATAATAACTTACTGGCCTTGTTTCACAGTATTTCTACTCAATTCTTATTAGCATCTGTTCATCAAGTTCATATATCTTGCAAAAGAATTTAGCTGGCATTTAGAGTATTTGTACTTCATTTTTCTTCCACATGTTTATATGACCACTCTTTGGAGACAATACTTGTTTATGGCAACTGAATATTTGTCTCTATTGGTTGTCTCTGTTCATGATGTGGGTACAGCCAGTAAAACAATTGATGAATCTTTATTCTCTGAGATTGGTTCCAACAGTGGACTCTCCTGTGATTTTTCTAGTATATCAGTGGAGGTAGATATCTCCTTTCTGGACCTTAAAGTCTTAACAATTTGAAAAGCACAATATAGAAAGTGTAATGGTAGAAATCTCTATTGACAGCTAAGAAGAGGAAAAGGCAGATTTGGACTTGTTTTAACTGGCGAAGGAAGTAATAATGGCAGTCGGGATGTTTGGGTTGACCTTAATTCTGAAAAGCCTCAAGAGGTCACTGAAATTGTGACCAGTTCATTTTTTGCATTTCTTTTGAAACTTGTTCTATAAGCTATAGTCTTGCCCTGTCACATAATAGCATGTTTAAAAACAAGAAAAATAATAATAATAAAAAACCTGAAAAGATCATTTTTTGTTTGTGCTAGGTTTTCTGGAATAGAAATAGAATAGGTTCAAAATAGCTGCAGTTGATGTAAAAAACAACATTTCTATCAACATAAGGAAAGAAGCTACTGTGTTTGATTAGAAATAAGGGGAAACCCTACTAGAGTTATTTTTCCCCCTACCCTATTGTCTGTTACTAATTGGTTTAAAAACATGCTTTTTGTTTTCTCTAAGCATAATTTTATAACTATAAAACAAGAAAGAACGAGAAAAATTAAAAAGTATATCCTGTTTTTCCTATTAAAAAAAATCCATCCAATTGAGTAGGTATCTCCACACAGAGATCCAACATGAAGCAAAAGTGCTTAAACCTTAGTAACTAGAGACAGATTGGCCAGGCTTGAAACCTCCTTTTGCCACCGCCCTGCTGTGAAATATGTGACATGTTTCTTAATCACTCTGTTCACCTTTCCTTCTCTGAAAATGGGGTATAAATAGTAACTGCCCCAAGGGGTTAAGTACATGATTAGAAAGTCAGTAGACAGAACAACCCAGGCACATGGTAGTGAATGAAAATCAGTTATTTTTACTGGTTATTCCCAAAGTTTTATTTTTATTGAACCAAAAATATGATGGATTGAAATAATATAATTAATCACATTCATGGTTTTATAACTTATAGTCTACAATAATCATTTTATAGATTTATTTTTGTGTTTTGTCCCCTTCATTCTTACTTTATAATTCCATTGCTATCAATAACTGCCTTTTTATCCTATTCAAATGCTGTATTTAAATTTCTTCTGTGATCTCTCAATGATCATGAACAATGTGGAAAATTTAAATTCAGTGCAGATAGAATAAATATTTTTATATTCACTGGGTCACAAGTCTAATTTTGATTCTTATTAAGTCCTATGCATTAATGGTGTTACTTATTTAACTGATGATTTGCTTTAGGGCCTAAGATGATTTTTAACTACTATTTAATTCTCTCTTTCCTCTAAATGTTGGTTTTTCCATTTCCTTTTTTAATTAGGGGTCCTCTGGAAAACCTCTATAGAAGAATCAGTTCAGATATCTAAGATTTTGGTGTTACTCCATTCATTTTCCTGGAGATAATTATTCTACTTTTTGAAAATATATTCTGGGTGGCCAGAAAACCCTAGTAGAGATAGAAAATCAAGGGGCCATCAGTGGCAGTTATAGAGAACTCTCCATCATGAGCTGGGTGTCCCTTCAGACCATAACATTAGACATTTGTACCATTTATATTTTGTCAAGTAGATATAGTTAATAAGGAATTGGGTCAAAGCATGTCTGAACACAAATATATTATGTGAGTAAGTGCATTAGACTGATTTTCCAGCTACTCTTATTACATTTATTTTCCTCCTTCAATTCATACTTACAGCTCTGTGGGAAGTTCCATAAAACTAGTTGCCCTGAGGAGTAACATCTTTGGGCTAGTTTACAGATGGATCTGCATGATATTAAGATACTAACCCATAGTGGGCTGTTGCAGCATAACAACTCCATTGAAAACTAGGCATGAAAGAAAGAAGAGAGGAATCATCTTAGTTAGCAGATCTTCAAGCAGTACCTTTATTTGTTCAATTTGTCATTTGAAAGATGTGTATGAGTCTACCTTGCTTTATGAGAAATGGCTAATGGTTTTCCAGTGTGGCTAGAGATTTTAAAGCAACTAAATTGGAAGTGTAGTGACAAAAAGGGCCTGGGAAGACATAATGGAAAACCCTCTTAGAATGAACAAACAGTGAAAAGATAATACATTATGATTCCAGAATGTTCAACAAAATGAATCAGCTACAAAACAGGCTCTCACTAATTATAAAATATGACATATTCTGTATATGTTAGTCTTATTCCTGGACATCTCAGTGCTGGTTCTACTGTCATATACAAAACATTAATGGTGACACAGATGGAGGTTATCCAAGGGCTCAAGAAGATGGGTTTACTCTTACTGAGTCTTGCTGCCATCATGTTGAGCTTCTGATATAATTTGATTCTTCAGGGGAACTAGGCTCCTCCTACCCACTGTCACACTGGGTACTTTGGATCCCATCCGCAATATAAAAATACCAATGATTAGTCTTTACTGATAAATATATAACTTGGAAATAGACTCAATTTTACAGTTTATATTTCTCCTTCCAAAACTACCACAGAAGTGTGGAATTAGAATTTCTTACTTATCATTATGGTATTCTGCACAATACTGCTTCTGATCAAAGAAATTATTATACCACAAAATAAAATATAACAATTGGCTTATGACAGGGAATTCACTGAATTTTGGAGCATTTATTACTGAGTAGCTGGATTTAGAGAATCTGGAATGGTCTACCTGAATTATCAGCCATGAGGTATGGTACCACATAGATGACAACATACATATAGGATTCTATCCCTCCCGGAGTTGGGGAGATATATATATGCATATGATTATTATTTTATATATTATATATAATGTATATATGTAATGAATACATATAATGTATATAATATATATGTATATATATAACCAATATGATTCTGCAACATGTACATTCAGAAAAATAAGAAATTATATCGCATATATGTATGATATATCAAAGTGCATAAATGCACTCTACTGTCATGTATAACTAATTAAAACAAATAAAAAATAAATATTATATATTTAAAGATATATATATATTAATCAGTGTTCATATGGATATTTCTTCCACAGTGAGGACATCAACTCTGAAAGTCAAGCAATGCTAATGGAAATAATCCTGCCATTACAAACCTAATAATCCACTCACACTACTTTTTTTCTCACATTTTGACAACTTCAAGCTTTGCTGGTTTGATGATTTTATCCTCCACTTGGGAACATACAATTATTTCATTCATTTCGAAGTTTAAACTGCCTCTTATTCATTTTAGTTTTCTTAGGTCACTGAACAAACAGGCATCGGGTTAGGGTAAGCTACTGACTGGATTGACGGATTTTAATTATCAAGAAAACTTTGAGGTTGA
This sequence comes from Ictidomys tridecemlineatus, assembly GCF_052094955.1. NCBI lineage: Eukaryota > Metazoa > Chordata > Mammalia > Rodentia > Sciuridae > Ictidomys > Ictidomys tridecemlineatus. The sequence goes on along the minus strand of NC_135482.1, from coordinate 42,073,866 downwards.
TATTAAATGAAAGAAGGAAAAATAGGGTCTGAAATTCATAGTATTTTCTAAGTACTTCTTACTACTTCTACACCAATTATTAAAAGTACAAAAAAGAAGTTAAAGCCACTAAGTATTGAAAACTTTGAATAATGAAGGTATAAATTAGTCCATGAAGACTGTAACAGCTGAAGTTCTAACTGAGGGCAAACAGATAATAGAAGAAGTGAAAAGTAACTATAAAATATGATTTTGTGATTTGGTACAGAAAGAGAATTTTCTCTGCAGTGAATATTTTCCTTGCTTGTTATATATTTTTTCTCAGCTGTATTGAGTCTACAATGAATTTTTCAAAAGTATTCTTCATTTATGTTTCTGTGTTTTCATTTATAGATGTTTTTGATATTTTCTTAACTTCATAGAATATAGCAGTAAAATTGTGAGTTGTGGTCATAAAACCAGCAGGGAGATTAATTAATGCTGACTAACATGTAACCCAGATCCGAGAAATCAGTTTTGTGTCCTTTGATAAGAAAGTGCACCTCCCTAAAACTCTATTCCCTAACCAAGAGAAATGTTGGAAGTTCTCTGATTATTCAGCAAGCATATGTTGAAAGTCAGCTCTCAACAAGATACCATTCTAGGTGCTGAGAGTCTTAGAGAACAAAAAGATGTTCCTGCTCTCACAGAGATTAACTTTAGGAAGAGGAGGTTAACAGTTAACGAGGGAAAACAAATTAGGACAGGAAAACTATAAAACAGGATAAGAATCCTGCAAAGAATTAAAGTAAAATTGATTGATAGCATATGTAGACATTAGTTTACATCAGATGATCAGGATATGATTCAGATCTAAATGACCAAGAGTCAGCCACACAAGAAATAGCAGATGAAAATAAAATTAGCAAAAGTTGGACCTTGAGAGAAGACTAGTTTTGCTAGAGAGTGGCATGTTAAAGGGAAAACTTTATAGATTAAAAAAATAAAGAAGGCTGGAAGCCAAATAGGTAAGAATTTGTAAGTAAGATAAGGACTTCAGATTTTATTGAAACTATTATAAAAAGCCATTGATACATTTCCTACCAATTCCATGACTCAGTCTTGTTTCTTAAAATATTTTTATTATTTGAAAATATAGAGCTTAAAACACACTTACATGACAAAACAACCAAGCTATATCTGTTAATTTTCTTATGAAAACATCTTCACATTTATTGTTTCTTTGCAGGTTATTTAAGAGTAGGACCTATAAATGAAATCATAGATTTCAAGATATTTAAACCATTGTATAAGTGTTAGAGTCTGTAAACAAGTCAGGACGGCGCCTGGCAAAATGCCAGAGGGAGTGGTTTGTGAAGTAACGCCAGTGAGCCATTAACTGTGGAGATTCCTTATTGGTTGACTGATGTATCTAGTTTATGTTAATTAAGGTAAGCTGTGTGGAATGTATAAATACCACTCCTGTCCTACAATAAAGGGCTCCTACTCCTGCTGTATCAATCTACACAAGTTGTTTGTCACCCCCGGTTATTTTGCTGCAGCTGGACTGCGGCATATAAGAAGTTATATTCATATTATCTTGCATAAAAGTCATGTTGTTTTATATGTAAGAAAATTCTAGTTTATGATTTCTAAATTCTGTATTTAATCATTGAATACACCAGTGTCAAAAGACAGGATGAGAACCTACGTCTTTGGGTACTAAATATTTGGTTCTCCATAACAAGTACATAGTTTCTCCATTTGAAATGTGAAACACATGTACACAAATACTGCATTATGTGAAAAGTTGATAGACAGAAAAAGTATATTTACTTTTCAAATATTTTTTTCTTTATTATTAATTTTGTTAAAAAGCAGACCTGTTTATTTTAGTTTTGGTATTTCATTTCTTTCCCCCCTTGGCTGGAGTTATCTTATAGAACAGTGCTATCTGAGCTAATGCTTTGTATCTTTTACCAAGTTTCAAAGGGGTCCTATTTTTTTCTTTTATGGAAATGTTTTTTTTTCTTTCTTTCTTTTATGATTGAGGAGTCCTTTCTTCTCTCCTTTCCTCCCTGCAACTTCTTGCTCTCTTTAGATTGATAATCACTCCACAGATCAAATATTTGTGTCCCCCTAAAACATAAGCATTGCAATCCTAATGTCCTAGGTGATAGCATTAGGAGGAGGAGCCTTTGGGAGTTGATTACATCATAAAGGCAGAGCCCTCATGGGATTAGTGCCCTTATAAAAGGTCTGAGGAGACTCCTTCATCATTTTCACATGTGAGGGCAAAGCAGGAAGCTGCTGATGCCTATGAACAAAAATACTGGACTTCCACCAACACCAAATCTGCTGAGCTTTAGTCTTGGACTTCCCAGACTTCAGAACTGTGAGAAATGGATTTCTCTTCCTCATAAGTTTGTTATGGTTGCCCTAATGGGCTAAGATAATAATAATTAAATAGATGTTCTGAAACCTTACATTAATTTACAATACTATGTTCCTTTATATGGTTTTCGTAAATGTATAGAACAATTGCCACAAAATTTGCAATCATTCTTAATTCAAAAAACTTTAGAGAAATTAATTGTTGGTTAAATTAATTAAATATTTATTATTGCTTATCCAGTGTCAGATAAAGTGAAAATAATGAGAAATATAGTGTGCTTGCTTCATCAAATTGTAGTTTTAACTTGGTTTTCAAGCAAGTTGTATATATGAATTATATTTTGGAACAGAGGCACAGCTGTATGATGACATGAACTTTGCCTCAAATATTAAAAAGAATAAAATTTCAAAACATGAAACTGAAATTGGTGTGACATTTTATACCTCTAGCACTCTGTCTCTAACTACCATTATAAGATGCCCCCAGGTCTTGGTCAACTCCTTCTGTAGCTATTGAAGCTTAACAGAGATGAAAAACTCAGGACCAAGGAAGAAAGCCAATGGGACACTTTGTATGTGTATGCTTGAAAAGGATCCTCCCTTTCTTCTTCCTATTGTTTTAAATTTGATGATAAAGTCAGCTATTTCTTTATGATTGAAACACAGCAAGCCTTCGCATTTTCACTGCATTTAGAAATAATGTCCTGTATTGAAAAATCTTATTTTCTTCCTCAAACAACAAAAATTTTGAAAAATATGAAAAGTTCTGCTAAACCATTCTAAGACCAGAATATGGAGAGAACTTTGTTTTGTAGCCCAAAGTCTAATCTTTAATATAATATTATGACTGACTATAAAAAATAAATCCCATTTCACTATCTAACTTCTATACATAAATATAATTAAGATAATGCTCTGAAAGTATGGATTGGTTTTGATTTGTAATCTTTCAGACTTCTTACATGATACATTGGAAAGGATATTGACTTGTCATGTTCTTGTCAAAGGATTTGAATGCAATAGTAGTAGCATCATCCATCATAGCTGACTACAGGAATCACTGTGGAAAGTATAAGGTGAAGTTTTATGGGTAACATATTTTTCACTAAGTATGCAACTCTTAGACTATACATAGGCAATTTAAAACATGTTGTAATGCAAAGTTTCTCTTGTTGTAATAAGTTATGGAAACAGTATGATGCAATAGAGAAGGAAAGGGAGAAGAGATGGTTAGAATCTAAATAAAGGCAGACAGACCCAAAGCCTTTCAAATTTAAGTGAATTGAGAAAAGATATTTTACCTTTTGATTCTGGATCCCAGTTTCCTCATTTGTACAATGATGGAAATACATGCATTGCAATATTTCCTTGAAGATCAAATGAGAAAACATAAATAACTATACAATGTATGTGAAAATATTTTACACATTTAAAACTCTTTGAGGACAAGCTTTTTTTGGAGAGGGGAAGGGAGGTTATTGTTAGAACTCCAATAAGACTTTAACTCAAAACTATTTTATCAATGATGATAAATTCTTTGATAAATAAAATTTATGAAATTGTTGGGTCAAACTTTGACTCCTTTAGTTTTGTCATTTAAACTGTTTGGACCAATGATATGCAGGCAGTTGGAATCCCAAATCCAAGTGTGGTCCTTAAGAGGCATCACAGATTTCCATTCTTTCTCTTGCTCCTGCTGTTGTAATAAGAAGAACATGCTTTGACTTGCCAGCTGATCTATGGTGAGTTGGTGAATTAAGGATAATTTCCAAGTTTTGGTTTAAGTAATGGGGTAACTGGTGTTTCGATTTATAGAGATGAGTAAAAATACAGGAATCAGATTAAATTTAAAAAGTAGTTTGGAGAAACTATAATTTAAATATACTTCAGGCACAAGAGAATAGACATCTAATGGGAAATTCCATATCTGATCTGAAAGCTCATTAGAAACATTCAGAACAGAAACAAACATTTGACATTCATAATATGTAGACATATTTATTACATCACAGGATTGATAATAATCATTTAGGGAGCAAGTGTGGTTGAAGTAAGAAAACAGGAGAGGATCCTTAAGTCTCAAATACTTTAATAGTTAGGGGTGCACACAAAGAGAGATAAGCCACAATGGAATACTATTCAGCATTAGAAGAGAATAAAATCATGGTATTTGCAGGTTAATGGATGGAGATGGAGAATATAATGCTTAGCGAAGTTAGCCAATCCCAAATGCTGAATGTTTTCTCTGATTCATAATGGGGTGGGGGTGGGGATCATGGGAGGATTAGATGAACTCTAGAATATAGCAAAGGGGAAGGAGGCGAAGTAAGGGTGAAGGGGTGTAGGAAAAGACAGTGGAATGAGATGGACATCATTACTCTACGTACATGTATGAAAACCCGAATTTTTTGACTCTAATGTACAAGAAGTGACATGAAAAATTGTACAAGAAGTGACATGAAAAATTGTGCTCTATATGTATAATATGTAATTATATTATACATATAATAATATAATTACATATTATAATACATTATAATAATTGTAATGCATTCTGTCGTCATATATAACAAATTAGAATAAAAATAATAAAAATGTGTAAACAACAACAAGAAGAAACTTAGGAAAGAAAACAACTTAGAAGAATAAGGCTATGATCAAGTTCTTCTAAACAAAAACTTTTTAAAAGTATTCCTGGAAAGAAGAAGGGATGAGCAGTATAGAGAATCCAATCAAGAACTTAACCGGCTGGGTGAGTGAAGCTCCTGCTTTGGTAAGGTGAAATTCCTTGGTGATCTTGATTAGAGTCATTTCAGAGGGTTGAAGTTATCAATTACTCTTAGGAATTTTGTTCAAAATGGGGACAGCAAGTTGGATAAGGAATGGTCAAGATAGTATTTTTTTTTCATTTTTAAAGCAAATATATCATGCTTGTCTGTATGTTATTGAGAATGAACAATAAAAGGAAAACATGTTAATTGAAACAGGCTAACTTCAAAAAGTCTTTTATTGGGAGAAGAAAGATTCTGTGATCCAGGTAAAATTTGAAGTTTTGCTTAAAACACAGAAAAAAGAGATGTTTTACTGTAAAAAAGAGTAAAAACAATATATGGATATACATTTGCCTGGATTGGCAGATTTGATAGCAAGAATGGGGAGTTCAACTTTTATTTTGCCATAGCTTCTAAATACCAAACTACCAAATAAAGAAACATGCTGTAAACTGTGAATAGACAAAACCTGGACTTGGAAGAAAAAGTTGTTAAATGGTCATTTTGAAGAGTTGTAGTCATAAAATAATAGAAAATATAGAATGGACTACTGAGGTTTAAAGTCACAGAGTTACAGACGATCAACAAGATTGTGAGTGTTCTTGTGTCATGTTCTAACTTTTCATCTAGAAATATAAACTGACAGTTGATGTTCACCAGAGTTAGAAATTTTCCAGGTACCATTATGGTTGATTACATTATTTTAGTGGCTTAACAAATTACTTTAAATATGCAATTTGCACAGAATTTGATGTGGTTCCAGAAAACTTCTGGGAAAACTCTGTTAGTTCATTGTTCCGATCACTTTAATATTCTGATGCATCCACACCATATATGTTTCTGTGATTGCTCAGAAAAAAAGAGAGAAAACATGGAAAGTTATACACAGGCCATGCAATATTTATACCAAAAGTAGCATGTTTCATTGATTAAAGTTGTTCAGTTTAAAGGAGCATAATACTCACTTAGGCCCAGGATATAGGAGGGGTAGAAATATTGGTGAGGGTCCCTAGTATCTCCTGTATCAGATGAGCATGATGGGAGTTGGGGGGTGAAGCCATTTAGTGGACAACATATGCAAAAAAGTCTTTTTAAAAACGTCATGGAATCTAACTTGAAATGCAGAAAAGAAATTTGGTGGATCACAAATAGCAAGAATTTCCAAAGAAACTGATTTCCCAAACTGTACAAAGCTTTGTTGACAATGGTGTGGTAAATTAAGTGAGACGAAAATGTGGACACAGAGGTCAAAGAATGAGCATCGAAAACACATTTCTGGTACTTGTTTCAAATGGCACTCATTTTCAGTGGCACTTATTACCAGTGGGAATGGGCAAATAAAGTAGTTCAGAAGAAAATGTCATTGGAAGTGAATAATTCATTGGACTGAGAAGCTGAGGGATTTGAAAGGTCATGTATATGGATGTTTCAGTTTCCCGCAGTGACAAGGACTGAGGGAAATAAAGTAAGAATATTTACAGACCTTGCGTAACATGAAAGAAAAGTTGCGGGCAATATAAACTTTTAAGAAATAGCTGAGGCAAGACCCCTTCCTCTTTATCCAGACCCAAGGACCAGGGTTGAGGAAGGAAAACAATGAAAACAAAAAGCAACACAAAAATCTTCCATGAAAATGCTGTGATGACAGAAGGGGGGGGGGACATGGGACTTGAAAGAGGAATAACTCAAATGCTGATTCAATCACTAAGAACTAGGAAAGAAGCAAAGAATTTTATCTGCTGACAGATTGCGTAGTAACCACATTTGGGGAGTAGGTAATGGTAAGGCATTGTGTCCAATTAAGGCTTGCATTACAGCCATATGGGTGATTGTGAAAATTTTGGGATTTTAGTTATTTCTGAAATAAACAGGACTATAAAATGATTAGATTGCTGCTGATGTCTTCTTGGAGGAGACTGGGTCATCAATTCTAATTATGGCTTCCATTTTAGGATTAATCTGAAAATGTTTGGAACTTGACAGCATATAGGCCAAGGGAGAAACAGTCATTCTGCAAGCAAGAGAAGCTCGAGGATCTCTATAAATCCTGTATGGCGGTGTACCCACTAAAGGGAACAGTGACAGGAACAGATAGAGCTTTATGTATCCTTAACTTTTACAACATGACAAATTAGGGTCAGTGAAGCAATACATAGTGCTAAGGGAATTTGTTCCCCTAAAGGGATTTCCAGGTGAAAAGCCCACAAATAATGACAATTTCTACTTAAACTTACTTTTGTTAATATTGAAATTTTATGATGTGTGGTTACCAGCACGACTCAATCAAAGCCAGTGTTTGTACCCTGGCATTTCTTGGTTATGTTCTCAGACAAGTTACTAAAACTTTCTGGGCTTTGGTTCAATTTCTGGGAAAGTCTAACACTTATTATTTGAATTAGATGAGGCAATAGATGCCAGACACTGAAGTAAATGCTTTACACAAATTTTTAAAAATATATTGTTATTATTAACATAAATAATTATTCTCATCTGCTTCTGTTGAATATATTTTAAATATTTACTTAGTTTTTTTCTTTTTTTGGAGGGGTACTAGAGATTGAACTCAGGGGTATTAGACCATGAGCCACATCCCCAGCCCTGTTTTGTATTTTATACTTCCTAGGTATGGTTGCATCATTTTTCTATTTGTACATAAACTACATGTAATTCATTACTAGTAACTGTTTATGGAAATCTCTAAAGAAGATATTTAGCATTTTTTAAATTGCTTTTTATTGTAACATAAAGAAGAAAATCAAGGATTTTTAAAATTGTAGATATTAAATTTTAGATATAATATTTAAACCTAATATTTCCAGAAATCAATTTGAGATCATTTTGTATTTGTTAGTAAATGCTAAGCAAGATAGTATTTTAGTGTCCTGTGAATTCATATCCTTACCAGAAAAGTAAAGTAGCTGAAGAAGTATCAGAGGACTCTTTGTAGTGTCTTGTAGAAATAACATTCTTTATTTTTCTCTATTTATATTTTTATTCTCACACATTTTAACTTTTTTAATCAAGTTAAGAACATTCTGCTTTTTCTATTAAAAAAAGAGATTCTACTCCTTTAAGATTTTTATTTTTCTGGGCATTGTTAATATGCCTTTTTTTTTCTTTTTAAAATTACTCATGTATCTGAGATTAGTGCTTATTCTATTTTTTCCTATTTTCTTGCCTATTTTACAAGTTATTTAATTTAATTATTGAATAGATAAATATCTCTTGTATAGATATGTCAGCTGTACATTTTAGTTTCAATTTAATTTTTATCTTTAAGAATTTTAAATATTTACTTAGTTTTTTTCTTTTTTTGGAGGGGTACTAGAGATTGAACTCAGGGGTATTAGACCATGAGCCACATCCCCAGCCCTGTTTTGTATTTTATTTAGAGACTCAGACTCATTGAGTAATTTAGAGCCCTGCTTTTTTGCTGAGGCTGGCTTTGAACTCACTCTCCTCTTGTCTAGTCTCCCATGCTCTTGGGATTACAGGCATGCACCACTGCACATGGCTTTTTTTCTCTTTCTAAACCCAAATCTCCATTATATTTATTTTTGGTTTTTCTTACCATTTAATTAAATAACTTCATGTTTTTTTCTTTGATGATGTTTTGGTACATAATATTATTTTTTTATTTTCAGTTCATGGTTGTTCATATTTAGTTCAATAGTGTTTGGTCTTGTATAAGAGGGAACATTAAAAACATTTACAGAGACTCTAAATTCCTTCTATTGTGATTAAAGAATGAACTCACAGTGCTTCAAAATTTTAAAGTTTTGTGAACTCTAAGAAGCAATTGATGGCTTTTGGAATGCTTTACAGTCACTAAAATGAAAGTAGCTCTTTGTATAGAACAAAATTTAATATATACTCCCACTTATAAAATATAAATATTTCAAACCATCATAATTTAATTAGGACATAACACAGTATTAAGTGCAGGGTTTGGAGAATAACTTGGGGGAGGGTACAAATGCTATCATAACTACTAATTATGTGATCTTGGATTGAATTTAAATTATTTGAGTTTCATTTTTGTTATATCACATATTGCTGTGACTATTGGATATATATACAAATGAGAAGAAGTCAGTGTAGCAAGGAGATGTCTGCATTCTTGTGCTTACTGCAGCATTACTTACAAAAGCCAAAATATGGAATCTAAACGTTCATCAATGGATGAATAGATTAAGAACACGTGGTATCTAGTACTCAGCCATATGAAAGAATGACATCCAGTCATTTGCAATAATGTAAATGAACCCAGAAGACGTTGTGTTAAGTGAAATGAGATGGAAATGGAAAGACAAACACCACATGTACTCACTCAAATGTGGAAGCTAAAAAATTTGATTTCATAGAGGCAGAGAGTGTAATAATAATGAGTTTTTTTAGGCTGGAGAGTGGAAGAGGAAGTGTGGGATAAAATGTTTGCTTGAAAGGTAAGAAATTCTAATAGGAAATGAGGAACAAGTTCTAAAAGCGTATTGAAAAGTGGGATAACACAGTTAAAAATACTTTGTTGTATATTTCAAAATTGCTAAAAAGAGGATCTTGAATGTTTCACCTAACAAAATGATATGTTTGAGGTGATAGATATGCTAATTATCTTGATTTGCTCATGGAAAAATGCATACCTATATCAAAACATCACAATGTATCATATAAATATTTATAACTCTAGGCCAATTAAAAAATTAAACATTGCTGGATAAATAAAATTTGTAAGGTATTTAATAAATTGCTTAAAATAAAATAGCTGTCATTAAATTATTAAATTGTAAGTGCTACAGAGATTATTTTAATTATTCTTTATGATTATAATATATATTCTACAAAAAATTTAAATTCTGAAAGGGATATGATTATTTTTCTTACTGTTTTTATTACTTACATGCTTATATTTAATTCAGTATAATCAAGGAGGTTGAAGTTTTGTGATACTGCTATGTTACAGAGTTATTGAACTTAAAATCTTGAGTTCCAAATTCAGCTGGTTTGGGTTTGAATCTAAGCTCTATTATTTTCCAATCAAAAGATCTTGGAGAAAAATAATTTTATTAATCTTGAAAATGAAAATCATACTGTATCTGATTTATGAAATAGTTCAGAGAAATATATGAATTAATATAGTTGTAAAATAGTCTCTGACACAATATAAAAATTCATTAAATGTAGCTATTATTAATATCATGTAAAGAGACTTTCAAAGGAAAATATGATACTACTTATTCTGTAAAATAATTATCTGTGTGCTTTGTTTAATATCTATGTGTCCCAAATTTTGTTTTTTATGTTACTAGGTTTCTGATATGACTACTTTAAACACCACATATATAGTATCTATTTTTGACACATTGTGACAGTTTTGTCTTAATAAAGCAAACTCTTTAAAATTTAATATTATAACTGATATGAATTGTGTTGCATTCATTTTCTCAACTTGTTTTCTGCTTTACTTTTTCTTTCTTTCTTTTCTTTTTGTGATACTGGGGTGTTGAATCCAGGGGTGCTTAACCACTGAGCCACATCCCTAGCTCCTGGGCTTCTTTTTGTGTGTGTTAGATTGGTTTTTTGGTTTGTTTTGTTTTTAATATTTTAATTCCAAGACAGAGACTTGCTGAGCTGCTTAGAGCCTGGCTAAATTCCTAAGGCTGGCTTTGAACTTGGGATCCTTCTGCCTCAGCTTTCCAAGCCACTGGGAAAACAGCCATGTACCACCAGGCCCTGGTGTGCTTTGAGTTTTAATTTTTCTTAATTTATCTATTATTTTTATTTTTAAATGTTAGTATGTATATAATCTTCATGTAATTCTTTAACATTGTGATTTTAAAAGTTTAGTTTTTAGAGTGTTATCTTTAAATCTATATTTTTCTAATTAATAAGATTAAGGTAAAATACTATATTTAATGTGAGATAATTTCATTTTAACTGACATAAAGAATAAAAATAAAATTGTACATGTTTATATAGTATAAATGTAATGTTTCAATAAATGTATATACATTGCACATTAGTTAAATCAAGGTGAACATATCAATCTCCTCAAACATTTATCATTTCTTCATGTTGACACCTTTCAAAATCCTTTCTTTCAGATTTTTAAATGCATAGCACATTATTGTTATCCATAGTCACCCTACTGAACAGTATTGAAAGAAAACATTTACTTCTGACTATAAATTAGACCCATCGATCAGTGTCTCCACTTCTCTTCCTCTGTCTTAATCTCCCCCTTTTTAAATATTTTTTTTTTTTTTTAGTTTTAGGTGGATACAATATCTTTATTTTATTTTTATGTGGTGCTGAGGATCAAACCCAGTGCCTCACATGTGCTAGGTGAGCACTTTAACTCAACCCAGCCCCTCTCTTAATCTCCCTTTGATGAACACTATTCTTTTCTCATCTTCTATGAGATTGACTTTCTTATATTTCACGTATAAGTGAGGTCACACACTAGTTGTCTTTTCTGTGCCTGGCTCATTTCAGTTAACATAATGATCTCCAGTTTTATACACATTAGCCACAAATTCACTCTTTTTTATGATTTAAATCTTTTTATGATTATAATCTTTTTAAAAAAGATTTCATTTCAGCACCATTTGTTAAAAGGCTTTTTCTACAATGCATATTTCTGAGACCTTTTCCAAAACATCAGGTAACTATATCTATATGGATTTGTCTCTCTATACAGGTCCCTATTTTTCACCCTGCATAAACTCAAAGTGGACCAATGACTTAGGAATTAGACCAACAACTCTACAACTGCTAGAAGAAAACATAATCTTAACACTCCAACATATTGTTGCAGGTACTAACTTCCTTACCAAGACTACTGAGGCACAAGAAATAAAAATCATGAATCCACAAGTGGGACATCATCAAATTATAAACCTTCTGCACTGCAAAGGAAGCAAGGGCATGAAGAGAGAGCCCACAGAATGTTGCCAGTTGCTCCTCCAGTAGGGTATTAATATCCAGAACATATAAAGAACTCAAAAAAACTTAACAAAGGCAACAACAATGAAACCTAAATAATCCAATTAATATTTGGCCAAAAGTACTAAGCAAAAAAATAAAAATGTATGAAAATATGAAAAACATTCAACTTCTCTAACAATCATGGAAATTCAAATCAAAACTACCTTGAGCTTTTTAACTCCTGTCAGAATGGCAATCATTAAGAATACCTATGGTAATAAATGCTGGTGAAGTTGTGACAAAAAAGGTACACTGATACATTGTTAGTTAGTACAACCACTCTAGAAAGTAGTGTGGAGATTCCTCAAAAGACTAGGAATGGAATAACCATTTGACCCAGCCATCTCATGCCTTGATATTTATGCACAAGAACAAAAATTAGCATACTATAGTGATAAATGAACATCAATGTTAGTAGCAGTGAAATTCACAATAGTCAAGTTATACAACCAGCCCAGTTGTCCTTCAACAGGGGAATGAATAAAGAAAATGTGGTATATGTACACAATGGAGTTTTACTCATCCATGAAGAAGAATGAGGGGCTGGGGATGTGGCTCAAGTGGTAGCACGCTCGCCTGGCATGCGTGCAGCCCGGGTTCAATCCTCAGCCCACAAACAAACAAAGATGTTGTGTCCACCGAAAACTAAAAAAATAAATATTAAAAATTCTCTCTCTCTCTCTCTGTCTCTGTCTCTCTGACTCTTTAAAAAAAAAAGAAGAATGAAATCATGGCATTTGCTGGTAAGTGGATGGAACTGGAAAACAACATGCTAAGTGAAATAGGCAGACTCAGAAAGTCAAGAATACAATGTTTTCTATCATATGTGGGAGTTATATCAAAACAAATTTAAAAAATGAGGAAGCAGGGATCCCTGAGAAGAAAAGAGATCAGTGAAACAGAGGAAGGGAATTGAGGGAAGGGAAGAGAGGTACAAGAAAAGAGAGAAATGGTGAAATAAAATTGACTAAATTATGCAATGTAAATATATGAATATACAATAGTAAATTTCACCTTTATCTATAAAACATTAATTTAAAAAAAGTTAAACAGGGCTGGGATTGTGGCTCAGTGGAAGAGTGCTCACCTCATATGTGTGAAGCCCTGGATTTGATCCTCAGCACTAACATAAAAATAAATAAAATAAACATATAGTGTCCATCTACAACCTACAACTAATTATATATATATATATATATATATATATATATATATATATATATATATATATATATATTAAAAAAGGTTAAACAGAAGGAAGCCCAGTAGGGTAAAAGAAGGGGGAACAAAGGGAGAGAGATAGGGAGGGAAAGGGGAATTATTAGGGACAAAATTGGAGCAAATTATATTTGGTGCTTGTGTAATTATATAAAAGTGAACTTTAATATTATATATAATTACAGTGCATTAAGCTTTTTTAAAAGTAAATAAAGAAAACAGGTTTTAATCTTTTTTGTGTCTCAATAGTATTCCATAATGTGTATGTTAACACATTATTTTTAATTCATCAGCTGATGCAACACATAGGTTGTTTCTTGGCTGTTTTGAATACTGCTGCAATCAACATGGGAATGGAGAGTGGAGGACAAAATCCATGTGGTCATCTCAATACAATCAGAAAAGGCAATTGATAAAATTCTAAACAGTTTGATATAACCCTGAAAAAATTAGGAAAAGGAGGAGCATACTTCAACATAATAAAGACCATATATAATAAACCAATAGTTAACATCATCCTGAATGGTTACAACCTGAAAAGTTTCTCTCAAAGATCTTGAACAAGACAAGGATACCTACTTTGTCACTTTAATGTAGCCTGAGAATTGCAACCAAAATAATCAGGCAAAAGAAAGTAAGAAAGAGCATCCAAATTGGAAAATAAGTCAGATTACCATTTTTTGCAGATCTCATGGTCTCAAATATAGAAAACTCCAAAGACTCCACCAAAAATCTATTATAACTAATAAAAGAATTCATAAGTGTTACACAATACAAGATCAATATGCAAAAATCAGTAGCATTACTATAGCCAATAGTGATTTATCTGGAATAGGAATCAAGAAAGTTACACATATAAAGCTATGAAAAATATTAAAGAGCTAGGAATAAATTTAAGCAAAGAAGCTAAAAATGCATTCATGGATTAGAAGAATTAATATTGTTAAAGTGTCCATAATTCCCTAAGTGATTTACAGATTCAATGCGATTTTTATCAAAATACTGATGACATTCTTCACAGAATTTAAAAAAAAAATCCTAAAATTTGTATGGAGCCATTAAAAAAATATATAAATAGCCACAGTAATCTGGAGTAAGAAAAGCAAAGCAGAAGACATACTACCTGACTTCAAAATATACCAGAAAATTGTAGTTAACAGTATGGTATTGGCATAAAAACAGAAAATAAACCAATGAAACAAAATAGATCCATACTTCTACATCCACCTGATCTTTGACAAAGATATTAAAAATATGCAGTGGAAAAAGGACAGTCTTTTCCATAAATGGTATTAGAAAAATTATTGTCACTAGTAACAAAAATAAACTCACAATGGATTAAAGACTTAAATGTAAGACTTGTAACTATGCAACTACTAGAAGAAAACACAGGGGACATGCTTCAGAACATTGGAATGGGCAAGAAACTTTTTTTTGATCATATGTCTAAGTTAGAGGAAACAAAAGCAAAAATAGTCCAATATGATTACATCAAACTACAAAGCTTCTGCACAGGAAAAAAAAAACATCATCAAAGTAAAGAGATAACTTATGGGATGGCAAAAAATATTTTTTTAAACTATGCATATGACAAGGGATTGATCTATAAAAGGAAATAAAAAAGCTCAATAGCAAAACAGATAACCCAATGAAAAAATGAGCAAGAAACCTAAATAAATGTGTATTCTCAAAGGAATACACATAAATGACTAACCAATTTCTGAAGTAATGTTCAGCATCACTAATCATCCAGGAAATGCAGATCAAAACATTAATGGCATATCACTCCACTCTTGTAAGAATGGTTAAAAAGGTAAAGGATACCAAATGCTGGTGAGCATGTGAGAAAAGGGAATATTGAATGCTGATTGGAACATAAATTAGAACAAATATTATAGAGCACATGATGGTGGTTTCTCAAAAAATTAAAACTACCACATGATCCACCAATCCCACAATTGAGTGTATACACAAAGGAAATGGAATGAGTATGTAAAAAAAATGATAATTCTTAGTAGCCTATATTAACAAAATAATTTAACCCTCTTTTGTTTTGCTCCATTTGATTAATTGAAGATCTTTCTCAATTATCTGTCATTTTAGAATCATGATTTTTCATTATTTTCATGGTATATTTTACTTTTTTGACATATTAACAAATGATTATAAAATTTGTCGTGTACCTCTTCTTAGTAATTACCTTCCACCCTTTAAATTGTACTTGTCCTTTAAGTCATTGCTCTATCTTCTTATAGCTCTTTTTCATTACATACATGCCTTCAATTTTGGAAAAATTTACTTTTCAATGTTATGTGCTTGACATCAAACATGAAAGTTCACTTACCCAGGCCTGATGTTTGGGGTCACATCTTTTTGCACAAAATATTCTGAAATCTGTGACTCATGAATTCTGGCAATGAGTTTGTTCTAGTAGCCATCATAAGAAATAAGAACTCATTTCTTTTATAATCTGTATTAGTTCATTTGTTTTTCTATTTATGCTTGTTAAAAATTATTTTCTCCTTTATCTTTGTAATCGAAATTGCATCATGAAAAATCGACATCCCTGAGTAATCATGAAATCATTATTGGCTTTCTTCCACTGGAAACATTGAATATTTAATCATTTGCTTCTCTGTGAAGAAATTGTTGGTGTCTTTTCATTGCATTAATCTACCCTTGGTATTTAACATTCTTTTTTAAATTTTAAATTCTTTATTCTATATTCTTTGTATTCTAGGAGAGATGCCACAAATGTATTTCAGGTTACTGATTTTCTCTCCATCACATCCAAGGTAGACTTTTTTTCATTTTTTATCTTTATAAATCTGAGCCATTTATTTTTCTATAAATAAGGGTAAATAATCCCCAATTTGCAAGACATTGTAAGGGTCAGAGATCAGATTATAAAATATAACCCGGCACAATGCAAGCTTAATGCTAGGTATAATATGTGTTTATTATAGAATCTTGGAAATTTCAGGAAACAAAACTTACAAAATCAATGTAATCTATAACCTGACTACTCATTGTGATGAACCTTTTTTTAAATTTATTTTTTAGTTGTAATTGGACACAATACCTTTGTTTTATTCATTTTTACATGATGATGAGGATA
Organism: Ictidomys tridecemlineatus; assembly: GCF_052094955.1. Classification (NCBI taxonomy): domain Eukaryota; kingdom Metazoa; phylum Chordata; class Mammalia; order Rodentia; family Sciuridae; genus Ictidomys; species Ictidomys tridecemlineatus. Next base: position 42,057,423 of record NC_135482.1, on the reverse strand, counting down.
GAACCCAGGGACTTGCACATGCTAGGCAAGTGCTCTACTGCTGAGCCATAACCCCACCCCCACACAATGAACATTTTTATGTTTAGTCTTGTTTGTTCCATGTACACAGCATCATAAAGTACATACATTTGGTGTCCTAATGAAGTTATTTGATAATACCCATGTCATCTTATATCATTCATAATAACTATCATCCAGAGATAATTGCAATTAACAATTTGGTAGATACTAGGAATACATACCTCCAATGACTGATTAGAGATTTAGATTCAATTGATGATCATGATTTAAATATCTCCCTCCCTTAAACTTCACTTCTCACAAACTCAGACTGAGTCATGGATGAGCTGCTGCTTTGAAGATGGCCTGTGGCCAGGTCCACACCATTCAGCCCCCAGCATGACCCAGTCTGGTAACTTGGGCAAGCCTAGGCAACCATCTCCAGGCCTTTCTGGAATCCACTGCCAGCTTCCTCTCTCTGAACAGAGGAAGAGCAGTAAGGGGATGGGGGCATGTGTGCAAAATGGAATTATGGACACATTTATCTGATAAATATAGGTTCCAGCACTTGGCTCCCTGATGCTCAGGGAATAATAAGTGAAAACACCTGAGATCTAGCCAAGTGAAAACATCCTTGGGCATACCAGAAACAGGTCATTGGCAAAGTGCTATCTGTATATATCTACATGCACATGAAATTACAGCTATGGTCTCACACACAGTGTCAGTGTGTAGATTTTGTATGTGAGCAACTCTTTATCTCCCCATACATTAAGAAGCTCATTTCTTGACAGGAAACTTATCTGCAGATGCTTATGAAATGTTTTTTTTTTAAATTTAAAATTTTTATCTTCAATTTATGACATTATCTTTAGTCTCCTCTGGTTCATTTATTATAATTTTGTTTTTCTTATTTATAAGAGAAAGTTCCTTAAAGTTCTTTAAGAATGTGAGTAACATTTTAAATCTGTTCCTTTGGTTCTTGTATTATATAATTTCAAAAATATGTGCTTCTAGTGATTCTTCTAGATACTAACACATTTTCTCATGATGCACAGGATGAGGCTTACCCTTCTTCGATGAGTTTATTCAATGACCCAACTTCTTATTTTCTAGACCTCTACAAATGTATGGTGTTTTTTTTTCTTTTTGTATGCACCTATTAAAAGAAATACCAAGGAATAAAGTACATAAGTGGTTTTAATGGAGCGAAACAGAAAGTGGGAAACATATTACCTATGGGCTGCATTTAACTCTGGATGAACCTGATAAATGAAGCCATTTGAGTGCCAAAGAAGAGGATAAGGTTTTGGTTAACAGCTGTCAGTCTCTCGGAAACTCCCGTATAAGGCAATATGTGGTTTGTCAATATCCAACCAAGATGAAGTAGATTTAGTAAAGTGTCATTAGAAATAAATACTAACTTGCAGTGCTACTTGGTAGCATCATTCTTTCTCACACCTGCATAAAAATTCCCATAGTTTTATCGATAATTTACATATATTAGCCCAAAGTGTTATTCTTTAATTATTAAATAAAATCCTGTTCAAGCTAATAAATGTAAACTCTCTAGTCCAATTTAAAACTGCTTTCTATTCAACTTCAGCATTACCGTCAGAGATCTGCAGTGGAGGGAAAGAGTGTTTATGTTTCTCACTCTTCCCCAGGTGCATAGAAGCAGCTATTAATGACTAACACAGTTGTAAAGAAATGGGAAATTTATTTTTATTATTACAGCTGAGGGTACAAGGTGATATGTAAATTCAATTGTTGATTCATTAAATGGATTTTAGGGTTTTGTATTGTTTCTTCCAGAAGAATAACCTATTTTCTTAATCCTATTTGCTTTATTCTATGTATTTCTGAATAAATATATTGCATGGAGGAAAATATATATATAACATGCTCAATAGAATTCATTCTTATATATATTTTCATGCTTTCTCTTAGCATATTACTTTCAGTTAAGGTACGATTTCTATAAAGCATGAATGATCATCATCATTCCACAACTCTCAACAACTTGCACTGCCTTCTATTAATGGAATATTACTTACCATGAAAAGTGAATAAAATTATAGCTTTTACAGAAAAGTGGATGGAGTTGGAAAATATCATGCTAAGCGAAGTAAACTAACCCAAAAAATCAAAAGCCAAATGTTCTCTCTGATAAGTGGATGCTGATCCAAAATGGGGAGCAGAGAGGCATGGGAAAAATGGAGGAACTTGGGAGGGAGGGTAGGGACTGTGCATGGGGGCAGGAAAGATGGTGGAATGAGATGAGCATCACTACCTTAGGTACATGTATGACTATACCTATGGTGTGATGCTACATCATGTACAACCATAGAAATGTAAAGTTGTGCTGCAATTGTATACAATGAATCAAAATTCATTCTGCTGTCATATATACCTAATTAAAATAAATTAATTTATTTAATTTTAAAAAAGCTACTCCCTTCCTAGCTCCACAGGGCATGCAACCATTGCCTAAGTGCACAGGTATATGGTAAGTAGGATAGTACTAATTGCTGAGGAAGCAAAAGTTATCTGTTTCTGGATCCATTTAACCTGAATCAAGTGATAAATTAGAAGTATTTGAAACCTATCATTAACACAATCAGAAGGGAATTTCATGAATGTTGCTTGAGTGTGGGATGACATAAAATCTCAGCAATTTTCTTTCTCTAAATTCAGATCCTGAATTAAATTTTATACTACCTTAGTTTTCATTATGATTTCTCATTTTTTATTCAATAATTAATTTTATTATACTATATATATAATCAGTACCAGTTTTTATTCAAATATTATATACTAAATTGATTAGCAAAGTAGTACATGAACATAATTTATGATAAAATATAAAATTTCTGATTGAGTCACAATAAATGAGTTGGGACTTATCTAAAATTTATTACTGTGAGATTCACACACAAAAGTTAGAACACTTTTCTAAATTACACTTGTCTTAAACAGTCTGACTAATGGTATATTTCTCAAACTTGTATCGGAAAATTTTTGTATTGGGCCATATATAATTACTACAGAAATTGCAGTATTTACAAACATTTATTGAAACTACCATTGTTAATAGCATCCATGTATATAACCATCTTAAAACTTTATCTGTTATGTTATTGTTCTTCTATGATGCAAAGAAAATATAATTTTTCATCACAGTTTGTTTGAAAATATTTGAAAGATATTTAGTACTGCTTTTCTGAATCAATACCTAGGTCCTGGTCTCCCAGGTCATCCATCATTAAGATTTTTATGTCAAAAGTGGTCTGCATATTGATTTCACTAACCTGTTTAGCACCCTTCTCACCATCTCTCTTCCACTGGATTATATGAAACATTCCTTCTAACACCAAAACCCCTTAATTCTCAGTGCTGTTTCTGCTTATTTCAAACAACCTTATGCATTCACCTCTGTCCTATCATTTTATAATTTCTTTGTTCCTGAAATGGTGTTTATTTTTTCCTGTAACTTTCATGAATAGTCTCTCCCTATTGTTTTATTCCCACCAACATACAGAACTGCTATAGTTTCAGCCATCCAAAATATCTATCTGTATCTGTTATCTGTATATTATTAATTTATTATATATCTAAAGTTTTACCTATCATCACCTATCTATGTTGATGTGAAATTCCTCTTTAAATGTTCTATCATTTCACTCTTTCCTTCATGAAAATACATAAATAAATAAATAAATTTTGAAAGAGATGTCTATCTTTACTGTATGTACTTCATTTTCCCCTTTCCTTCTCACTTCATTTCTGCTACTCTAATGAATTACTTTTGTCAAGAAACTTACATTTTCCATCCTGGCAAAGGTTGCTTTCTCTTGTCTTTTCATCTTAATTGGTGTCTTAGCAACATTTAGTATAAAAAGCAACTTCCTGTTCTTGAATCTTTTTTATTTCTTTATATTCTGCTTTCTGCGTTATACCCTATCTCCTCCTACCTTATTGCACATTCCATCTCTGTTTATGGTAACTGATGTCCCATTTATGCTATTTGAATAAATCAGGGCAGTCATCAAACCCACTTCTAGTCTCTGTATGCATCTTCTTCCTTAGGTATCCTCATGCAGTTTCATGCCTATAAATAACTCCCAGATCTCCCTCTCCAGCCCTGAGTTTTCACCTGGAATCTAGGTGCATATGTAAACAGCCTATTTGAGGTCTCCACTGAGATTACTAATTGGCATTTCCAATTCAAGATGTCCCAAAGGCACCCATGGTTACTGCCCCAACCTCATTGATTTCCCATGCTTCCTGCTCTCTGCAAGTGATGCTAGCACTAATTCAGTTGTCTGAGAATCTTTGTTCATTTTCATGTTTGCTTTTAAGCTTCCCTTTAGCAAATATTTTTCTATCTACTTGCAAAATAGGTCAAATATTTTTTTCACTTCTCCTCTGAGTGCCACTGTCACACTTGGCCGCAATGTGATTACCTCAGGACCAGACTATACTACAGCTTTCTTTGGTTTTACTGTAAGCACTCTTCTCCCTCTACATTTCAAACATCAGTCAGAATGACTATTTGAATCAGCCATCACTTAAGGATCAACAACACCATTAGTATCTTCTGTAATTGACAATTATAATAATATGTAAATCACTGCAGTTATTTGATTTCTACTTCTCTGTCAAAAATCACCTATTTTTGACTTCTGGTCATGATAACCTAGTGAGATCAGATGTGATTTAGCTAACTCACAGAATTGGTTTGCATTTCTTTGTCTATAATACTAGTTCAGACATTCAAATTATTGTACTCTTAATATTGATATTCATATCTTATCTACTACCATGCCACTTACAGATTCCTTCAACCAATGATTTACAGGAATTCCCTCATCACTCCTGTATCAGTATTCTCTCTTCTACTTCATCATAGCCTACATTTTACTTGTCTTTTTTATGATCTGCTCAAACTTATCCCAAACCAAATGTACATTCCTGAGATCAGAAATGAAGTTTGTCTTGTTACGTCCTATACTTAGAATAGGACTTAGTAACAAATTTTTAAAAAAGAAGAAACAAAGAATAGAATGGGGCTTAGTAAATAATTGGTAAATACATTTTAATACATGAAAATTATAAGCAGCTGAATTAACACCTATTGAACAGAGAAATTTTTAGATTAGAAAACATGTTATATATATATATATACACATATATTCATTTTATATTCATTATATATTATATATATTCATTTTATATATATTTTATAATTTGAGTCAACCTTATTATTTACTTATAGATTGAAAGAACTTAAACTTATATATACCCATTTGAGAAAATGATGTTACATAAAATGAAATATCTCTGGTAAGTAAAGGAAATAAAAAAAAATATATATGATATAAAAGTTCATTTTAAAGTGAAGCTATTATACATAAATGAAACTTGCTTTAATAGATCTTGCAAGTTTAAAAGGTTAAAAGAAAAATAAGATCATCTACTTTTACGGATTATTTTCTTTTTCAACTTGAAGGGAATGAGAAAGGAGAAAGTTTACTGACAAAGCAAAAAGTAAAGTAACTTCATTAACCATGCTAATTTAGATTCCTATAAAAATACCAAACTATATTTTATTACTTTTTCAATTACAATTAATCTATTTTTGAAGTTCTAATTAAATGCCTGAATGATAAAAATGTTCTTGTTTTAGTTTTTAAAGAATTAGTGGTTGTTTCATTCACTGCAACATAAACATGAATTTGGCAGGTCATTCTTAGATTCAAATAGAGTCTTAGATTTTGAGTGAGAAAGCACTGTAAACTTTAGAAATTGTGCATGGGTTTCTCTGTGTTCTTCTACAATATTTTTTAAAAAATGTTTAAATTGAAATTGGTTTGCACATTTTAAATTTGGATATGTGGACAGAGATGGACTTAGTACCATGATTTCAAAGTTTTCATTCTTATTTCCAATTATTGAAAGTTTTGCTTTGTTTCATCAGCTGAAAGTGATCTTTGCCACTGTTTAAATTATCATTATGAAAAACTTCTATGATAGTTCACTTTACCCAGTAGAAGTCTGCCTCTGGTTTTATGTGCAGATATATATACACATAGACTTAGTGTGCCTATCAAATTTTTCTTTCACTCTTTTTAGGTCTGTCTATACTCTCTAAGAAACTGGTTTGACTTGGGGGAAAACAGTTTATTTGAAATAGATTTATTCCAAATTAACCAAAGACCCTATTATTTCATAGAATTTTATTATTTTCAAAAATGTGTATCTAATCAGTTGATATAAATCATAAAAGATTTTTTTCATGTAACTCTTACATCAATTAAGTTAAAAAATACAAAAATGCTAATTCATGTGGATTTGTTTAGAAAAATAGGGCTAGATTACTCATGGAGTAAGTGGAAACATGCAAAATAATAGAAATTATTATAAAAAGAAATTATTCTTTCAGATAATCAAACTTGCCCTGATATCTACATGCTTCAAGGAAAAAAGTAAAAATGAAAACTTATGTAAAAGATATGAAAGAAGCAAGAAATTGTTTAATAATACTGATCTACTCTATGACCTTGAAAATAATATTTCTAATAAAAATTGAAACATACAAGGAATGCTATGTTTTTTGCATCACTAAAAGTCAGCAAAATATCAAGTACAACTGTACTAATATTATTTTACTAATATTATTTTACATGCCTTAAAATTTGATGGACCAATGATGTCTGATTAATAAATAATGTAAATTACAGATCAGTATCTATAAATATCTTCATAATATTTCAGATAAATTGCAAATTAACCTTATTATAATTGATATTTTAAGATACTTTGTGTGTAATTGACAATATTGGCAAATTATATGCATCTTCTTATGTCATTGTGATTCATTGTGATTCCAAGATTTTTTTTCAGTTATATTTGGGACATATTTTACTCTGTTAAGAGCAGAGTAAATGACTAGAATGATAATGATAATGATAGTGTCTTCAAGCAATATATAGATTCAGATATAAACCATAAATATTTTTCAACGAATGTAAACTCTCAATAATAAACATTTACAGAAACTATTAAAATAATTTATCATATGAAACTTTAATGATGATTTCCTGATTTTACCACCTATTAGCAGTATATAAATATGTATAGTATTTTCTAAATTATTATTTTTTTAAGATATAGTATTATTAGTAAAAGAGTAAACAACATTATTTATTGTTCATTAGTTTTTCAAAATATCTTAAGAAAAAAAATATTCCTTGATTGATAATGGTCTCTGATTCGTCTAAATATAATTTTCATTTTGACTTTTTATATATGCTTTCTTTTTATAATCATACTTTTTGTTTTCTTATTCTAATTTCCTGGGAATACTGAAATAATATTTAAGTTGTATGTTTTATAGGCACTTTTTATATCAAATTTTAAAAAGTTAATTTCTAAAATTAGACAAAAATGTTTTCTTTTTTTACTTAACTCTTTATGATGATTTAGCTAATAAGAACCCATTCATATTATTTGAGGAATAAATATAATTTATCTTTCCTCTTAATTACATTGTGTGTCTTTCCTATGACAACAGTGTAACAATGAACAAATATTTTTTGAATTTATATATGATTGAAAGATATGAGAAGATGGATTTCTGAGGGCCCAAATAATATTAGGAGACTAATATTCTATTATCCATTGTGTTATACTAGTGTTGAGAGTTGGAGCCTAACACAGGCACCCATATATACTCTCATATATTTATTTAGTTTTACTCTTTAAATATACATTTGGTGTTTTGTATGTGAACTTTTTTAAAATTTTTTATTATTCTTTTTAGCTATATCTGACATTAGAGTCTATTTTGTCATATTTGTACAAATGTGGAGTATATCTTATTCTAATTAGGATTCCAGACTTTGGTGTATTCATATATGTACATAGGAAAGTTATATCAGAATTCTTCTACTGTCTTTCCTGTTTCCTGTCCCCTCTCCTTTCCCTTCAACCTCCCCCCCCCGCTCTTTTTTTTTATTCTTTCTAACTCTTTGATGTATATTACCATTCATGAATCAGAGAGACCATTCACCCTTTTGTTTGTGGGGATTGGCTTATTTTGCTTAGCATGATAAAGTCTTCAGATTCTTAAATTTATCATCAAATGTCATAAAGTAATTTTCTTTGTGGTGGAGTAATATTCCATTGTGTATATATACCATGTTTTCTTTATCCATTCATCTGTTGAAGGGTACCTAGGCTAGTTTCATAGTTAGCATTGTGAACTGAGCTTCTATAAACATTGATGTGGCTGTGTCACTGTAAAATGCTGATTTGAAGTCCTTTGGATATATACCAAGGCATGAATGAGATAACTGGGTCAAAGGATAGTTTCATTTAAAGTTTTTTGAGGAATCTGCATACTGCTTTCCAGAGTGGTTGCACCAATTTGTAGTTCCACCAGCCATATGAGTGTAACTTTTCCCCCAGTATCCTTATCAACATTTATTATTACTTGTATTCTTGATAATTGTCATTCTGACTAGAGTGAGATAAAAATCTCAGTGTAGTTTTAATTTGCATTTCTCTAATTGCTAGAAAGATTGAATATCTTTTTGAATGTTTTTTTCATATATTTGTTAACCATTAGTATTATATGTGAACTTCTGATGCTGAAGCCTAAGAGAAAGAAGTATTAGAGCAATAATACAGATAAAAGTCTATTCAATTTCTTTGCAACCACCTGACAGTGCATGACTCCATTTTCATTTTCTCACCTGGACCTGGTAATTTTCTGATTACTTACTTATAGGAAGAGGCACTATGTTTGAATTTTGAGAAACTCCTTGGCTTCTTCCATTTTCTCAGGTATATTACCCTTTCCATCAGTTTTGCTGCTTTAAATGGGTTTGATACCATGACCACACCTGATGCCAGGTTGGCTCCTATACTGAAAACTATGCTGTTTTCTCTGGTTATCCCAAGTCTCAGCTAAGGTAATAGAAACTGCTGTTAAAATAAACCACGGTGTCTTTAAAAACAAATAATTTGTTAAATGTGAGATACAAATAAACTGTGACAGTACAACTTCTTCAATAAAATAACCATTTAGTTAGAATTTTTTAAAGAAAATGGTAATAATGAGCATTTTAAAATATAACCTAGGGTCCACAAGAGTCCTTTTATTATTTCCCTGCCTATTGAAGGACTAAACGAATATTCAGTTCATTACCCAGATACTTTTATGCCTCATTTCTTATTTTTCATTATGAAGGGAGATCAAAATAGAATCATTTAAATAGAGTTGGAATTATTTCACTTTGTAAGAAAAAAATACATTTTAGATGCAGATCTAAGTTAATAAGACCCCAACAATGAAAGAATATAAAGACTTTTAGGGACAGAATTTCCATTGCCAAATATATAAAATGAACTTACTTCTTAAAGAGAAAAGTTGCTATTGAGTAAAATGGTTTCTTGTGTAATGGCAATGGAAAGAATTTTCCATCTGTATCCAGAATTAATAGTATCTGGAAAAAGAAATGGAATGCAAAATGATTTTGCTACTTGGCAATATGGACATAGATATATTAGTCACCTAGAGACAAACAAACAAACAAACAAACAAACAAACTTAGAAGCAAAGTATATTAAATTAAATAATAGTGATCCAGATAACTATTGTGAACTACAGAAAAAAGATGGAAAGTTTTAATGCAGTGATATGAATCCAGGTACATCAGCATTTACTGCAAGTGCTCTATAGAACAAATCTTAGGATGCTATGAGCTAGTTGCCCTGTTTGTGACCTTAAGGGATTCTTTTGGAATAGACTAGTTTACAGACATGATGACATTTGTAAGAGAAAAATGAATGTAGGGAAGTTTATAGAGAACTAGAAAATGTCAAGAAAAATGAAAATCTTTGTTGGTAAGCTCTTTGACCACTGCATGAGTGTAGGAATTTAAAAGATAATGAAATGGCAAAATTAAACAAATAAAAAGGAGAGAGAATCATGGAATCTTTGGAAAGAAGGACGGTTAAAAGTCAATTTATCTCAACTCCCAAATAAGATTCTGGAGAAGTGTGGAACATATTTTTTTCTGAGGATAAGTGTTGATTATTAAAAGGTGCCTGAATATATGATAAGGCTAACTGATATTTTTGTAGGTTACATAAAACTCTAATTTCTTGCCCATATTGTTGTAATGATTCTCAAGCTACAAAAATATATGATTTTTAAGGTATATTTTTATGTATATTTGATGCTGTGAGAACACAAATTACTTTAGCTAAATAAATTTGCTTCTTAGAATTTTTGTAGGAAATGCTGTATTGAAGTAATTAACCTTGACAGTTAAATGTTACCCATAATTTGATATCAATGAATTCTGTGTATAAAATCCCCATTCAGAACATGTAAAGAGAAATACGGTTTATCTGGTAATATTTTTTTAATGAGAAACAAACACGTGCTAAAGAGGCACCAGAACTGAGTAATAATTTTAATGTGTATAGAAGTGTAATAATTTCCAGAACCTTTACTTTTTATAAATATTAATTATTCTTAATCTGTATACAAAGCTGTATAAGGAATACCAATATTTTCTGCTTTATCATATCTAAATAGTTTAAAAGATTTTCTTTCTCTGAGTTTATGCATTGAATATTAGGATATATTGTGGGGCAAATCTGGACTGAGCTGAATACTACTAATTCAAAGAGAGTTTTTCAGTAAATATTATGTAAAATGAAAAGAAAAATCTCTGAACACATATTCTACATTAAATATTACAACCAGCCCTACCAATGTTCCCTACTGGATAATGTCGAAGTTCTTTATCATGACATTCAATACCCTCAAAAGTAGGATTTGCTTTAGTGTTTCAACACAGTTCTCAAGAATCTTCAAACTCTCTGTGCATACACCTTGTTCACAGCATTGAGATTTTCTCCTCCATCTGTCTTTGCCATGAGTATTCCACATTACAGCCCTCCCACATTCCATAGGTGTGATAATTTCAACAGTTCCTTCCAGATACAACTGTAAATAAGACAGAGCAGTGTTCACCTCTTCCCTCAGATTTTGCTAGAAATCTAACCCTCCTGATTTAACTATCATCCTGATGACCGACCAGATTTGATTACGTGCTAAAATAGTATAATAATGGGTACTCAAATACAATTATTCATGATATTATTATTCCATAGAGCTTCCTACCATTCACTAGACTTAATCTTAGAAATTGAAAGATGAAAGAAACTGCTCCCATTAGAATACTGTAGGAGAAGCCATGCTTGTTTGTGAAAAGAACTGAAGGGTACTTTGGAGTTTATTAGGTGTGTGTATCAAATTGAAAAAAAAAAAAAGTAAAATAAAAACTGCCTCAAGTTGTGACCAACATCATTTTAAAAATTTTTTCTTATGGTATTAGGGATTGATCCCAGGGGTGCTTTAACCACTGAGCTAAGAGTCCTTTTTATTTTTGTTTTGAGACAGGATGTCACTAAGTTGCTACGATTTGTCTAAACTGCTGAAGCTGGTCTCAAGCCTTCCATCATCAAGCCTCAAGTTTCTGAGTAGCTGGAATTAAAGGCTTATACCATGTACTCAGCAACATCATTCTTTGATGAGAAGTGACAGTTATATATTTTTTAAAGATTTCCAAAAAAAGCATTAAACATTCTTTTTATGTATGTGGCGTTAATGTGTTCAAAACAGTGGTGGCTTTAGAAAGAAAATAGGAGTAACTTAAAAGAACTTTTTTCATTATTGGGTAATGTATTAAGCCTATTACTATACAGGAAACAAAAAATCAAACGTATTTTAAGATAAATTATCTATATTTCAAGTCTTTAATATATGCTATTTCTCATTGTTTGGTAGGTGCTTTCATACTTTTTATACTTTTAGTCTGCATTCTGTTTTGCATGTCTTTTAAAGGTTCAGGGAAACTGGTCTTCACTATTCTTGAGATCATCCTTCAGTAATAAAAGTAGATAAAAAACATTTGTATTTGCAAACTATTTTAGCCATTTTGAGATCTAATGCTACATCAAGTAATTATCTTTTCAATATATTTTTCTAAATATAAAGAATCCATATTAAATATGTCTATATATCCATAGATTCAAGAATCTGAATTTTAAAAAGTGCACAGATTGATGAAAATATTCAAGGACTATTAATTTGCAATCCCTTTTCAGACATACCAGTTGTAACATTATTTAACATTTAAAAAATACTTACCATGTACTAGCCATTGCTCTAATCATTCTGAATATTTTATGTCATGTGCCCATTATAAGAATATTATAAAGTGATTTGTTATACTCCTAGGGGAAACTGAAACACAAAGTGATAAAAAGTCCTTCCTTTCTCATAATAAATGCTTTTAGAGATGTGAACATTGGGAGTCTGGCTCAAAATTCTGTGCTCTTAGATGAATTAAAAATTATTAAATATCTCTTTTTCACATTAAGAGAATTGATTTTATTAACATAATTTTAAAAAACTTATATAAGAATGTTTCCATAAATAGCAAGTTAAATGCAATTTTGTAAGACATATAATGAAGAACAATATGTAGATTTTATTTTAAAAAATGCATTGAATGATACCCCACAATGGTGTTCAAGATTATTTTCCTGTTGAAATATTAGAACTCATACACTGACTTGGTAGTCTGATTCATAAACATTGCATTTATAGAAATATAACATTTCTGTGGTAAGAATGACAGAGTTTCCACTAGAAAATTTAAAAATACAAGAATTTTAGGCATTTGTGGGCCAAAGTGAAACTAGAAATATTTTCAGTCTTATTTATTATTACAATCAAAATTAGGGTCTAATAAGTAATTGACATTAGAATTGGCTTTAGGCCTGGTTTTGAAATTTTAGTTTTCTAAGTTATTAAAGTACTGCTATATTGATATTTCAATTAACTTCATAAATATTTTCCTTAAGAATCTACTCATTATTTCTCCTACTCAACTAAAGAGAAAAGAGTAGATAGAAATATAAAGCATTAGTACTTTAAATTTTTCGTTAAGAAAGGAGACATTTAAATATACTATCTTCTTGCACTTTTGTAGTAGTCCAGTTAATTATTTTTGTTTATATTAAATTCACTTGTTAATAAATTCATACATGGACACACTAGAACAAGATAGAGTTTAATTACCTTACTACTAATATTCTGAGTCCTCACAGAGGTAATAAGCACTTATTTTTGTCATACAGCCTGACAGTCACAAGTTAAAAAACGAATTCTAAGTTCAGGAGTTTATGTGACAATTTCCAAATATAGTAACTATTAAAAATTCATACAGTTAATTAATCTTTGAAAATATTTCTACATTTTATTTTGTTAGACATGGTCCTAAATCATAACTGTTGAAAACCTGTTATTATTACCTCCAGTTAAAAAATACATGGAATAATTCTTAGTAAAATTAAAAAATTATAAAACTTACATAGCCCTTTGAAACAGATAATTTTTTATATACACAGATTTCAAAAATGTCACAAAAATATTGCTGTCTCATTGGCATATGTGCCTGGAGCTTAGCTGTTTTATCTGTAAATGTTACCTATTCTAAAAGGGTTGCATCATGCTAGACTATATAACTGAAGGCAGAATTAGACAGGCAGTCAGTATAGATAGATAAATCTAGTCAGGTGAGATCAATGAGGCCTATTTTGAGTGAGTCTTGAAAGTTGGAGACTGTCCCCTGAGGGATTGAAATGTTAATTCCTTCTGAGCCCTTCCTCCACCCTTATCAAGAAACTGCCCCTGCTGCAACCTGTTGCCAAGGTAACCTGTGCCAGGAATTGCCCCTCCCTACATGGAACTATAAGATTCTTAATGTGTCCTTGGCTACTTCATCCAGGCCTTTCCCACCTTTAGGTCTCACCTTTAGGCCATCCCACCAAGCATTCCTGGGCCTAGTCAAGGATGCAGGAAGGAGAAAGATAAGGGGGTAAAGGCAGGAGAACAATGGAATCCTAGGACATACAAAAAGGGCAGAACACCTCACTTCTTGGGATTTCATGATACCAGCTATGGCCCCCTTCTCCCTCCCAGAAAAAGTCTGTGTTATCTGTTTTTAAATAAACCCTGCTTTATATGCTTGCCTCAGCATGCTTCTCTAATGTTCAAACTTCAACATGTGGGGAAGTAGGGCTTGTCACCAATAACCAGCGGTATTATAACTACTTGTAAGAAAATTGGCTAATGATGAACACAGTAGGGGCTGGAGATGTGGCTCAAGCAGTAGTGCGCACGCCTGGCATGCGTGCGGCCTGGGTTCGTCATGAGCACCACATACAAATAAAGATGTTGTGTCCGCTGAAAACTGAAGAATAATAAAACACTCTCTCTGTCTCTCTCTCTCTCTAAAAAAAAAAAAAAAAAAAAAATTAAAAAATGATTAACACAGTAAAAGAAACTACATATGTATATGTGTGTGTGTGTATAAATATATATATATATATATATATTTCTGAACATATATATAAAATAAGTTAGTTGCAACTTATTTATTATACATATAGATGTGTGCTTTCTTTTTATTTTGTAAAATAAAGAGGCTAAAGGAGATGCTGTTTCAGATCTTTCTCAGCTCCTCAATTTGAAGACCAATATATGAGGACTCATTTCTTAATAGTTTGCAACTAGACTACTGACTTATGTACAAAATATTTATATGTAAGTTCACGTTCTATTTCCTTTTGAATATAAAATGTAGTCATATTTGTATTTATATAGCTATCAGTTCAGGGTTTTTATTCACACTAATTAGACTTATTTCTTAATACCTTTTCCACTTTGGATACTCAATCTGGCATTCCCAATTTTACATTTATAAAATCCAAATAATGCAGATTATATCACAGACTTGGGGATGGGATGCTATAATAGATGAAATGTTTATGACCCCAAAATTCACATATAAAAATGCTAACCCTCAATGTTATGATTTCTGCAGGCAGGGCTTTCAGGAAGTTACCACACAATGAGGATAGAACCTTCCCAAATGGGAATTAGTGTTTCTATAAACCCTCAGAGAAATACTCTGTCCTTTCCACAATGTGATGTCACAGAAAAGATCTATGATGTATACATTCCCTAGCAGGGACAATTCTTATAACTACATTCTTTGTTATCTGAAGTTGTCTACTGATACTTGTTTGAAGTTTGTGCACTGTCAACCTAGGCAAAATGTTCAATAGACTTAGTTTATTAGCTGTTATTTGTTTCTTTCTCTTTGCACCTTGTAGAATACAAGAAGACAAAGATCAGCTCAAGGAGAATTGACTTATTACTAAAATAAAAAAGATTTGAAATCCACAAATTTGAGATGACAAATATTTCTGAACCCAAAAAAACTGAATATATGATTGATAGAAGCTTTGGGACAGTGGCCTGTCATGATACACCCAAGATCAGCCTAAAGGTAATCAGTTATGCATCCAAAACTATTTTCCTCCTAAATGGCTCTGAAGAAAACACCAATAAGGGAAAACCAAGTATAGAACAAGTAAATAAAAATAAAGCAGATTGGAAAACTAAATATAAGACAGACTGTTGCATATGATTACCAAGGAACAAACTAGAAACATACATTAAAAGTCTACTACATATTTTAGGGGATTTTATTTCCAAAGAAACTGTGACTTGAAGCTTTAAGGTTTTTAACATTCTAATGTCCTAAACTTGCTTAATGGGTCGGGTATGTTGGCACGTGTCTGTGATTACAGCTACTTAGGAGACTGAAGTGGAAGGATCTCAAATTTGTGGTAAGTCTGAGCAACTTAATAAGACCCTATCTCAAAATAGATGAAAAGGGCTGGGAATGTGGCTGTGCACCTGGGTTCAATCCCCAGTACTTCAGGGGAAAAAAAAAACTAGTATAATAGAAAAGAGATGCAAATTATTTAGTTTCAGAGAGAGCTTATCCCAACACCTTATTTAGATGTGGTCATAAAAAATTGTTGTGAGACAATTCTGCATATATTATGCATATGTTTCAAGGTCCTAACCTTTAGAATAAAACCATGTCTGGAAAGCAATAGCCTTGGAAGATAGACATAGTTTATTATCCTAGAGTGACTCAGAGATGAACCATCCCAAGATGTAAAGATGAAGCCCATCTTTTCTCCTTCCAGATCTGTGTCTACATTCTAGGATAACAAGTGATTTCTTTCCAGAGAGATTAATAAGTGGATGCAGTAGAGCCTCCATAAAAGTTTAATGTTTCTTAAAATCTGAAGTTCCTTTGTTGTGGTAAACCCCATGGTGTGTGCAAGTAACAACCTGCCTTCATTGGTATTGGGCCAGAAGGTATTAATGCAAATGCTGTTCTGACTGATATTTTTGCTTGACTGTTCTAGCGTTCTTGTTTCATTATCTCAGTGTATGACATTGGACTACCTTGTTATTTTGGAAGTGGGATAAAAGCCTAAAGCCATATATATTTTCAAATGTTCTAGGACATCAAAATGAACAAAAAAGTTTCTTCCAGAAATCAGAACTAATCAATGACTTTTCTCCATAAGAGGCTCATCCAATAACTGATCAGAAAAATTGCACAATTGTTATATACTATACTATCATCATTATTTCTATTATTTTCTTTCTGTAAATAAGGCTTTTAATTTCAATTATTCTAATGTGGCTTCATTATTGTACTTTGGTATATGATGAGGATATATATATTATTACTTATGGTTTAGTTCATATGTCCCTTAACCACACATATTTCTGCTCTACATCATTGACAAATAACTGTCTTTGAAGTGAACACTGTTACCTGATGGGGTTTTGTATTGTCTTCATTGCAGGGGCATTTAAGGGCATTCTTTTATTCTCGTACATTGAAAGAAATCTTTAAATGGATACATGTAGTTGAGAATTCTAGACTATGATAGATATTATTAGATCTTTATTAAAAACTATCTTTCTTGATAAATATCTAATCTATAATAACAATCTTCACTTATAATTAAGTGTGGAACTTAGGAGTCTATTTTAGTAATACATATGTTGAACCAAAATTTTAAGATGTAAATGTACTCCTACATCAATCCCAAATAGAAGTTCCTCAGTTATATAGGTGCAGGTACTCATGGAGTCCTAAGAGATAATGGGGCTGCAAGGTGAAATATGCTTGAGTATTTGAACCCCAACATGAAATAAAAGTTTCCTGTCACCTAAGAACATCTATTTTGTACTAGCATATAAATAAGACATAATATTCTTATATTTTAGCTGCCATACATTTGGTTTATTTGTTATCATGATCTGGGTTACTCTAACTATTACAATGGTACAATATAACAAAACTATTGAACAATCTAATGTGTCTTCAATCAAACTATTATTTATTTATTTATTTTGGTTTAAATTCCCCATATTAACTCTATACCTCTGTAAAACATGCAAGTATTATAATTAATTGATTTTATTATTTTTTTTTTGCCAGAAAATACATTGAGAAACAACTATAACTTACATTCAAACTCTTTCATTAAAATTAATCTCAACATAGCTATTTTGTAAAAACATCCTAAATCATCAATATTTTCCATTTAAAAATGTTTAAAAACTGCCTTCATATTTAGAAATGGTTTTTAGTTCTGATAAGGAGCATAGTTCTGTTTATCTTGAGAAAAATGAAGGTTTCTCTGCCCAGAAGAGCCATTTCATTCTCAGGAATGTCCCTGTTCAAAAAAGAAACATGTGGAGTGTTGAAAGGGAAAACAGACATTCACCTTGGAAAAAATTCTATCCACTCAGGTGATTATTACCATGGACATAATGGACATAATTTTTTTATACTATATTAACACCAGTATATCATAACACAATTTAATATGTGATTTCCTTATCTCTGGGCAAATTACAAGCCTTTGTGAATTTTATCTCAGAGTTGTTGTCATCTACAAAGTTTGTCACTGTATTTCATTAAAATTTTGATCCTACACATTATTTAGCCTTTCCTCCACATTCAACAATAGATTAAAATATAAGGGCTAGCAGTCCTAAAAATTGTATAAATATAATTCTTCTATATGTTGTGTTTTAAAGGAAAAACAAGTGATTACCAGTGGTCTTTATCATACCATAATTTCGCAGAAGGAGTTTTATTTTAATGGCTATTTTTCCTGCAATTATGATAATAGATGAAGAGTTCAACATCTTCTCTTCCTTGTCAAGACACAGATGGTGATGAAAGCACAAGAAATAGCCACATAGGATTTTAGAAAAGTTTGGCAATTGAAAGTGAAGAGAACAAGTATCTGAAGTTTTTGACCATCACTAATCTCAAATAAGGTGTCAGAGCTATGGAAGGCTAACATTAACCACTCATATTTTCAAATAAAAAAAAAGCATTCAATCCATGGGCAGAGAGAACAGGAAATTTCTTTCATCTAAGAAGTCATATATCAATGTCTTCAGGTCAAAAAGAAGCAACTGTGAAACATTTCTTAAAGTCTGAAGTTTTCCTTTAATCCATTCCAGTCACTCTTATGTTAGAAAAATGAGTGACTCACAGTTAGACTTCATCAAATGCAGTAGAAATAATTTCTCACTGTTAACAATAACTTCTATCAATGAAAACCATGAACATGCAATAAATGAGCAGGATACTGAAAAAAAATAGTGAAGTGATAATTTTGTATAATAGATGGGCTAATTATGTCATTTACTTCAAATCAGAGTACACAGAAATATTCTGTAACATATACTGGAATTTTTTTTTCAAAAGTACAATGTGGCTCAAGTTCAGTATGTACTGGAAATTTTTTTTCAAAAGTATGATGTGGCTCAGGTTCAGTAATTTAGAGAATAAATAATGTACTGATTTTGGTACAAAATATATTATTTTTTTCATTTCCTATGGCTTAGATAATATACACTTGTCAAGCAAAATTTCATTTTCATTTTTTTATTCTAGGTAAGTCAGATTGTCTATTTAGAGTAGACATGGGAAAATTAATAGTGAAAGAATTTATTGACTAATTTTTTTTGAAAAGGATTACATATAAAAGAATAGAAAGGAAATTTATAGGAAAGAAACTTTGAGGATAATATAGAAACTTTATACAGCACATTGAGAGATACACAAATATGTTTTGGTAGTTGATCAAAAGGTACTCATCATTTATTTCTTTTTTATAAGGCATTGTGATTACCTACTATTAAAGAGATAAAGAAATACATTATGAAATATTCTTATAAAAATAACCTTAATAACATCTAGGAAGAGAAATACACACACACGTTTCTCTCTCTCTTTCTCTCTCTCTCTATATATATGTATATATATAATATATATACATATATATACATACATATAGAAAGATAGACATAGCTATATATGTCTATCTAGGTGTTTCTGATATACATACCATATACATATTTATTTTTTTGGCTATGAGGTGTCCATCAAAAGATCCTGTTTTATTGTGTTAATGTAGAAATGTTCAAAAGTGAAATGATTATATTTTGAGAGCTGTAACAATCAGACCATCCAAATTTGAATGGACTAAGTAGGTGCTAACTCTATGCAGGTAAGGCATGGTTGGAGTAAGTGTAAGTAGGTAAGTAGAGAAATGACTCTGAGGTTCATATTTTGTTCTTTGTACCTGGAACTCTCTTGCTGTTTCCTAGATACCATAACTTGAACTAATTTCCTTCACTATGCCCTTCCACCATGATTTTCTGCCTCACTTTGAGCCCAGAACAATGGAGACAACTCTCTATGTACTGAGACCTCTTTAACCATGTGGCAAAATAATTTCCTCCACTAAGTTGTTCTTGTCAGGTATTTTGGTCACGGTGACAACAAAACTTACTATCACGGAAATTGGCACCAAGATGTCCTTATTATTATGACTAGCTGACAATGTGGAGAAGACTTTCAAATTGGTTTGTGGGAGGAGTTTAAAAAAGTTTTGAGATATAGGCTGAAGAAGCCTTAGAATGTTTTAAGCATAGCTTAATTATCAATTCTAATGGAGCTCAGAAAACCACAATGCCTATAGGAATGTGGACAGTAAAGACTGTGCTCATGGAGTTTCACAAAGAAAGGAAGACTCTGTTAGGCATTGGACTAGAAGCTATTTATGTTACATCATGGCAAAAAAAAAAAAATTGTCTATATTTTGTCCATGTCCTGAGACTTCATGTGAGGATAAGATGAGAGACTAATTAATATGGTGGAGACATTTTCAAGGCAGCAAAACATTTAGTTGGTGGAACTTTTAACCACATTTAATTTGAGAGTCAGGACCAGAAATAATTATTCAAACTTTCAGTTTTGCCAGAATATGGCCTATAAAATTGGGGCCAAAAAATGTGTTTGCTGAAGAGATTACTAACAATAAAGAGAAAGTAAATGCTTGGCACAGAGAAAATAAGAAAGATACTTTGATAGAAATCAAAAACACCATACCCACAGCAGGCTCAAGAGTAAAGAAGTGAAAACTTATTTAATAAACCATGGGAAACATTGATTACACAGGGCTGTTTAGGAGATTGTTTTTCCACTATTTGTTTTACCACACTTAGCTACAAAGGCACCCATAGGCCACTGCAGCTACAATCCAAGAGGTCTGATACTTAGTTCTCATTTTCTGGTTGATTTCTTCTCCCATGACTTTCTGCCAAGATGATCTGCTTCACCTTGTCCTCAGAGCAATGGAGTCAGCTAAACAGGAACTGAGACCCTTAAAAGCAGGAGAAAAATTAGTCTTTTTTTTTCCTTTAATTTGTTATTGTTGGGTATTTTGGTCACAGTGATGAAAAGTTGACAAGCGTGTATATGTATGTATGTTTGTGTTTGTGTGTATAGAGAGAAAGAGAGAGAGTTGTGTGTGTGTGTGTGTGTGTGTGTATGTGCATGCGTGCGTGAGAAAGAGAAAGAGGACAGAGACAGCATTATAATTATATACTGATGATCCTCAATTTATGACAGTGTTTCATCAGAAAAAAATACATTGAAAATACCATAAATCAGGAATGCATTTAATACATTTAAACTACTGAACACCAAAGTCTAGCAACATATAAATTGTAGAGATGGGTGGTTATTCTGATGATCCTGTGGCTGAGTTGAGTTTGGATGCTGTTACTTGTCATCATGAAGGAGTTTTTAGTGACTGCCTACTGTGAACCCAGGAAAAGATCCAAATTCAAAATTTAAAATATTGTTTGTGCTAAATGCATATCACTCTTTCATGATGGGAAAGTGGAAAATTATACAGTGATCCATAGTAAATCAGGGATTATCTGTATATATAATTTCAAAATATATGGCATATTTACAATTTTAAAATATGCAGACACATAGTTATATAACTATAAATCTGTCTAAAAAGGCAAAAGCCAAAGTGTAATATTAAGTTTTTACTACAGTAATGCTCTATAACCAGCTCAAAAGCTCAGAGGTTTACCCTAGTAAACACTAGTTTCTTAGCTATAGTTGTGGGTTTTTTTTTTTTTTTTTTGGAGGGGGGTGGTTATGTTGGACTTTGTTGAGTTTGTGAGGATTTGGCTCAGTTGGGCCTGCCTAAGGTCTTTAACATTCAGATCTCTTTCATGTATCTTTTCATTTAAGTATTCAGATTGAAGATACAAGCACATTTGAATTGTTCTGTGGGCAGAGGGCAAGTGTTCAAAAGCAAATGAAAAACTGCAACACCTTTTAAATTTCAGCTCAGAACTACTCCATACTCACATCTTTTTAATGTTTATAGGTAAAAATGGTATAGTAAGCCTATAATGGTTTGCATAATAGATGTTCCCTCACCAAAAATGCTCTTGTGTTAATGCAGTAGGTAAAATAACTGGATCATGAGATGGTAACCTAATCAGTGAGTTAATCTACTTGATGGATTAATAATTTGAATGGACTAACTCCATGGTAACTCTGGGCAGGTTGGGCATGGAAGAATAAAATAAGTCTCTAGGGCATGCCTTTGGGGATGCTCTTGTCCCCCTGGTCCCTCCCTCTATCTTTTTCTGTATTTTCTAGCATCTAAAAGCTAAAGAGTTTTTCTCTATGATGCCCTCTGATCTTCTGTCTAAACGTTGGCTCAAAGTAATGGAGTCAGCAGATCATGGACTGAACTTATAAAACTGTGAACCAAAATAAACCTTTTCACCTCTGAGTTGTTCTTGTTAAGTATTTTGGTTATATCAATGAAAAGCTATTAAGTCAATGGAGATTGAGATATATTCCTTACTTCCTCTAAATCATGTGAAAATACATGGAAATAAAGATTGGAAGCAATAATTTAATATATCATACCAGAAAAGAATTTTTAAAGGCTCAGACAGCATTGAAAGAAGACATGAAAAATTGCTAAATGAATGCACTGATCATTTTGTGTTTTAGTCAGTCTCTTTTACTAACCACTGTATCCAACAGTTATGTTGAAATTATGATGCTAGAACTGAATAAATTATACATAACTAAAATTATGCATCCTTTGTTTGGATGTCTAGAACTCTAAGTATGAATTAAATAAAGTGAATGAAGGGACTATTTCAACTATCTTGTAATTGAAATTTTAATCCTCAACATTTCAATTTTCAATCTATCCTACACTTCATTTTCAGAATGCTTTTCCTTAAAATATAAATTTGTCTTTTTTTTTAACTCCCCACTCTCTCCTTTTGCTCATTTGCCTTTAAGACAAGTATATACTAGTTCATTTCTGATACAAAGCAAAATTAAGAATTTTTATCTCCCACAGCCCCTCAATAGTATCTTTCTTGCCAAAGTAATGTTCTGTTAATTGCAATTTCACTCATATAGTGTTTTGGTAAATAATACAATTGTATATTTATACATTTTCTTTCACTCATTCTGGATATATGATGATATATTCTCCCTTATATTTCAGCATTGACTTATTACTCTTGATAAATAAGACAAGATATAATTCTCCTCGTCTCTCAAAGGGTTACTAAAATTTAATTTTCAAGCATTCCACCTTTTTATTTATCTATGAATTAGACCCTGAAGATTTTTCCTCCTAATACCATAAACATAAACTTTCCTTATCTCCTTTAGCATCACTCTTTTTAAATTGTTTTCCTTACCAGAAAAAATAGGCTTCCTTCTGAAAATACCATTTCACCTAAAAAGTGTTCAACTGAAGACAGGGGAGAGGGGCTTGTTGTTGTTTGTTCATTTTTGTTTTTATTTTAGTGTAAACTACAACATTTATAGGAAAGAGGCAGAGCCAACATCTTTCCAGGATCCATTAGGAAATTACAACCATTAGAATTAATTTTTCTTTTTCAAAAGAAAAGGAAGAGAAAGGACAGGATAGGGTAAGAAAGGGAAGAAAATGGAAGGAGGTAGAGGGGTGGGGGAGGAAGAGAAGGGAAGGCAAGGTGAGGCAGACCATATAAGGATCAAGTTATTAAACTATACCAATATGTCACTCTCTTCCGCATCGTCATTTTTGAAATTTCTACTCTGTGACCATCAGTTCTCAAGGATTTTGGCATTGTGTTAACATGCTTCTGTTTTCATCATGTCCTAACTTCATGCAGATTGACATCCATGTTCATGTGCACCATGTGTCCAGTTCTAGAGCTCTTCAGTTCTTATGAGCTTGTCTCCTCACTTGTCACTCACTCCCATGCTCACATTTTAATTCTATGCATAACCTGATCAATCTTCAAATACTCTTAGTTCAAAAATTATACATCACTGCCAATATCTACTATTTTAGGGCTTAGTCAACTCTTTATAATTTGTTTTAGTTTATTAGTATTTCCATTTACTTGAAGTTGCAACTTTCTACAATTTTATTAGATATTTACTTCATTTTTTTTCCTCTCCAGCTGTATTGGTTTAATGATGTATTTTTCCAAGAATTTATATGCTCCATACAAATTTCCTTTACCTTTCTGAAGTTTAGTCAAGGTCATATTGCAAAATTAGATCTTCTTTGAAGCAAATAATCTTTTCCTGGTAATGACCCAGATCATTCAATTACTGCATGGGATTTTCATTTAATAGAACAGATTTTTCCCCGTATAAATTCTTAACCTCCGGCGTTTATCAGGATCCTCCAGCATTGTTCTGCACTCCTACTACATTTCCCATCAACTCACTGCCTCTCTCCACAATGTCTTTTTCAACTTTCTCTTATTCTTCTCAAATATATTCAACTTTCAACTTTTCACTTTCTCTAAAGGTGACCTTGGTCAAAACAAAACATTTTTGTGCTTCATTATTTATTTTCAGTTCTTAAATGTTAGCTTGTGTTATTAGTCATCTATTGTGATTTTCATTGACTCCCTTTTTCTCCTTTCACATACTTTTTATATTAACTTTTAAAAATCTTTTCTAAATATTTTATGCATGATAGCAGAATGCATTTCATTTCATTGTACACAAGTGGAGCACAACTTTTCATTTCTACGTAATGTAAAGTCACATCGTTGGTGCAATCATGCATGTACTTAGGGTACTGATGTCCCTCTAATTCCACCATTTTACCTATTCTCATTCCCCTTCCCCTCCCCTCCTTTGCCCAATCTAAAGTTCCTCCATTTTCCCATGCCCCATCTCCCCATTATGAATCAGCATCCACTTATTAGAGAGAACATTCAGACTTTGGTGTTTGGGGATTAACTTACTTTACTTAGCATGATACTCTCCAACTTCATCCATTTACCTGCAAATGCCATGATTTTATTCTCTTTTAATGCTGAGTAATATTCAATTGTGTATATATACCACAGTTTCTGTATCCATTCATCTGTAGGGCATCTAGGTTGCTTCCACAATTTAGCTATTGTGAATTGAGCTGCTATGAACATTGATGTAGCTCTCTCACTATAGTATGCTAATTTTAAGTCCTTTGGGTATACACCAAGGAGTGGGATAGCTGGGTCAAATGGTGGTTCAATTCCAAGTTTTCTCAGGAATCTCCATACTGCTTTCCAGAGTGTTTTCACCAATTTACTATCCCACCAACAATGTATGAATATATCTTTCCCCCACATCCTCACCAACACTTATTGCTGCTTGTAATTGTTCTTGATACTTATTGTTCTTGATAATTGCCATTCTGACTGGAGTGAGATGAAATCTTAGAGTACTTTTTATTTGAATTTCTCTAATTGCTAGAGATATTGAACATTTTTTCATATATTTGTTGATCAGTTATATATCTTCTTCTGAGAAGTGTCTGTTCAGTTCCTTAGTACATTTATTGATCAGGTTATATGTGGGCTTTTTTTTTTTTTTTGGTGTTAAGATTTTTGAGTTCTTTATCGATCCTGGAAATTAGTGTTCTATCTGATGTGCTTGTAGTAAAGATGTTCTTCCACTCTGTGGACTCTCTCTTCAT